>NC_138512.1:14019323-14449090 GCF_964252035.2 Podarcis erhardii
TGCTTGCTATCCCTATTGTAAATAAGTTTTTAGGTAAGCTTGTTGTGATATTGATGGATTTTGTACCTGCTGGCTTTAGGCCCCAGTTCTAGGCTACCTGGCTAGAGGATTTCCAAGCATATTGGGTGGGATATTAATTAATTAACTAATATGCATGTGTGGATTAAGGAATACAGGAGATAATGAAATGTAATCTCACCACTCAGCAATGCCATGTCAGTGCATTCATGGGAAAAGGGCGTCAAGCAATGCCAGCAGATCCTCACAAAGCTTCAGGCTCCCAGCCTAGTACCGTATTGGCCTGAATATAAGCCTCACTTTCCCCCCAAATTCCAACCTTGAAAAGTTAAAGTGCGGCTTAAATTCGCGACCTTACAAAAATGGGCTTTTACAATATTGCTGCTGAAACAGAGATATGGTAAAACGGAACGGGTGTGAGTGCCTGCAGAATTTTAAGGGAGCGGCTTATATTTGGGTACAGTAGTACCTTGGGTTACAGACACTTCAGGTTACATACGCTTCAGGTTACAGACTCTGCTAACCCAGAAATAGTAAGAACTATTCGGGTTAAGAATTTTGCTTCAGGATGAGAACAGAAATCACACAGCGGCAGCAGGAGACCCCATTAGCTAAAGTGGTGCTTCAGGTTAAGAACTGTTTCAGGTTAAGAACGGACCTCCAGAATGAATTAAATTCTTAACCCGAGGTATCACTGTATTGTCTCCCCCCACCCTTGAATTTTAAAGGTGCGGCTTATATTCGGGCCAATACAGTATATATCTTTGGTCCAAGAAATTGTTGTAAACATATACGGCTGGAGAAGCCTTAAAAGTCAGTTTTGCTTGATATGTATTTGTTCTTGGATGCCTCAAGCAGAAAAAACAGGTTTTCTTTTCCTTTGTGTTCAGCTTTATAGTCATAGGGTTTCTTCCTCTTTTAATCTGAGACATGTAAATATGGGGTAAACTTTTTGAAGTTGAGAGAATATGTTTGGAAACATTGTCACCAATGTCACTGATGAAGCCAAGCAACCTAATAAAATTACGAAGGTTAAGATCTACTGTAGTTTGAGTGGGCTCCCACTCACGCAATGGGACTCTCCACCATCCTGCAGTCCCCTGTGCACCCCTAAAATCTGTTGGGAAGGGTTGGGGGCCCCTCAAGCAGATTCAGGAGGTACACAGGGACTGGAGCAGGAAGACGAGAAATGGTAAGTCCCTTTGCACAAGCAGATTTATTTTTTTCAAGAAGGTGGACATTACTGGATTATCCCAGAGTAATGAGCCTTCATCTGCCAATGGTACCTCCAATGCATTTTCTGACCTGTTTTATACATGTTATATATTCTGTTTCATGTATGTTATATATTCTTCCTGCAATTAAGGCCATTGATTAATTTGTGATAATTTTCCCTTATGTTAAAATTAGGAGATACTGTTCTTACTGAAGAATTTGTCTAGTTATAGTAGCTGGACCCAATTCTTCCTCCAATGTTTTTCTTCTTGGTTTACTTGTTATTAATGTTTCATAAACGTTGTAACTTACAGAGGGTAAACCTTTTGCTGATATCCCTGCAATTTTGTATGCTATAGTTCACTACTTCCTTCTTTTAGTTTAGAGTGCTACCTGCTACCAGTTTTAAGTCAGGGGGTATTTTTTTACATGAGTTGCAATAAATACCTGCTATTGCTTTCCATTACTACAGCAGTAACTACTTACAGTCATTCCCTGCTCTCCCTCATTTGTCTCCTGAAGCATCTGCTATTAGAAGAATAATCTTTTCCTCAGATGAAATCTGTGGTGTAGAAAATGATAATATTTACAGTACACCTTTATGTTGAAATTTATAGAAAATAACACACCCTGAAGCATAATACCTGATAAATTAAGAAATAAAGTAAAATTGTTGTCATTATTAGTTAGTTGCCAGCTGATAGATGCTATATGTTTACAGCACAAAACAAGTAACACTAAGTTGAGTACCAATTTGTGGTGCTTCAAAAGTATGTATAAGAGATGGCTATTAGTAATGTATATGTGAAATACTTTATATATTTGTTTCCTTATTGATATCTAGCAACATGAAGGACTCCAGACACTTCAGATAATCTTTGAAGTTATTTCAATTTTCTGATACTCAAAATTATTTATGTATGAGTGAGAGAGCTAGTTTTTTAAAAGTTTTTAAAGCTATTTTCCATTTCATCAGCTTGGATGTTTTTCTTAAACATGAAAAATGCTCCCTTCTGGCACATCATTCTTTCCACAGCTAGGATGCATAATTTAATTGACAAGTCAAATCAGATGCCCAGGACATTCAGTCCTTTATAATATCTAATATATGATGGTTCACAACATTTACTGTCCTGCACTTTGTTTTAGTAGCTTACCTACTTAGAAACAATTTTGTTTGGTAAAAAATTGTGGATTGCAAAATTAGAAGGAAAAGTCCTGGAAAGGAAACTGTTTCAGACATTGGATCACTTCAAATGGTCACAAAAATACAGACAGAAAAAATTATGGCCATAATTTCATAGGAGCCTTTCATTGCCGGTTCCCCTTCACACCTTATATTTGATCAAAGTCAAAACATGCCTTTGACTTTGCTCATAGTGGCTGTGTTAGCATGTCATGTTAAGCCATAATTGATATTTAACTATAATTTAATGTGAATGAGCTGTGTGCTGGTTCATATTCATGATGCTCAGAAGTCCCTGCTTCACTCTTACTTTGCTCCTAGGTCTGCTGCACAGACATTTACAAACCTCATGCCTAGGCTTGTGACAACTTGTGGAGTTGTTTGTGATGCAGCACAATACATTTTGCAGGATCCAACATTTGCTATGCCTTAAGAATATTTAGGGTATTGTTTCCCAATATATCTATAGGCGTTTCTATTAAAATTTAAAAATTTTAATTTTTCTAAAGAATGCTTACGCTTCTGACTTTTTTTTTTTAATCTTTTATGTTAGCTCAGTCTACACAATCCAGAAATTAAGCTAGAATCCTTGAAGGAAGATATTAAGGAATTTCTGAAGACATCAGGTTTGTTCTTTAGTTTGTTACCTTTTAAAGTCTTTTAAGGAAACCCAGCCAGATGGGCGGGGTATAAATAATAAAATTATTATTATTATTATTATTATTATTATTATTATTATTATTAAGCCTGCCCCCTGCTGAATATTGGGGCAGCATCCACATACCTGAAGCTTGCTTTACCCCTGTATTGTAAATAAATTTGCCAGTGTTACTGGCACACAGATCTTGGCTAGTCACTTACAGCAAGAGTAAACATCTGAAAGGAAAAACAAACAGCCAGTTCTTTTCCAGTTTCCAAGCTACCAGTGGCGGACCTTGGGATCTCAAATTTTAGTGGCAGCCTCTCATCTTCCAGTCTACTTCATAGTTGTGGTGCCCTCGAGGCTCTGTGCCCAGTGTGACCGAATCAGTCACTCGCCCCTTAATTCTACTCTGGAGCTCCTCTGCCTGCCAGCTCGCTTGTACAGTCTTCTAGCCATGTAGTCTTGTGCTGAGGCAGATGGTTTGCATGCTAACAGTATGCACTGATGTCATGTGCAGTGAGGGCCACAACCTTGAGTTGGAGTCCCATGCATTTACTTAGAAGTACCGTATTTTTTGCTTTATAGGACGCACCGGACCATAGGAGGGGGAGAACGGGGGGGGGGAATTCTCCCCCTCTCTGCTCAGCGCCCCTTCAGCGAAGCAGCAGGAGAAACGGAGCCCCTTCCATTTCTCCTTCTGCTTCGCTGAAGGGGCACTGCGCAGAGAGGGAAAGCTGTGCAGCGCCTCTCCAGCGAAGCGAAGCCTGGAGAGCAAGAGGGATTGGTGTGCACCGACCCCTCTCGCTCTTCAGGCTTCAGGTGGCTATCCGCAAGCCTTTGGAGCACAGCGGGAACTCCTTCTGCGCTCCAAAGGCTTGCGGATAGCTGCCTGAAGCCCCCAGAGCACAGCGGGAGTTTCCGCTGCGCTCCAGGGGCTTCAGGCAGCTTCAGCAAAAGCAATGCGAAGCCTCCGGAGCGCGGGGGGAGCTCTCCCTCTGTGCTTCAGAGGCTTCGCGTTGCTATTGCTGAAGCCAAGGAGTCTGCATTCGCTCCATAAGATGCACACAGATTTCCCCTTAATTTTTGAAGGGGAAAAGGTGCGTCTTATAGAGCAAAAAATACGGTAAATTCTGTGGGTGCAAGGGAACTTATCTACTGAGCAAATGTGTTTAGGATTGGGGTTTTAGTCTGCAGTCTATAAAACAAATACTATCAGGTAGTACTGTTAAACAGTTTTGGAATAAATGAGCAGGGGGCTTGTGCTTTTAGAGTGCTTTTGGTAGTGGAACCTCTGTATGCTTCACTTCAAAGGTTTTTACTCCCAAGTGCACATAGAAGTTTGATGGTATTTTTTTATAATATGAGTACCTCTAACGTTCATTTTCTAACCTCTTATTTTACCAGGATGGGAAAAGAAGCTGCAAAATGCTGTTTATAGTGAACTCAGTGTGTGAGTTTGTTTTTGTCTGCATTTTTAGAGATGGGGCATAGTCTTTCTTGCCTTCCTATCTGCATGCATTATTTGTAATATCACTTAATGTGTACATCAGAGAAGGCCCAGCCAGATCCTTTTTCAATCTGCAATGGACTATAATTTTTGCTTTGTGTAGAGAATGCCGCAGAAATGAATAGGGAAATGGCACAAAAGAGACATACTGCTTTTTTGTTTTAATCATCTTAATAAAAGTAGAGATGGTTTTGCTGGCGGATGAAAGGTTGGTCTCTAATTCAGTGTATTTTGTTGAAGTCTGGCTGTAATAGTAGTGTCCAATCAGACTTTGTTTAGCCAATTTATTCCCTATTAAATGGCTCCTATTTTGTCACTCTATAGCTTTTATTTATGTAGACCAATTATAGCACCACAAGCTTCACTCTGAAGTTTGAAATGTTCTCAGTATTAAGTGAGTGGATACCGCAGAGGTTTTGGAGTTATCTTTCACTTAATGCTGGAAGAGTTTTTCAGCCTGGAGGGAGGGGTGGGGTTAGCTGAGAGTTGGGTGTAAGCAATGTTACAGTTGTTGTGGGGAGAAGAGGACAATTGCACCCTAACATCTTAGCTATGGGGGGGGGGATATGTTTCCCAAGTCAAACAACCTGGCAATCTCAGATGTCTAGTGGCCTGGTACTATGGCTTGATGTGTTAGGAAATATATCCTGAATAGTCATGACTTGAACCAGCCATAGGCAAACTCGGACCTCCAGATGTTTTGGGACTACAACTCCCATCATCCCTAGCTAACAGGACCAGTGGTCAGGGATGATGGGAATTGTAGTCTCAAAATATCTGGAGGGCCGAGTTTGCCTATGCCTGACTTGAACCATGGTATTAGACATGCTTTGTTTGAACATAATTCTGACAGAGTACCAGGAGACTCTTTTATCGATGGAGTAAGAAATAAATTCACTCCCTGCATCCCCTTTCAAGTATGTTTTGCTGTTTTAAGTTTTTTTTAATGGATATGCAATCCAAAAAAGGCTGAAATTATCTGGTATTATGACTGTGCCTGTGTCTGAGTGACCCATCGTGGGTTTGTTTTTCCAGTAAATTATTATATTTTGTTCAACGCAGAGTTAAGTAATGGGATGTAGTAATGTTTCACAAGGCTGGTGGCTGTGAATTGAGGATGATTGCTTGTTATTTCATTAGTGTCTCTGAAAATGATTGTGGTGGTGATGCACTCAATCTTTTAGCATTAACTCTGAAGAGAGAATCAAAGTAATAAATGGAGTAAAAACAAAACCTGTTGTTGCTTTCCTCCTCAAGGTTCCCTTTACCATGCCACCCATCAGCCCCTCCTGAACACACCAAAGAATCTTTGGCTTACATGAGGAAAGCCCAGGTTTGCTTTGCTTTAATTTTACTATTTGTATTTAAGTATTGTCATACATACTGTATTTGTAAACATTTTTAATAGGGATATGGGTGGCGCTGTGGTCTAAACCACTGAGCCTCTTGGGTTTGCCGATCAGAAGGTTGGCGCTTCGAATCCCCACGATGGGGCGAGCTCCCTTTGCTTTGTCCCAGCTCCTGCCAACCTAGCAGTTCAAAAGCACACCAGTGCAAGTAGATAAATAGGTACTACTGCAACGGAAAAGTCAACATCATTTCCGTGTGCTCTGGTTTCCGCCATGGTGTCCCGTTGCGCCAGAAGCGGTTTAGTCATTCTGGCCACATGTTCCAGAAAACTGTCTGTGGACAAATGCCGGCTCCCTTGGCTTGAAAGTGAGATGAGCACCGCAACCCCATAGTTGCCTTTGACTGAACGTAAGCATCCAGGGATCCTTTACCTTTACCTTTTTAATGGAAGTGTCTCTGTATGTCAGGGGTGGGAAACCTGTGGATTGCAGCTTCCATCGCTGCTGAGCATTGGCCAAATTGGCTGGGCCTGATGGAAGTTGGAGGGCCATTGGTTGCCCACCTCTGCTAAATGTCCTCTGAGTGGGACCTATGCGCAATATATTGCAATATGGAGTACTCCAGTTCTGGATTTTTAGAGGAAAAAGTGCCAGAGTAGTGCTGCCAAGCAAGCACGATTGCACCTCTCTATTTTAAAGTGATGGTTCTGGGGCTGACACTATATGTAACATGCAGCTGCATACATGTGTTCTGTGACTTCTCCTTTTTAAAAAAAAAGTTTTTAGAAGGCTATAATGTTGATCAGAGGGATGGAGCATCTTTCTCCTGCTCTGATCAAGGCTACAGTCTTCTTAACCTCCCTGATCTAAGCTACAGAGGTACCTCGCAAGACGAATGCCTCGTAAGACGAAAAACTTGCAAAACGAAAGAGTTTTTCGTTTTTTGAGTTGCTTCGCAAGACGGATTTCCCTATGGGCTTGCTTTGCAAGACGAAAACGTCTTGCAAGTCTGTTTCCTTTGTCTTGCAAGTTTGTTTCCTTTTTCTTAAAACCGTGCATTCACTTCAAGGAGCAACTGATAGCACGCGGTGTGGTAGCCTTTTTTGAGGTTTTTGAAGACTTTGGTGATTTTTGAAGCTTTTCCAAAGTCCGTGCTTCGCAAGACGAAAAAATCGCAAGACGAAAAAACTCGCGGAACGAATTAATTTCGTCTTGCAAGGCACCACTGTATGGCTTTTTTTTAAAAAGGTATTGTTTATATAGAGAAAAATTTCAATCTCCTCCACAAATTAATAATAATAATAATAATAATAATAATAATTTTTATTTATACCCCACCCTCCCCAGCCAAGGCCGGGCTCAGGCTGGCTAACAAGCAGTAATAAAAACAAGTTGAATGAATACAACTTAAAAACAAGATTAAAATACAACAATTAAAATATTGAAACATTAAAATATTAAAATGCAGCCTCATCACAGGAGGAGAAAGGAAAAAGAAAAAATAAAGAGGGGGAGGGAATCAAATTGGCTTCAAGCCAAAGGCCAGGTGGAAGAACTCTGTCTTACAGGCCCTGTGGAAAGAAATCAGATCCTGCAGGGCCCTGGTCTCATGAGACAGAGCGTTCCACCAGGCCGGAGCCAGAGTTGAAAAGGCCCTGGCTCTGGTTGAAGCTAATCTAACTTCCTTAGGGCCCGGGACCACTAGGGTGTTGCTATTTATGGATCTTGAGGCTCTCCATGGGGCATACTCACTGGCTTTGGTGTACAGCATGGTAAACCATATCAGTGGCAGTTGGGAACAGTAACTAGGCCAGGCCAACTTGCTGTCAGCCTGTGTGTTCCCCCTACAAGACAGTTTGGTGGCAGCTATTCAGTGGGTGCATTGCCTGTTTGAGGAAGTACGGCATATATCATATCATATATTTAGTTTTTCTTGGTGTTTGGTGTTAATTGTCTCTAACTTTCATATTTCATGGTGCTGCAAATCGGTGCACTTTTTTGTAAAAAATCTCAAATAAATGAAATTATTATTGTCGTTTTTTTATTTATTAAACAGTTAAGCTAAAAAGCAAAACACCAATTAAAAATTGAAAATAGATGGAAAGATGGAAAGGTTATATTGATTTGTGTCATCTGTTGCAGGGAAACTGGGAAAAACGCATTCTGAAGAGCCTCAATAGTATGTGTACAGAACTCGGCATTCCATTAGCACAAAAGGTAGCTTTGTTAATTTATTTTACTGTGAATGCTGCACTTAGGCAAAGCTAGTCCTAATTTAATGGGGTGGGGGTGGATTTTTAATCCATGTTATTAAATGCTAACAGAAACTTTTGCTTTTTGTTCTTGGTTGGCTTATTGCAAAAGGCTTTTTTTTAAATGATTTACAGAGATCAATCAATGAGCAAAAGGAACTTCTAAGTAAATGGAATGAAATGGGAACAGATGAGCCAGGTATGTGAATCCTACTTTATGCAAATTTGACGTTATTTAGTTGTGCCCCACTGCTGATAGAGAGGCTTTTTATTATTTATCTGATCCATTTACATAACACTCTTAATTTAGAAAATGCCAGAGTGGTTCACAAATAATAATATAAAATACAGAATCACATAACAAAATTGAGATATAAAAATCATTGCAATGTTAAATCAGCAGCAAGATAAAACATTCCTAGAAAGGTTCCCTGTGCCTGGTTTAACAGCGATTTCAGGAAGATTTGAAGGCCAGAGTTTAAAGGTAATTACCTAACATAACTGGATTGACCTCCTGTGAATCTATTGTGGTTGGCCTTAGGGTTCCAGTGACCCAGAAGAAAGGTTGGAACCAACCACCCCCCTAGAAAGTGCAGCTCAAAGAGCTTTCTTTGCCACAGCCAATGCCATCTGGTAGGCAAGATTATGTGCTTGCACCCACACTCTGTCATATTCACTGTAAGATTTCCACTGCCTGCATTCTAGTTATCATCTGCCTTTGCTATTTTGCTCGCTGAGAAACCCAGGGACCTGCCCTGGCTCCATAATTGCAGAGACGACGGAGGCTTCTATAAATAGAAAGGGAGGGGAAACACAAATTCCTCCTTTTCCCCCTGCATCCCTCAAGCCACTCCCCATCCTGTTCCAAAGGTTCCTCAACCCTTTGTAGGTGATGGTGTGCAAAGGGAAGGGGAAAGAGTGAAAATTCCCCCACCTTTCCCATTTCTGCTCATGGAAGCCTTCACTAGTTCACAAAGCCTTCTGTCAGTGAATGTCTGGGACTGGGCTAAAGGAGGAATGGTGGAGACTGCCTCTCTAGCCTGACCCTTCCAGAGAAGAAGAAGACAGTTCAGAATTACAACAGGGGTTTGAGGGAGGTCACAGCTCAGAGGCAGATGAGGGGAAAAGCTGGGAAATGATGGGAGAGGAGGAGGAAGAAGAAGCAGCAGCAGCAGCAGCAGGGGGCGACAGCTGACAGTCTCAGGGTCTTTAGAAAGCATTTCAGACTCCCCTTCCCAGAACCCGGCAGGCCTTGAAAGTAGGAGAGCAAAGAGCTCAAAGGCAGAGGGCACTTTTCAGCACCCATAGTGATGACACATGAGGAAGTGAGAGACAGGGTGGAGATTCACTCGGGACAACGCCATTATTCTGTGAATATTGAATAAAAGCAGATGGTAAGGACTTTCCCTTGTATTGTCCGTTCCTGGCAATCTGCCGCGGGGGTTGGTTCCTCTGCCGCCTGACAGTGAAGGGACACAAATTAATACATCTCATTGATGTCATTCAGTACTTTGTACTTCAGCAGAGCCAGTGTGGTGTAGTGGTTAAGAGCGGTAGATTCATAATCTGGGGAACCGGGTTCGCGTCTCCTCTCCTCCACATGCAGCTGCTGGGTGACCTTGGGCCAGTCACACTTCTCTGAAGTCCCTCAGCCCCACTCACCTCTCAGAGTTTTTGTTGTGGGGGAGGAAGGGAAAGGAGAATGTTAGCCGCTTTGAGACTCCTTCGGGTAGTGATAAAGCGGGATATCAAATCCAAACTCCTCCTGGAGTGTAAATGTGCATGTGTAAGCCTAACAAATGTTATAATAAAAATAATACAGAAGTGCTCGGGCCATTGAAGTGCATTGCCTCCTGATCCACTCCCAAGAGATAGCCCAGAAGGATACCATGGCATCTAAAGCTGCCGAGAGGTCCAGCTCAGCTAATGGAGTTGCATTTCCCTTTTCCATCTTTGTGTGCAGGCTACCCTACAAGGATGAGAAAGTTGCTTCAAATCTCAAACTCAGACTGGAAAGCAGTCTGCTGAAGGTCCAGCTTGGCAGCCCTACAGCGACATGTGGCTTTCAGCTTAATTTCAAAAGCTTCTGGGTCTTACTATCATTAATAATAATTTATTATTTATACCCTGCCCATCTGGCTGGGTTTCCCCAGCCACTCTGGGCAGCTCCTAACAGAATATTAAAAACAATAAAACATCAAACATTACAAACTTCCCTAAACAGGGCTGCCTTCAGAGGTCTTGTAAAAGTCAGATAGTTGTCTATTTCCTTGACATCTGAGGGGAGGGCATTCCACAGGGTGGGCGCCACTACGAAGAAGCCCTCTGCCTGGTTCCCTGTAACCTCGCTTCTCTCAGTGAGGGAACTGCCCGAAGGCCCTTGGAGCTGGACCTCAGTGTCCGGGCTGAGTGATGGGGGTGGAGACTCTCCTTCAGGTATACTGGGCCAAGGCATTTTTATACTTTCTCGGTGAGATGAAATTTATTAGGGATTCCAAAGTTCACCATTGAGCATTACCAAAACATCATAAAACAGTGAGCAAGCTTTTGAGTTTCTCAGAACACTTCATTAGACTAGATTCTCTAAGACAGGGTGGAGATTAAGCTGTAGTTAAATCCATGATATCTGCATTTAGTTCTGCACCCTAAGATTGAGACTGCAGACTGCTTAAATTAGTGTCTCCTAGGTACTGGCAGAATTCTGGAAGGAAGCAGCAATATCTCATGTAGATGTGGATAACATCTGGCCTTTATGTTAGCTTTTAACAGCTGTCTTTGTACTTCAGCTGATACTTGATGATAAGATTGCATGCTTCAGAATTTGCTTTGAATGTATATTCAAAATTTATGTTGATATGAACACATATTGCTTTAATTAGTATTAGGCAAATTGGACCCCTTTGAGAATCTGATGAAAGCTGTGGACCACTCCTGATATTTTTTTCCACAAAGACAATTCTTTTTAATCAAATAACTTTATGTATCTTATTCATTTCAGATCTAAGTCTCTTCAGGCCCGTTTACGCACCTAAAGATTTTCTTGAGGTAATAAAAAAATAAAATTAGATCTTCAATTATGTATTTATAGATCTTTATACAATAAAATATGAAGGGTCTTATTGGAGTTATGAAGTTCATATAGACTTTGCCAGTTCAAAGTGACGGCTTAAACTACAGGCATGGTTATGGAAGTAATATGGGGAAACAAGGACTGGGAAATCTCTAAAAGACGAAAAGGTTTGTGGTGTTCCTCTATGGCAGGTGTAGGGAAACACAGGCTTGGGGGCTGAATTTCCTCTCTGACTGGCCTCAGCATTCTTGCCAGGCCACTTCCTGTTTCATAACCTCCTTGAGTGTTTTTGCCATAAATTACATAAACTGGGCCGGATTCAGCTAACCTGGCATGCTAGCGGAAGACAGTGCAAGGCTTCCTTCTAGTTCAGTGGGCTTACTCGTCCCCTTCTCCTTCCCCGCCCCGCAAAAAATAGCTCAGCCATATCTGCTCTGGATGGGCCAGGAAAACCCTCAGAACGGTGGGGGGCGGGGACGGGAGATTGTTTCCTCTGGCAATCAGAAATGCTTGCACTGCTGGAACAATCAAATTAGTGCAAAGATGAATTCCACCCAGTAAGCTTTAACTCGTAATTTGGGCACAGACTAAAGAAATGAAACAAAACGTTTAGCAATTCTGTCAGCTTGTGTGTCGGCGTTCAAATTTTGCTCAGCTGTAAGAATCGCAATTCAAGAGTCTGTTGCACAGTAGTCTGTCAATATAAGGACTGCATTTCATCAGATGGGAATGCTGGCCGCGGAACATGGACAGAGGCCATTTCTGATGATCCTCCTTGCCCCTCCAGTGCCCTGAACCCCCTCTGCAACATCCCCCAAATCTACCCCAAACCTCTGAAGCAGATTGAGATGGAATACAGTGGTACCTCGGGTTACAGATGCTTCAGGTTACAGACTCCGCTAACCCAGAAATAGTACCTCAGGTTAAAAACTTTGCTTCAGGATGAGAACAGAAATTGCGCAGTAGCGGCGCAGCAGCAGCGGGAGGCCCCATTAGCTAAAGTTTTACCTCCGGTTAAGAACAGTTTCAGGTTAAAAATTGATCTCCAGAACGAATTAAGTTCTTAACCTGAGGTACCACTGTAGGGGCAATTTCTCCCCTGTATGGCCAACAGATTCCTTTCTGAGGACAGTCACCACTGGATCACACCCATTGCGTCTTGTATCTCTATTCTCACTTGCGTTACTTCATTGTATCCTAGGTCAGTAGTTTCACACTTTCTCTGTTCATTAAACCCCATTCATATTGCCAAGGCAAATTCCCAAACAACATTCGGCTCATGCATTGCAGTGGCCAAGCTTTCTGGATTCCACCATAACACTGCATATGTTGCATTGTTGTACATTGTAGCTGGGATGTGGGTGGCGCTGTGGGTTAAACCACAGAGCCTAGGACTTGCCGATCAGAAGGTTGGCAGTTCGAATCCCTGCGACGGGGTGAGCTCCTGTTGTTCGGTCCCTGCTCCTGCCAACCTAGCAGTTCAAAAGCACGTCAAAGTGCAAGTAGATAAATAGGTACCACTCCAGCGGGAAGGTAAACTGTGTTTCTGTGCGCTGCTCTGTTTTCCAGAAGCACCTTAGTCATGCTGGCCACATGACCCGGAAGCTGTACGCCGGCTCCCTCAGCCAATAAAGCGAGATGAGCGCCGCAACCCCAGAGTCGGTCACGACTAATGGTCAGGGGTCCCTTTACCTTTACCTTTACATTGTAGCTACACACTGCAGGGAGAAGATCAATAGTGGTGATTAGTGGAAATGCTTTTCACGAAAGCTTCCCTGTCATTACGAATCTTCTTAGCGGTTAGCTCTTAAAGTTTCCAAGGGACTTTCATGGCTCCCAGAACAGTTTGATAATCCATGTCCTCAATCTTTTGGTCCAGCTAGAGGACAACACAGAGTGTCCCTTTGGGCACCCCCCTTCCCATGTATTTGCCCTGCCCCCATATTTAAGGTCATATGTCCTCGTTTTACCATGTGGCTTCAGAAGTGAGAGAGGTCTAAATCCAGTTGTGCAAGGAAGAGTGCGACATATTTTAATGAGAAGAGAAGGAAACAACTACTAAAATCCAAAATGAAAAGCATGAGCAGAAGAAACCTGAACCAGTGGCTACAAAATTGATTGATAGAGCTTTTGAACATGAAAATAGTATGGTATCTTATTTTCCAAGAACTATTTCCGTATAAAAAAATTCCTTCCAGTAGCACCTTAAAGACCAACTGAGTTAGTTCTAGGTATGAGCTTTCGTGTGCATGCACACTTCTTCAGATACACTGAAACAGAAGTCACCGGACCTTTCTATATAGTGAGAAGGTGGGGAGGGGTATTACTCAGAAGGGTGGTGGGAATGGGTGATTGGCAGATAGCTGCGATGAGCCTGTTGACGACTCTTAACGACTGCAATAGGTCTAACAGGAAAAAGCAAGGGGTGAGAAGGTGAAAAGTGGCTTTGTCATGTATAATGAGATAAGAATCCAATGTCTTTATTCAAACCAGGTCTCTCCATAGTTTTAAGTTTGGTGATAAGTTGCAATTCAGCAGCTTCTCTTTCCAGTCTATTTCTGAAATTCCTTTGTAATAGAACGGCTACTTTGAGATCTTGTATAGAATGTCCTGGGAGATTGAAGTGTTCTCCTACTGGTTTTTCTGTCTTGTGGTTCCTGATGTCGGATTTATGTCCATTTATTCTTTGGCGTATAACGCCAAAGAATAAATGGACATAAATCCGACATCAGGAACCACAAGACAGAAAAACCAGTAGGAGAACACTTCAATCTCCCAGGACATTCTATACAAGATCTCAAAGTAGCCGTTCTATTACAAAGGAATTTCAGAAATAGACTGGAAAGAGAAGCTGCTGAATTGCAACTTATCACCAAACTTAAAACTATGGAGAGACCTGGTTTGAATAAAGACATTGGATTCTTATCTCATTATACATGACAAAGCCACTTTTCACCTTCTCACCCCTTGCTTTTTCCTGTTAGACCTATTGCAGTCGTTAAGAGTCGTCAACAGGCTCATCGCAGCTATCTGCCAATCACCCATTCCCACCACCCTTCTGAGTAATACCCCTCCCCACCTTCTCACTATATAGAAAGGTCCGGTGACTTCTGTTTCAGTGTATCTGAAGAAGTGTGCATGCACACGAAAGCTCATACCTAGAACTAACTCAGTTGGTCTTTAAGGTGCTACTGGAAGGAATTTTTTTATTTTGTTTTGACCATGACAGACCAACACGGCTACCTATCTATTTCCGTATGGCAGTGTAAATCTGTATTAGCTTGCCTAATAAAAACAACAGAACAGAAAGCAAGCATATGGATATGCCGTTTGTGAAGGTAAATGAAAGTCTCATATTTGAAAAATTCCCTTGTGTAAATAGGAATGTCTTTCCACTTTAGCATTGCAAATGCCATTAGTTTGGCTGACTCTTTCATAGCTTAATTTGCATATATTAATGAACATTCTGTTGCACTCATGCAAATGTAGATAGAAGGCTTACGTTGCGAGCCT
This sequence comes from Podarcis erhardii, assembly GCF_964252035.2. NCBI lineage: Eukaryota > Metazoa > Chordata > Lepidosauria > Squamata > Lacertidae > Podarcis > Podarcis erhardii. Next base: position 14,034,077 of record NC_138512.1, read on the forward strand.
GAACTATTGAACTTTAAATGTTCTTGGGTTGTTGTTTTTTATTTTGCTGATGGCTTGAATTATAATGTAACTATAGCATTTATCTGCAATTAAGGCTAATTAAATCTGTCTCAGTTTAACCTTATGAAAACACTTTGCATAAATAAACAGTGTTATGTCTCTTGTGTTTTCTATTGTTTCTTGACATCTCTTGACATTCTTTGAATGTTAACCTTTTAGTGCTTGGCCTGCATCTACAAATTTATATTCAGTCCATAATCCTGTATTAACTCAGAGAAATTATTCATGTACAAGCTGGAGTGTTTCATATAAACAAAAGAGACCAGATGAAAAACCTACAGCAGACTCTTCCTGTCTCTTTAACCTTGTCTTTACACAGCACAAGTCCAGAGATGCATGAACACTAAGCTTCCTAGGACCATAGCATGCAATCAGAAATATTTGACAGTGGCTTACTGTGATGAATGAACATGGGAACATAAGAACAGCCTGCTTGATCGGGCCAATAGAAAACACTAACTTCTACTGCTTTTCTTAAAGGTATTGATGAACCTTCGCAATCCGAATTATGAAAACAGTGAGCAGCCTAGTTTTAGAAACCACCTGGGATTAATTCAGGTGCCATTGAAAGTGAAGGACATCCCTGAACTGGTAATAATAATTATCTTTAAATATCATTCATCATTCAAAAGCATTTCTAAAATAGTAGAAATAAGTATATATGAACAAAAGAGCTAGATTTTCTTAACTGTGACATACTGAACATTCACAGTTCCTGTTTGGGCCTTCAGATAGGTTGCATTGTTTTCAGTAGGTGTTCTTGTCATTTGCTTTATTGTGACCACTGCCTGCTTAGTGCTCTGAACAACATTTTGGAGGGGAGAATGTGGAAAGGACAGTTAGAAGGTGGGGGAAGAATTTGAGTTTACTGAGCTCTGGCCGAGCAAAGGACCCAAGTCCTTGTGTTGAAGAAAGAAGCCGAGTGACCAATTTACATCCAGGGGCAATGTGAGTTTCCTGGTGGAAATTTCCCCACTACTTTATATGTTGAAGTAATGCCCTACAGCAGCAGTTCCCAATCAGCTAATTACTGAGGACCCCCTGTTTTTCAAAAGCCAAGCCATGGACCCCCTACTTTTTAAAATGTTGATAACTTTATGGTTGTTACCTCTGCAAAGCAATTTTTTGAACAAAATGTGGGGTAACCCAAAATATGCAAAGGATTTTAGGTATGCTAGAAAAAAACAGACTAGGGCTGAGCTGAGCGATATCTGGTTTTCAGCATTGTGATATATCAGTAGCTAAACATCGCGATATTCCGATATATCACGATGTCTGAAATGGGAGATCAGGCGTGGGCATGAGGGAAGGAGCAGTCACAGAGATCGGATGGGTGGGATATGTGCAGCTCAGGAGTGGGAATAAGAGAAGGGGCAGCCGCGGAGATTGGATGGTTAGGGGGAGGAGAGGAAGTAGAGTCACCTCACTGCATGGTTTGAGTGGGCGGGGATGGGGGGTGCATCTAACCACCGTCAGCGGAGCAGCCAGCAAAGAGGATGTCCACTGTGGCTGCCAAGGGAATGTAGTGCCACGATGCCTTGAAGTGAAGACAATCCGCTGCCCTGGTCTTCATCAGCATGAGGGGAAGGCAGCGCCTTGCAATTGACTACCCTGGTCTCCTTCAGTGCGAGGGAAGGCAGCTCGGATCGGCAGCGTCACCAGCGGAGATCATTGGTGGTGCCTTGAAATCGACTGCCCTGCTCTCCCCTCGCGCAAGGAGCTACAAAGTCCTGCGTATTGCTGGGTGTCAGGGACTGTGTTGCGGAGGGCTGCACTGAGGAAGAATGGTGGGAGCCTTGCCCTCCCCCTGCTCCTGATCCAGATCCTGAATCTCCTCAGGAGCAGGAGGACAATATAGATTTGGAACAGTGGTTTGCAGAGGGACATAGTTCAGAAGGCATAAGCTGGGATATACTGGATGGGGAACAGCTAGGAAAAGAAACACTGGAAGGGAGAAGGTTAACAGATTCACAGACAGCATTCCTCCACCACCCTCCCCAAAGCCGAGAAGGGCTCAGAAAGTGGCAGAACAGAAAGCACAGAGGGGACAAGCTCAGAATACGAGACGTAGAAATGACGTAGGTTCATAGGGACCGAAGGGGGTGGGCTCTTTAATTGGGAGCACTGCCATTAGTAGAAGATGCGTTCTTTGTTCTGTCGCTGTGATTATTAAAGTTTGTAACTGGTAAGAAGACTCATTTCCCTTTGTTCTGATAATCTGCAGCCACAGGGGAGGGAGCTGATTCCCCAAAACCTGACACTGGGTCAAAATCGTTATTGCGGTGTGATTTCAAAACCAATTTTGGCCAATATATTGAAAAATTGCACAGCACTAAAACAGACCATAACATTTGTGATATTACCCCTGATTGGCAACCACTGCCCTACAGAATACTAGGTGACATATTGCTTGGGATGTGACTGAAATCAAGTTGGGAGTCCTGCTAACAGCATGCTGTGCCCACTGCAGTACTGCTAATAAGAAATCTTAACAGGGTACCCACATAGTTGAGCCTCTCTGCTTTTAATTCTTGATTCATTCCTAAGTCGGAGGACTGGGCTAGATGACAATTGTAGTATACCGTATTTTTTGCTCTATAAGACTCACTTTTTCCCTCCTAAAAAGTAAGGGGAAATGTGTGTGTGTGTCTTATGGAGCGAATGCAGGCTGCGCAGCTATCACGGAAGCCAGAACAGCAAGAGGGATTGCTGCTTTCACTGTGCAGCGATCCCTCTTGCTGTTCTGGCTTCTGAGATTCAGAATATATTTTTTCTTGTTTTCCTCCTCCAAAAACTAGGTGCGTCTTGTGGTCTAGTGCGTCTTATAGAGCGAAAAATACGGTAGATCATATTTCTAATTGATAGCTATTTGGAGTTTTGTTGACAACTAATTAAAATTTAAAGAAATATCCTTTGCTGATAAAATATTTGTGGGCTTTTTGTACATTTTTTCTCAAGAAAGAATATTTCAATGAGCTAGACTTGAACACAGGCCAGCTGGATATTGATGATTCTGCACATGTGCCTCCAGGTTAGTGCCTTCGTTTAAAGTAGTAAAATTGTTCTTGGTTCTTACAATGATTCGTGTGAGATATAGATGCTAACGTCTGTTCCAGTGACAATTCTTGTGTCTTTATTTGCACTGTGGTAGGAAGAGATTTGGCAAGTATAACTTGTATGGTATAGATAGCAGGAAAAGCCAAAACTTACTGAGTACAGTATCTTCATTCCTGGAGTCCTCTTTTGGTCGGAATTTGGCAAAATTTAAAACACTGCTTTTATTAAAGCAAATGTGAGAAGCCTGATTTGGAAAATAGTGGATCCTAGACTGAATGTAAATCTTTTAGTCCAAAAAAGTTAAGACTAATTGTTACTGAGGTAGTAAGCTTTGGTCTTACTACCTTGAATTATTACTTTGAATTATGGTGCTGGAGGAGACTCTTGAGAGTCCTGTGGACTGCAAGAAGATCAAACCTCTCCATTATTAAGGAAATCAGCCCTGAGTGCTCACTGGAAGGACAGATCGTGAAGCTGAGGCTCCAATACTTGGGCCACCTCATGAGAAGAGAAGACTCCCTGGGAAAGACCCAGATGTTGGGAAAGATGGAGGGCACAAGGAGAAGGGGACGACAGAGGACGAGATAGTTGGATAGTGTTCTCGAAGCTACCAGCATGAGTTTGACCAAACTGCGGGAGGCAGTGGAAGACAGAAGTGCCTGGCGTGCTCTGGTCCATGGGGTCACGAAGAGTTGGACACGACTAAACGACTAAACAACAACAACAAAGCTTTGGTCTGCACTTCAGAGTGCAGGTGTGGGATCACATGACTAGCAATTTCCTCAAACAAAATCCCTGCATATTGAAAACCAGCTGTCAGGCAGAATGGTTCTAGTAGTTTAGAACTACACATTAATCCGGAATAGCAAGAGGAAAAGTGTTGCGATGCTTTAGAGATGAACAATGTTATTGCGGCTAGGGCTTTTATCTCCAGCGGCATTCATACTGTGTATAGAATACTCTGTATACCTAACATTATCTTGATTTATCTTTATTCAACTGATGAAGGACAAAACTTGTACTACAGCAAAGTAGTTAGAGCCTCAAGGCATCTTTTTGTGTTCTATTTATTATCTAACTAGATTAGCATATGCCCTCTTCAGCTCCATTTCTAAATTGCAGGAAGCTCTCCTTGCTGGTAATGCATTCACCACTTGGAAATAATACCTGTCTCATGATGGGAATGAGCAGATAGCCATCAAAATTTAAATGGGTGGAAATTAATAACACTGCTGATGTTCTATAACTATAGTTGAAGCATCTTTCTCATGAATGAATAATAGCACATTTGAAGAACATTGTTTATTTTAGACAAAAAAAAAAGTGGACCTTAATTCCCCCCCCCCCAAAGGTGGCTTGCAAAAGGAGAGAATGAAATAAAATGATACTTTAAAATAGCGCACTAACAGGCTATACAGGGAAGCTAAGATAAGGACATGCACAAACCCATCTTCTGAATTTCCATCTCGTATAGCGTTCTGATCACTGTATCCTCAAACTGCCCTCTAATCCTTTTAGAGTAGAGAGAGAGAGAACCAGCATTGTTTTCTTTTAAAAAAACAAACTCTTGCTTCAAATTACATTTCGAACGAAAAGGTAAGGGTTTAAAAAGTCGTTTGGAGGCAAATGGGTGCCATTTTTCGGAGAGAAATGTTGCACATGTGGATTATGAATGCATGCTCCTTGGAATTCTGGTGCATGTATGGTGCCATGCTTTCAGATAAGATGTTTTTGATAGTTAAATCAAACATCCTTCTGTAAAATTTAAATAATATTGAACTCTTTGCACTCTTTTCTTGCTTTACTGTTTTAGAACTCTTTGAAAATGAACATGTACGTATTGGTCAGAAAGGTAAGAATTGGATACTGACTGTAAACAAATTGCAAGTGTTTTAGGTTTTTCTGTGGGTTTTCTTTGTTTTGTCTGGTATGAAGTGTAATAAGGCTACAATTCTAAATACTAGAAATTAAATACCACTGGATGCTTTGGAATTTCCTTCAGAGTAAACATCCATAGAATTGCACTGTAAATGATGTAAAATAAAATGTAACTTGTACCTTTTTAACGTGATGGAACTGCTAGAGATTTATGGGTTCTAGATAAAGAGTGTCACAGCTGGCAGATTAAAAACAAAGTGTGTGTGTGTGTGTGTTTATGACAGTTTTATTCCAAATTGCTGAATTCCTAGTTTGAATTCTATTTTAAAATCACCAGAGTTGCTTCTGTGCACAAAGAACTCTCATTAGTGTTAATGGAGCTTATGTCCCTGCATCAGATAAGAATATAACTTTAATTCTTCCAGGTGGTTAGTCGCTAGTCCAAAACCTAATGAAACACGTAGCACTAAGTCAGCTTGCAGGATGGTTATGCCCTTTCAAATAAGGTCATTATTCTACCAGTTGAAAGGAAATCAACCCTACGCCTTAATTAAAAGGAATCAAACTCACATGGAACAAATTATTTTTTCTCTGCCTTTCCTTTCACAAGAGTGACTGTGAAAGGAATTAGGCCATGCCCATGTCACATTTTCCTCTTCTAAATTATATTAAAAGACAGCATGACAACTATGATAATTTGGGGTAGGAGGGGAGAAAACCCAAAATGACATGCTTCTGATCAGGCAACCACTTAAATTAATAGAATATTATTAATATTATGTTGGGAGCAGCCCAGAGTGGCTGGGAAAACCTGGCCAGCTGGGTGGGGTATAAATAATAGTAGATGATGATGATGATGATGGAAGTAACCTAGACATCCGTGACCTCCTTGATTTAATAGCATCATTTCAGATCTGTACAAAGCCATTTAAAAAAAAATAGTTTGTTTCAATTCCTCAAAAAACTGAATTTGGACATTATACAAATATTGGATAATCACTTTTCACTGAATATTAAATGCAAAAAAGGGAAGGAGTGGAATGAAATGTGTGGGTGCAGGAGGTACCTGGTAAGTTACAAATATGTGGACAGCAGAAAAATAGAAAGTGTGATTTGTGTTGAGCCATAATCTCACTGTGTGACTCATGCACTGCAAGCTTGACCAAACTAGTCACCAAAGGTGTTAATCTTCACTTGTAAACTTTTCAAGCAGGCCTTTTGTTTCTTTTGTTTTGTTTTGTTTTGTTTTGTTTTTCCAGCAATGTCCTAATTACTGGGGGCTGGCATCAAAGTTCATACTGAACAGAAGCTCTTCCATGGTCCCGGATAGCCTTTAAGCAAGCATCTGTTACTAACTGAGTTATCTTTGACTTGCTGCTAATTGGGTAGCCTTAATATTCGTGCCACTTGCTTAGCCAGGAAATGCCATGTATTATCTTGGCTGACAGCCCCAGGAAATTATTTCTGGTTTGTGTATACCTTGCCAAGAAGCAGAAAAGCATAAACATACCCGTGTTAGCATTTTCACTAGTGCTATCCCTATCTACTGCCAGGTGTAGCATTGTCTCTTTCAAACCTTTACTTTGTGGGTGAATACTCGGTTTCTCTTTTGCAATTCAGATGTTAGGAAGAAACAAGTTAAGTGGCTCAAAGGTACCTTCAGGAGTAGAGATCTGCAAAACCAAACTAAATCATATATGCATCAGTATGTTGCATTCCTCTTGTAGCAAGCTGTCTTACATTGAGTTAAATTTTTGCTTTATGTAGCTCAGTACAGGGATGCGGGTGGCGCTGTGGGTTAAACCACAGAGCCTAGGACTTCCTGATCAGAAGCTCGGCGGTTCGAATCCCCGCGACGGGGTGAGCTTCCATTGCTCGGTCCCTGCTCCTGCCAACCGAGCAGTTCGAAAGCACGTCAAAAGTGCAAGTAGATAAATAGGTACCGCTCTGGCAGGAAGATAAACGGCATTTCCGTGCGCTGCTCTGGTTTGCCAGAAGAGGCTTAGTCATGCTGGCCACATGACCCGGAAACTGTACGCCGGCTCTGTTGGCCAAGAAAGCAAGATGAGCACCGCAACCCCAGAGTCAGCCACGACTGGACCTAATAGTCAGGGGTCCCTTTACCTTTTAGCTCAGTACAGTATTGTCTGCCATAACTTGCAGTGGCTATCTAAGGTTTCAGACAAGACGTTCCCTGCCACTGAATTTCAGCGCTTCCCCCAAAGTCCTTTAGCATGTTCGATTTCCTTTATGCTCTTGGTTTCTTTAATTGCCTGTCATGTCTTGCTGTAAGCTTGTTGTCAAGTGCTGCTCTATTCCCATTTAGCGGACTTTGAGCACTTTAAATTGGATGGCCCCCAGTTCCTTTTGTCTTCCCCCTAGAAAGAAATTTCAAAGCTGCTCTGCCACCTTTTTGACCTTAAGGGACAGCAGTTTACTCTGCACCAGAAACCACAGTCTGCTCTTGTTGTTCTGGATATAAATTACTAGTTTCCCTTGTTAACTGATCACTGTCAACTGCTTTTCCCTTTGTATAAATGTCCATTCTCTGACATACTGTACACCAACCTTAAGCTATGGATTCTTCATCTCTCAAGATAAGAGCTCACTCACCTCTCTTTGCTAAGTATTTCTCAACTTCATCCGGGCAAAGATCAGAAAGGCAGTTCTTTTCCTCTTTCTTCACTGTGAACTATCTGCTGATACTTAATTATCAAATGTGTTCTTCCTAAATACTTTAAAATCTCCTTTGTAAAATGTGAGGAAGACTTATGAACAATTATCCGTCCCCATAATTGTTGAAGTGCTTCATTAGAGAACAAATACTCTTCATCCTTGATTCTAGGGATGTTTTGAGGTGTAAAAAGATCACAACAAAAAAAGCTGGTACTGTGTTCATGCTAATATATATTTCCTGAATATGGGCAATCACATCTGCTATTCATTTCAGCCACTTACAAGTGAGCTGAGCCCCTCAGTTTAGGAGATAATATGCAAACTGGGCATACATGTGATGACTCCATGCACATCTGTTTTGTTGTATATGGCACATACTATTGAAAGGTGGCATTAATAAAACTCCACACCTCTACTTAAAACTTCTTTGGCCTAACATAAAGGACAAAAGCACTTCCAAACTGAAAAGGCTTCCTTTAACTAGCCCCCCAGACCTAATAAGTATTTCAGAAATCTTATGATCAATGGCTTGAATCCTAAATTGCACAATCAGTTGCCTCGCCAATTTTTCACACATACCATTTGCAGCCTAACACACCTCAGACACTATGGATATGGAAGATTTGGAGATTCTTGAAAGTGACTTTTCAGAGGGTTCAGGGACTTGCAGATGGTAGAGAATTGGTGAGCTGCAGAAATACCTGCCATTCACACAATGGAATATTTGTACAAAACAAATGGATAAGAGTAGTATTTAATTTGAAATATTTATAGGTCTCTTTTCAGGGTGGAGGGACGCGGGTGGCGCTGTGGTCTAAACCACAGAGCCTAGAGCTTGCTGATCGGAAGGTTGCGGTTCGAATCCCCGTGATGGGGTGAGCTCCCGTTGCTCAGTCCCAGCTCCTGCCCACCTAGCAACTTGAAAGCACATCAAGTGCAAGTAGATAAATAGGTACCAATCTGGCAGGAAGGTAAACAGCGTTTCCATGCGCTGCTCTGGTTCGCCAGAAGCAGCTTAGTCATGCTGGCCACATGACAAACACCGGCTCCCTCGGCTTATAGAGCGAGATGAGCACGCAACCCCAGAGTCATCCGCGACTGGACCTAACAGTTGGGGTACCTTTACCTTTTTCAGGGTGGAAGTAACAAAAACCTCAAAACAGTAAAACATAGCACTCAAATAAAGAATAATAGAACCAGCCATAATACTAAAAAGCATTCAGTCCTGTAAAATAGCAAACTCCAATAGATAAATAAACCTAAATCAAATTCAGTTCTACAGCCCCCAAATAGGTTTTTAAAGCATTTTCTAAAGGCAAGCAGTAACGAGGCACTATGTACCACAGTTGGCAACAGGTTCTATAGCTGTAGTGCCACTGTTGGAAAAGGTTTGAAAAATAGTGTGAACGTGCCAGAAGTGAAGAGAACACACAGAATTTATTTTTAGAAATACTAAATAATGTCTGAAACTAAAATTACTAATCCATGGCAATCAGCTTGGTGATTCAAGACATTTATTATCATTACGTTAACTGAGAGTACTGTCCTACATATTAACCATAGTAAGCCTCCCAAAACGCAGTGTGATTTACTTCTGAGTAGATGTGTATAGAACCGTGCTGTAAGTGTTACTTCTAACCAAATATGGTATTCTTAGCTTTAAAATCCCCTTAATTTTGAAAACTTGCTTTGTGTGATTCAGCCTCCAATTCTGCACAGGCTTCATATTCATATTTGTGGAATAGCCAAAAAAATGATAAGTCCCCCCCCCCCCCGGCCATCTTAAATTGTCTCGGGGGAACACTTAAGTGAAATGCTAATAAAATATAAAGCTGAAATGTGTTTGTATGTCTTTTGTGTGTATTATTAACACCTGCATTTCTTGTAGTTTTAATGGAGCAGGATAGTGCAGCAGCTCAGCAATATGTCCGGCAGGGATGTCCAAATTTGCTACGAGCCGAGTTGTGGGCCCTGATTCTGAACGTTTCCAGTCAACCCGAGGTAAGTAGCAAAAGTAAAAATGTAGACTTGCAGCAGCTACATACCCAATAGCTAAATTATAAACAACGTTTGGCTGCGTTATTAAGTGTGATGCTAGTTTTGGTTTATTGTGCACAAGGTCACACAAGGGTGTTTGTGCTCATTTAACAGTGTTTTTCTGACTCTTTTTATCTGAACCTCTCTTTACCTAGTTTATTTTGCGTGCTCAGGTGGAGACCCCTGCGCCCCCGAGAGACAGCCCGAGAGCAATGAAACACACATGACAACGTGCCATGGAATGACATAAATGACCTCCCCTCTGGAGTAACACCACTTCTCTTGCCTCCCCAATACTTTTTCAGCTTCTGTTCTTGTCTCTGCTGCCCAACTTTTTGCTTCAGTATTTTTTCTGAACATGCCACCTAGCCTGTGCTTCTATTCATTTGCCTTGCTTTCTTCCTCTACTGCTCCAGATAATTTCCCGAGCCTTCTTGCCACATCATGCCTTCCTCCTATTGGAAATGGGCTTCTCCATAGGTCTTCTTTCCTTTCTTTCTACAGCACTGTGGGGTAGCTGCTTCCTTCTGCTTTTGAATATGTGTAGGTCTTCCTCATATGTTCCTGTACTCACACGGCCTCCCTGCACACATTAGGCAGTGGCATAAGTATCGCATTCAGCTATCGGGTAGGGCCTGTGACATCATTACTGATAAGCCACACAACTCCCCTTCTTGCATATTCTGTTTCGTGTCTGTGTGTTTGTATCTTCTTCTTCCTTGGCGATCACTCGTAGCCTAGTAAGATGTCTTCCATAAACACAGTTTTAACAGTGAGTCCGTAAGTGACTGTGGAGGCCAGTTCTGGATCCACACGTCCTTCCACAGTGGGGACAGAGGTTTTCAGGTGAGAGTTGATCACAGTGAGGGTTTGGCAAGCATGCCTTCCTCTCAGCGCGTTTCTCCCTTTCGCCCTGAGTTTGAGCATCTTCAAAACCCATGACACCTTTGGTAAAGGCTGTTCTCCGATTGAAGCGCTCCCAGGCCAGTGTTTCCCAGTTGTCGGTGTTTATACTACAATTTTTAAGATTTGCCTGGAGAGAGTCTTTAAACCTCTTTTGTTGAGCCACCAGCATTACACTTTCCATTTTTAAGTTCAGAATAGAGTAGTTTCTTTGGAAGACGATAATCAGGCATCAGCACAACATGACCATATATTTAATTGTTTTGCTTATTTTACTTTACATTTGCTCATTTTGCTTTATGTTTACTATTTGGTTGATGTGCTGCTCTACCTCTGTGCTGCAGTAAATGTTGCCTTAATTTTTCTTTAAAATGTTCAACACAGCCTAGCTAAAGAGATCATGACTTTATTAGTCTTTATTAGTCAGAGTATCGTGCTACATGCTTGATACTGTAGATATGAAGATATTATTTTCAGTTAATTGAAATTAAGAGTACTGTAAGGGATGGACAGATGATGAATAAGTGGCATGCATGGGTGCATGAGAGAGAGAAAGAATTTATATTATTCCTTGTTATATATGATTGGGAGTGGGTTGACAATAAGATGATAGCAGACTTCAGTATTTTAAAAGCACTATTTGAAAAGATTTTGCTAAGCTTAGGGGAAAATGTTTGGCTTTTTGGTGCATATACTTACATCAGACCATCAAGAATAAATAATCCAAGAAGTAATGGATTATACATTGTTGAAAGAGAAAGCGCTGCTTTTGTCATAATGAAAAACATTGTACCAATGTTGTGATGGCTAATTAACTCTGAATTGTTCCAGATTATTCTGACAGTTAAAGCCTTGCTTATTTCCTCTTTTCTAATAGTAAACAGATAAGAGAGATTAATTGTAATTGGCTGACTTCACTACATACCACAGTAGTGGTACCATATTTGTGGTATTTTTGTCTTAATTTGTCAAGTAAAATATCTAAAGAAATGGTCAGTTTGGACTGCCACACAGCAACTACTTGAAACTGCTCCAACAGTGCCCTAGCTCACTGCCATGCAGTTCTGTCTTATCAGATGATCTTGCCAATCATAGCTAGAAGCTGTTTACAGTGTTGTGTAGACAAGCAACCAAGTATGAACCTTGCCCATAGCAAGAAATGTTACGGGGTAGGGAGCTAACGGTTATGGTGAAGTCATTGTAAGTCAATGTGAAACTCCCAAAACCCAATATGTCAGCTCGCAAACTGTTTTTTCTGTGGACCAGTTGAAAATTGCCAGAGTCTAGGCCATGTAATATATTTTGTTTTCTTTGCTGAACGTATTAAAGTACACATCTAGGTTACCATAATCTTTTAGGGAAAATAAGTCAACTGTTCCAGCATTTATATTATGAAGATCATTTCCCCAAGACTAAAGCCGCCTTAGCCTGTTTGATAATCTTGCTCTGATTTTAAAAAATAAATTGTGTTAGATGGGATGAAGATATTCTCAACTACAGTTGTACCTAGGTTTTTGAACAGCTTAGTTCTCAAAAGTTTTGGCTCGTGAATGCTGCAAACCCAGAAGTGACTGTTCCGGTTTGTGAACTATTTTTGGAAGCCGAACGTCCGACGGGGCTTCCATGGTTTCCGATTGGCTGCAGGAGCTTCCTGCAGCCAATCAGAAGCAGTGCTTTGGTTTCCGAATGTTTTGGAAGTCAAATGGGCTTTTGGAATGGATTCCATTCAACTTCCAAGGTACGACTGTACTGTACTGTGAAGCCTTTTCACAGACTACTGAATGGAACTTGCATACCTCCAGTGGTCCATAGTTTGAGAACTTCTGGCATGGCTAATCTGATAACACATGAAGAATCTATTTGGATTAAGACCAAAACCCTTTCTAATCCCATCAGTCTGTTTCCCACAGGAGATAACCAGAAGCCAATGGGAACCTCAAAATCAAGACATGGGGGTAGCAGTAGACTCCTGCTTGTGTTTTCCAGCAATTGGCAATCAGAGGATCTGTGATCCTCGCAGAGGATCTGTGATCCTCGCAGAAGCATATAGCTACCATGACCTTGATCAACTTATCCTCCATGACTTTTTCTAATGCCCCTTGAAAGCCACCTAAACTGTGTCACCACATCTTGAGGGAGCCAGAGAAAGAAATATTTTGTTTAATCTCTCCTGAATCTTCCACCATTCCGCTTTATTGACTGACCTGGATTCTAGTATTTTGAGAAGGGGTGAGTCACTGCTTGCATAATTTTACAAAACTCTTTCAGTTACTCAACTCCCCTCCCCATCCTAAAAAATTCAAATCACACTAGCTATGGCTATCAAGTATATTTTAGTATGCTAATTTTGACTGTCATAGATATGTATATTTATTGCACAATTAAAAATATATATTTTTAGAAGCAGTTAAATCAGAAAGTATGTCTTTCTAATTCAGCCGTATCGTTAAGTTTTGGTCCTAGAATTCTCCCTTGTGCCATTTGTAACTGACTAAATGGCTGAGCTACTGTTTCTTTGTTAATGTATGACAGTTTCCTTCTCCGTATTTACAAACTGAAGACTTTTTGAACCTCTAAATCTTACTTAGAGAAAGAGATTTTGTTAAGACACTAAAAGGTACAGCAGAAGCTTTTTGGGAGAAGTGTGTGAACATTCAAATACACTCATTTCAGAGGAGAACATCTAATTTGAACCAATTTGTGTTCCACAAAGTTTAGGTACCGATGCCAATTTGCAGTTTAGAACAACATTATAGAAATAGGTTGTTTACAGGGGCACAAATATAAAAATAAGCAAAAGGCTAACGTACTCATGCTACAGACTTCTTTGGATATATGAGCACAAGTTCATAGGACACGTTGATGATGTATTTGAAAGGCAGGAAGTACCGTACGTATATTAAAATCACATGGAACTCTAGAATCTATTATGGTTTTTCTCTATGTCTAATAATAGAAAATGTGTCCACGTTCCAAAAAGCTGAATATTCAGTTGAACCAGTCAGTTTGTCACTGAAATTAACAACAGAACACTGAAAGCGCCAGATGTATTGTTCTCAAAGAATTATAGCATTTCAGGGACTTTGTGCATGTACACCTGCTGGCAGTATTGCAAGTCTTAGCCTGATAGGAAAATACTAAAAGTGCATATTATGTTGTTAGGTATGACTGAATGCCTAGAATAAGGAGCACTCTCTGGTTTGTTCCTTTCAGATTTCATGTCATACTGTCTTTTGAAGAATTGATGCTCACTAGGGCAGCTTTGAGGCAGGCTGGTTGAAAGCAGTCTCCCCTTCTGTGGCTATTATGAGATATAAATAATCACAACAAATTGTGTGTTGTTAAAATATACACATTTTATTTATGCTTTTCAGATTTATACATTTCACCAATTTAACAATCATTTTGAACATTTCAAAACTTGACTTCCTTCCCCCTCTTTCTGCAGTTCCTTAAATTTATTTTTAATACCTTCTGCATATGCCAATTAACTTAATTTTTTCATTTATTCATCTACGTTAAATATATACTCTTATAAAACTGCAGGTTATTTCAGTAATCCTGCCAGTGTTCTTATCTGTTTACAGTTTATCTGTAAATATTCAATAAACCATTTGCATTCTTTTTTAAAATGTTTGTTACCTTGTTTTCTTATTCTTCTGGTAAGTTTTGCCATTTGTGCATATTCCATAAGTTTTTGTATCCATTCTTCCTTTGCTGGGACTTCTGCTTCTTTCCAATTTGGGGTGAGTAACATTATTGCGGCTGTAGTCGCATACATGAATAAGTTTCTATACATTTTAGGTCGTTCTGTCCCTATAATTCCCAAAAGAAAAGCTTCTGGGCTTTTTTTTTTTACAAACTTTTTTTAAACATCCTTTTCAATTCATTATGTATCATTTTTGTACAATAGTCAGGATGATTTATTTGCTAGAAGCAACCATTTATCCAGTCATACCCCTTACCAAATTTCCCAGATGTATCTACAGTGGTACCTCAGGTTACATACACTTCAGGTTACATATGCTTCAGGTAAAGACTCCGCTAACCTAGAAACAGTGGTTCAGGTTAAGAACTTTGCTTCAGGATGAGAACAGAAATTGGGTTCCGGCAGCGCGGCAGCAGCAGGAGGCCCCATTAGCTAAAGTGGTGCTTCAGGTTAAGAACAGTTTCAGGTTAAGTATGGACCTCCTGAACAAATTAATTACTTAACCTGAGGTACCACTTTATTTTATAAATATTTACAAGCCACACATAAAGTGTATCAATTTGGCTTACATAATACAAAATATAGTGGTACCTCTACTTACGAATGCAATCCATTTTGGGGTGCTGTTTCGCAGCCCGAAAAGTCCTTAAGTAGAGCGCCGCTACTGTGCATGTGTGAAGTGCGATAGAGTGCTTCTGCGCATGCATAAAGCGTGCAGATCGCTTCTGCGCATGCGCGAAGTGTGCAGATCGCTTCTGTGTTTGCGGTGAACCCGGAAGTGTACTTCGGGTTTACCGCATTCGTAACCTGAAAAGCCACAACGTGAAGCAAACGTAAGGCGAGGTATGGCTGTAGAATACAGTGGTGCCTCGCAAGACGAAATTAATTCGTTCCGCAAGTCTCTTCGTCTTGCGAGTTTTTCGTCTTGCGATGCACGGTTTTCCATAGGAATGCATTGAAAATCAATTAATGCGTTCCTATGGAAACCGCCTTCCCCCGACCTCTTCTGGCGGGCGGCATTTTAAAATCGCCCGGGACAGCGGAGGACTTCTCCGCTGTCCGGGCGATTTAAAAGCCCCTGAGAAGGCAAGCAGGGGGGACAAAGACTTTTGTCCCCCGCCTGCCTTCAGAAGAGGTCCAGGACAGGCTTCGCGGACCTCTCCGCAAGCAGCGGGAGCGCTCCTTGCGGAGAGTTGCCAGCGCGCCCAGGCTTCGCAGCCCCGCCGCCCGGCTTCGGGACATCGTTCCGATGCCGGGCGGCGGGGGGAGACTTTCCCGCCCCGCCGCTCGGCTTCGGGACATCGTTCCGATGCCGGGCGGCGGGGGGAGGCGTTCCCGCCTCGCCACCCGGTATCGGGGCATCCTTCCGAAGCCCGGCGGCGGGAGGAGGTGTCCCCGCCCCGCCGCCAGGCTTCGGAGGAGGTCCGAGGACAGCGGGGAAGACGAGCTGCGCTTCCCCACTGTCCCGGAGATTTCCCTATGGGCTGTCGTCTTGCGAAGCAAGCCCATAGGGAAATTCGTCTTGCGAAGCGCCTCCAAAACGGAAAACCCTTTCGTCTAGCGGGTTTTCCGTCTTGCGAGGCGTTCGTCTTGCGGGGCACCACTGTAAAAGGTAAAGGGACCCCTGACCATTAGGTCTAGTCATGACCGACTCTGGGGTTGTGGCGCTCATCTCGCTTTATTGGCTAAGGGAGCCGGCGTTTGTCCGCAGACAGCTTCCGGGTCATGTGGCCAGCATGACTAAGCCGTTTCTGGCGAACCAGAACCAGAGCAGCACATGGAAACGCTGTTGCCTTCCCGCTGGAGCGGTACCTATTTATCTACTTGCACTTTGACGTGCTTTCGAACTGCTAGGTTGGCAGGAGCAGGGACTGAGCAACAGGAGCTCACCCCGTCATGGGGATTTGAACCGCCGACCTTCTGATCGGCAATTCCTAGGCTCTGTGGTTTAACCCACAGCACCACCCGCGTCCCTCGCTGTAGAATATCAGCCCATAAATATCCGTAACACATAATTAAAAACATCAATACATGCCAGTTGCTTAAAAAGATAACTTCATCTTGTTTTCAGAAGACAAATAGCAATGGCCTTGCGGGTATGTGGTTCCTGTGTCTAGGAGATAGATCAGCTGGTTAGAGCTGTATTTTCCAAAGGAGCAGGTACACAGTCTGGCATCCTCCTTGATCTGCCTCTGTCACCAGAGGCCCACGTGACCTTGGTGGCCAGGAGTGGTCTGACCATGACAGTGGACCCCCAGAGACCCCTCTATTTCCAGATTACCTCCCGCCCACTTGAAGCAAAGACCAAATCATGGGTATGTCGTGCCCTGTGCATTCAGCCGGGAACAATCTGAGATGGTCCTATGGTTGCCATGGAGCCATGAAATCCCGAGCTAATCCAACAGCAGCCTCAGCTTGGCATGGATGTTGAAATCACCCAGAGTTATTGTTCGGGATTCCTCCAACACCACATTTGGGATACCTCGGCCAGCCCAGTAAGGGAAGCTGTTGAGCGATGGTAATATCATTGCGTGTGTTTTCATTAAGAATATCGATTTGATTTTCTGAGAGGATGCCCCTGTTTTTATTTTTATTTTAGTTTCAGTGAAAAGTAGAATTCAAGCGAAGGAGCTATGGATCTGCTATAACTGAATTTCACGGACCTTTAAATGATTGAAAACACACACAGTATAACAAGATATTTGTCATGGTAATGAATAATTCAAATTTAGTTTCTGGAAACCTGATGAGATTAGATTTGTATTTCTACTGTACTATAGACTGACTAGTCACCATGAAGGACTTCTTTGGGTTGTTATCTATACCGTAATTTATTTATAATTGTGTTTGCTGTGCTTCTTCAGTTTGAAATTAATAATAAAAGCTTCCTTCATGTGATAAGCAGATAATAAATATTTATATAACTTTTTTGTTTGCCTTTTGCCACGTGATGCCACCAAAAGTGACATTGAAACTGTGAAACTCCTGGCATTATTTTATGTTATTTTTGGGGGAGCAAAGTAAGGTGTGTGTTTGGGGTTTTTAAAGGTTTCAGGGAAAAGGTTTAGGTTTTTGGCCAGCATTCCTTTTGTACAACAGTGCCATTGCATGAGTAAAGCTCCCCAGTGATTCTATGTTAATTGAAAAGTGGGACAGCCTATTCAATTTTTTAAAAAATTAATATATCAAGAATTGAAAGATTACGAGTCCAGGAAGGAAATTATATTGTAGTTGTTATTGGAATGGCTTGCTTAAGAGAACTGTTGTCCTTCAGTGATGAATTGAATGGACCAATGTTATAACTCATATAGGTAAAGATAAAGGACCTCTGGACAGTTACGTCCAGTCAAAGGTAACTATGGGGTTGCGATGCGGGTGGCACTGTGGTCTAAACCACTGAGCCTCTTGGGCTTGCTGATCAGAAGGTTGGCGGTTCGAATCCCTGCGACGGAGTGAGCTCCCGTTGCTCTGTCCCAGCTCCTGCCAACCTAGCAATTTGAAAGCACACCAAAAGTGCAAGTAGATAAATAGGTACCGGTCTGGCGGGAAGGTAAACGGAGTTTCCATGCACTGCTCTGGTTTCGGAGTTCCGTTGTGCCAGAAGTGGCTTAGTCCTGCTGGCCACATGACCCAGAAAAACTGTCTGTGGACAAACGCTGGCTCCCTCAGCCTGTAAAGCAAGATGAGCGGCGCAACCCCAGAGTCGTCTGTGACTGGACTTAATTTTCAGGGGTTCTCTGCCTTTACCTTTTAAAGGACCCCTGGACAGTTAAGTCCAGTCAAAGGTGACTATGGGGTTGCTGCTTTCAGCTTGCTTTAAGGCCGAAGTTTGTCCACAGACAGGTTTCTGGGTTATGTGGCCAGCAGGACTAAACTGCTTCTGGCGGAACACCGTGACGCAAACCTGAGCTCATGGAAATGCTGTTTACCTTCCCGCCGCAGAGGTACCTATTTATCTAGTTGCACTGGCGTGATTTCAAACTGCTATTTCACCCGCTCCCTATAACTCATATAAGGCAGCTTAGTATATTAACTAGTTAAAAGTGCACAAACATCAGACCTTATCTGAAGTATTTCACTTGTGTGATTTCGTCAGCAGCTGATAATTGGTTCTGCCCCCTAACTCAATACTTAGCATTTTGCTTTTCCTCTACCCATCCACTATTCTGCACCTGACTCCAGTTGGTGGGTTTGGGGTTTCTAGTAAGCAAAGTGGACTTTGCAAACCAAATATGGCCAGTGTCATGGAATGGGGCCTCAGAAGCTGTCGGTGTAATAGCCCCCCAGTGCACAAAATAAATGCCCCTAGTTATAGACGCTATGCTGAGAGAGGTAGAACTTGCAACAAAGATGCTGGTGTTTTTGTTTTGTTGCAACATTCCTACCAATGTAGTATGTATACAGTGGTACCTCAGGTTACATACGCTTCAGGTTACATACGCTTCAGGTCACAGACTCCGCTAGAAATAGTGCTTCAGGTTAAGAACTTTGCTTCAGGATGAGAACAGAAATCGTGCTCCGGTGGCGTGGCAGCAGCAGGAGGCCCCATTAGCTAAAGTGGTGCTTCAGGTTAAGAACAGTTTCAGGTTAAGAACGGACCTCCAGAATGGATTAAGTACTTAATCTGAGGTACCACTGTATATTGTTTTTAATTATGAAGCTTGTATAATATTATGCAATATTTATTCATCCCCATGGTCAGGTTCATATTTTGGATCTTGGCTCTTTCCCGTTAATGCAGGGTTGCCGAAACATCCAGCGACTCAACGCCATACATTCTTGGAACTTTATTTTTTAAAAAAACTTGTAAATCAAGCCATGTCTAGAGGGCACCGACATAGTGTTGCTTATTCATGTGATATGCTATATAAATAACAAATCCACTTTCATATTCATGTGAAAACTTTTTAAATTTCGAAAACAGGAGATCAGTTCTTCATAGTTCAACATACGTAACTTGTATTCTACTTATATAAACCCCCATTCTATGGACAGGACACTGTGTTTGGGAGAAAGGCTTGTATACCTGATAAGTGGATTATTTATATATATTCTGAATGTATCTAGTTCACATTCCTTTTCATCGTTAAGTCTTGTACTTTGCACTGTTGAATTTTTTACATCTTCTTCCATCTGTGGAATGATGTGCAATTGCCTATCATCAACTTCAAAATCCTAAAATAGAACAAAATGTGTTTATGGAAAAAGCAGATAATTTAATACAATAAACACAGTTGTGATGTGTATATTTTACAACTATTATATTTTCATATGCTGCCTTAAAAGGAGAACCAAGTTACTATTATCTTTCTCTTTCCCCCCCTCTTTATGCCAAAGTGCTTGCAGTGACCACCTCCAAAACTATGTTAGCCATCATGACATTTGTATGCCAAGTCATTAATTGTATTCTTCCAGCTGTGGCTTCTGTCTCCCTGATAGGATCCATGTGAGCTGTGTTTATGGCTGTATCTCTGCTTCTAGGTTTTGCTTGGCTAGAGTCTGCTTCTAGCCAGCTATGTTTGTGAAGAGGCTATAGCTTTGCATAAATTATTTAGAGGAATACCACTGACGTTCTTGGGAAAAATTGTTAACTGTTGCCCTCCAGTTTCTTGCCTCATGAATTTAGCAGAATTCCTTTTCCCCTGCAGTTTTATTTTATAGGCTCTTTAAGTTTCACCCTCTTCTGTTGTATACTTAGAATATTCTTGATTGATTGATTGATTGATTGATTGAGGGATGGATGGATGGATTGCTACCCCAATGTATGCTGACTTTCAGAGCAAAGCCCTCCAGGGTGGCTCACATAAAAAATAATAATTAGTTATTTAGAAAATCTCCATTTTGCTGGCTGGCAGTAATGCATTTATTACTACACGGGTTGCAAAATTTGCATTGGCTGCAAGTAAGTTGAGAGCTAGGCACCAAGACAAATATCATAAGGGGGAGTGTGAGACGTGGAGTGCTTAACTTATGCAAAAATGATTTTTACATTTTTGCATGTTTGCTTCGCTGCTGTTGCTGCTGCTGTTCAGTTTTAAATCAGTTATTTGTATCCTACGCATTGTCTGTATCCTAAGCTTATAGCTTTATTTGTATCCTAAGCTTATAGCTTTTAGCAATAAAGATTCATTCATTCATTCATTCAACTGAGAATATTTAGAAAATATATAAAACCATTATACAGATCCAAAACTATCAATAGCACGTTAAAACAATATAGAGCTTAACACATGTTGTTGTTGTTGTTTAGTCGTTTAGTCATGTCCGACTCTTCGTGACCCCATGGACCAGAGCACGCCAGGCACTTCTGTCCTCCACTGCCTCCCGCAATTTGCTCAAACTCATGCTGGTAGCTTCGAGAACACTATCCAACCATCTCGTCCTCTGTCGCCCCCTTCTCCTTGTGCCCTCCATCTTTCCCAACATCAGGGTCTTTTCCAGGGAGTCTTCTCTTCTCATGAGGTGGCCAAAGTATTGGAGCCTCAGCTTCAGGATCTGTCCTTCCAGTGAGCACTCAGGGCTGATTTCCTTCAGAATGGATAGGTTTGATCTTCTTGCAGTCCATGGGACTCTCAAGAGTCTCCTCCAGCACCATAATTCAAAAGCATCAATTCTTAACACATAGCATCCTAATTAAATGCATCTTGAAATAAAAATGCTTTTTAAGATCCATTTAAAAACTTGCAAAGATGGAGCCATATTTTTTTTCTTTGTAAAGCAATTTTATATTGTCCTTTGGCTCCAGGAGGAATTAGTTACTAGAGTTACCACACTTCATGAAGACTTGATAGTTTTCATTGCCTGGTTGTGCGGAAGGAAGGGACTTGAGGAAGTATCATATTTGGATGTTTGAAAAAGATTTTAGTTTTTGATCGACTTATGCACAAAGTATATCCCATTTATTTTAATGGGATATACTCAACAGTATCTTTCCGATTGTGTCCTGATATCCTTCTTTTTAAGCTGTTTACTCCATTTTCAACTTTAACATCATATGGTCTTAAAATAAGCAAAACACCACTATGAAGTGTGTCATTTGTTTTAAGTCTCACACAACGAATAATATTTAGCATTATTTCGTTCTAGGATGTTTTGTACTATGAACAACTGAAGTCTAATGTGATTCAGCATGACCTTTTGGTGGACAATTTGATTTATAAAGTGAGTATTTCTAATTTATATATCGCTATCTGTTGTTGATGTGGTTTGTATCATCATCATCATCAACTTTTACTTATGAGTCTCTTTCCATGAGGCATCCTGAAACAATTTGCCCAATGCAGATACCAACTGGGATAATGATCTCCATTTAGAAGGTTTCTCTCTCTGTCTCTGTACAGTGGTACCTCAGGTTAAATACTTTATTCATTCCGGAGGTCCGTACTTAACCTGAAACTGTTCTTAACCTGAAGCACCACTTTAGCTAATGGGGCCTCCCGCTGCTGCCGCGCCGCCAGAGCACGATTTCTGTTCTCATCCTGAAGCTAAGTTCTTAACCTGAAGCACTATTTCTGGGTTAGCGGAGTCTGTAACCTGAAGTGTATGTAATGTGAAGCATATGTAACCCGAGGTACCACTGTATCTGTATCTATTTGCTGACTGACCACAGTGTCAGAATCTCTATTTTACTACAATGGTACCTCGGGTTACATACACTTCAGGTTACAGACTCCGCTAACCCAGAAATAGTGCTTCAGGTTAAGAACTTTGCTTCAGGATGAGAACAGAAATCGTGCTCTGGCGGCGCAGCGGCAGCAGGAGGCCCCATTAGCTAAAGTGGTGCTTCAGGTTAAAAACAGTTTCAGGTTAAGTACGGATCTCCGGAACAAAGTAAGTACTTAACCCGAGGTACCACTGTACTTTCAAATGAAAAACAACTGTTATAGTTTGTGAAAGGTTTCATCTAAAGTTGCATGTATCTGAAATATATCTGCAGTGGTTCAGTGCAATAGTTAATATTTCTGCTGCTCCCCCCGCCCCCGTTGAATTTTTTTTGGAAAGGAAAAGAAAGAACAGGCAGGGGTTGGGCAAGCTTCCTTTTTGGGACACCATTAGCAGTGGCATTAGCCCAGCTTCTTCCATTTTTCCCTTAGGTTGTTTTTATCTTGCAAGTGTGGTGGCAGCCTGGCCAATATTTTGCATCCTTCACAATGTCCTGTTTCAGTGTTTGCGGGTGGGTTGATCAGCCACATCAATAAATGGTGGAGAAACTTCTGCAAAGTGGACGGATTTTTCTGATGCGGAGAGAAGATATTCAGACAATTTCTCTGGAAAGAAATGTTGCCTCAACTCTTCCAGCATAACAATTATATGCACAACTTGCTCAGGAGGAAACAGAAGTTGAGAGTCGATTTCTATAAGCATGTGAAAAGATAACAACAATAATAATTGTGTATCTGAAGAAGTGTGCATGCACATGAAAGCTCATACCAAGAACTGACTTAGTTGGTCTTTAAGGTGCTACTGGAAGGAATTTGTTTTGTTTTGACTATGGCAGACCAACACGGCTACCTATCTGTAACTGGAACAATAATAATAATAATAACAATAATTTATTTATACCCTGCCCATCTAAACAGGGCTGCCTTCAGATGTCTTTGAAAGATAGGATAGCTGCTTATTTCCTTCACATCTGAAAGGAGGGTGTTCCACAGGGTCGGTGCCACTACCAAGAAGGCCCTCTGTCTGGTTCCCTCTAACCTTACTTCTCGCAATGAGGGAACCGCCAGAAGGCCCTCGGCGCTGGATCTCAGATTTGGATTTGGGGTTGAATAGAGAGAGGGTCTCTCTTAAATGTCATCCTTCAATACAGCCCTGATTTATGAGAGTCCTTCTGAAGCTACTTTTTTTTAATGCAAAGCCTGCCTTAATTTACAACCAACAATAACAGCATCCATGGACTCCTATACATTGTCTACTTTGGCTGTTAGTCAGACATCTGTACTTTTGTCATGAATGGATAGAAAAAGCATGGCGAATAGAGTGGGGAAATGGTTTTTGGCTCTCTGCTGAGTTCAGAGTGTTTTAATGTAGATCATCTCTTTTTCTATCATATTACTTTGGGGTGGGATATAAACTTTCTGATTCTGACTCCTCCCCTGATATGCTCCTTTGCTGTGTCTCTGGTGGTGGTGTACCAGTGTGACATTCTGCCACAGCAGTGTTACATTAGAACAAACTGTGATGTATCTTCACAATTCACTGGCTCAGACTATTTAGGTGGTTTCCTGTGATTTTCCAGAGAAATGGCATCTGGATCATAGGTTTGTGTAGCTGTTTTATTCAGTACACACACACACACACACACACACACACACACACACAGTGGTACCTTGGATTAATTACTTAATTTGTTCCGGAGGTCTGTTCTTAACCTGAAACTGTTCTTAACCTGAAGCACCACTTTAGCTAATGGGGCCTCCTGCTGCTGCTGCGCCGCTGGAGCACAATTTCTGTTCTCATCCTGAAGCAAAGTTCTAAACCTGAAGCACCATTTCTGGGTTAGCGGAGTGTGTAACCTGAAGCGTATGTAATCTGAAGCATATGTAACCCGAGGTACCACTGTACACACATATACATACATACATATATATATACAGTGGTGCCCCACAAGACGAAATTAATTCGTTCCGCAATTTTTGTCGTCTAGCGAATTTTTCGTCTTGCGAAGCACGAAATCCCATAGGAATGCATTGAAAATCAATTAATGCGTTCCTATGGTCAAAAAAAGTCCAAACAAAGCCAAATTTGGTACAACAACAGTTTATTAACTGCTCTTTAAAGTCACACATACTGTAAAGAGCAGTTCAAAAATTGAAGGGAAAATAAATTAACTTTATAAACATGACAGAAAAACATTTAAAAATCAACAAAGTGTACAGTACATTTTCTAAGACTCTGGGGGACCACTCGAAGAAGGCTCCTCTTCCACTCTTTGCTTCTTGGTCAAGAACCTGTCCATAGTCTGCTGCTTTATCCGCCTTTTCAGCAGCTCCCTGAAAGACGACATGACCCTCGTATCATAAAAGTTCCCAGCGTCATGTGCCACGTGCTTCTCATGGTGGTGTAGATCTGCAAAAGTCTGCACCTCCTTCCACTTCTGGCAAATGTCCCTCAGTCTTTTGGAGGACAGCCGTTCCTCAGTTGCTTCCTCCTCTTCCAGTGAGGCCTGCTCCTGCGCAGCCTCTGCCTGCAGAACGTAGCCCTCCGTTGTCACAACCTCCAGGAACTCCGCTGCAAAGTCTTCAGCCGCAGGAACATCAGAACTGGCAGCCTCTCCATGCCTGACCACACTGTGGATGCCAGATCTTGTCTTGAACCGGTCAAACCTGTGAGAGTTCAGAACTTAACTGGTTAAGTGTTCTGAGGTGTGCGTCACTTTCTGACGTCAGCTATAGAAGCTGGGAGGAGTCTGGGAGGAGACTGTACTTGTTGTTCTCTCTGTGTGTCTTGAGAGAGACGGACATGTTTTACCATGGCTGAAAGAAGCCCCGGTCTTATATGGGCTGAAATGTTCCAATAAAGAGCTGTAAATAGACAAACCTGTCTGTGTATGCTTGCATGGAGAAAAGGAGAAAAAGACTGCTTTACACCGCTGTATGCTACTCTGCTAAGCCGTGGCTAAAGAGACAGCAGAATTTGTTGCGCAGCTAGGAAGGAAGTGTGCCGGACGCTGTAAATGACTGATTGGGATCATAAACTAATCAGTGGCCACGGCTCAACGATCAAGCTCCAAAGATCGTTATCTCAACAGGTTATGGAGGTCAGTAAACGCTCGTAAAACAGTCGGCTTTGAGCTACTGGAATGCTTTGAAGCTAGCCGGAGGTTGGAAGCTGCATTCCGTGAGTCTAGCCTGATGCCGGGAAGCAGAGGGAGTTTTTGTCTGCTTCTGAGAGGCAAGAGAGCTGCTGAGAGACAGAGCTAAACTCTGGGAGCAGCTGAAATCGTTCCTCCACGGAACGGTTAGCCGGAGCAGCTAAGCCGTTTCTCCACGTACAGGAGCCGGAATCAGCTGGTACTGAGTAAGTACAGCTTGTGGGGCACCTTGGGAGAACGGGAGAATATGGCAGAGAGCCAGGATATGCCGGTGGAAAAGCTCACTTTAAAAAGTTGGGCAACCTGGAGCAGAAGAGTAAGGGGCTGGTTCCTGGTCCATGGGCTTTGGGAAGCAAGCCAGAGGGAGCCAAAAGCACCACCCCTTAGCTGGGACGATAGTCAGCAGAAATTGCAACAAGAGCTGGATATGCTCAGAGCATGCATTCATGCATCGCTGAAGCCTCATTTGGAGGGAGTACAGTCAGCAAGGGCTGCCTGGGATGTGCTGAAGGGCTTGTGTGAAGCTTCAGCAGAAGGCCAGAGCCCTGGAGACGCTGGACTGGCAGGCCCATTTCCCGATGTATCAGCCTCTAGGAGCGCTGGTGAGCAGATTGGGGGGGCGAAGAGTTCCAAAGGCAAGTTTAAGAAACTTTCCACAGGAAGTCCTGAAGCGGAGAGGAGCTTCAGAGGGGGCCAGGCTGGTGGGAGGCGCCGTTCCAGGAGAAGGAAGGCCAGGCCAGCTGGGAGGAGCCCCGGGCAGTGTTTTTCCACTGGAGTTCAACGTCTGCGTGGCAGTTGCCCCCACCGGAGCACAGAGCCGAGGGAGGATGTTGTGAAGGACACTTCTCATGGGAATCAGGCGGGTTTCCATCGCAACAAGACTGGCCAGGCAGGAAGACGTGCAGGTGGGCGTCGTGGTAAACAACAGGAAGAGTCTTATCAAGTCACTGCTAGCATGGCTTTGTTTGAGAACAGCTGTGTGGAAAATTCTGAGCTTAGCTTTGTCATCGACTCTGCAGCTAACCGCAACATGGTTCCAGAGACCCCTGCAGTCGAGATGTGGAATTGCACGGCAGTTCCAAAAGGACAGGGACAGACTGTTAAGTTTGCAAATGGACAAAGAGCTAAAGTTTATAAGTTTGCTAATGCCTATCTTTCTGTTTTGCAAGAAAGGATGGATTTTTGTATTGTTCCAGAGGGGCATCACTGTTTGTTATCTGTGCCTTATTTGTTGAAAAAAGGGTTTCAGGTTTGTTTCCAGGATGATGTCTGCACAATCTCCAAAGGGGAGAGGGTACTTGCCAAGGTTAAGAAGGGGCAGAATGATCTTTTCATTCTTAAAACGTCTCTTGGGGGTGAGGGGAAGGTTGAGAGAGCACAGGCGCAGCGTGCTACAATTCCCGCTCATGTTACTTGTGCTTGTGCATGGCATCAGAGGACCAATCATAGTCCTGTAGAGGATCTGCAAGTGCTTCCTGAGGTTACCAGAGGGTGTAAAATTAGAGATTGTGGACGTGCCATTAATTGCGCCACTTGCAAGCAGGCGAAGAAGAAAGGGTGCAGTTACCCAAAGGTGGAACGGGTAACCACTAAACCTTTTCAGCTGGTACACATAGATCTGTTCAATCTGGTCAGGGAACAGAGTCTAGGGGGAGCCAGGTATCTGCTAACGTTTCAGGATGATTTTTCGCAGAACACCTGGACCCACGGTCTCAAATCCAGGGAGGATGCAGCACAGCTGATCAAGAGCTGGATTGAGGGGGTGGAACTAAGGTTCTTCACCAAGGTGAAAGCAATCGTCAGTGACAGAAATGCTAGGTACACTGGTTCTGCTTTGCAGCAGTTCTTTCACAAAAGAGGGATAAGTTACACAGTTACTTCACCCAGTAAGAGGGGGGTGGCAGAGCTGAGGAGTGAAGCTCTGGTTAAGGCTGCACAGGTAATGCTAACGGAAGCTAGGTTACCTCCAAAGTTTTGGCTGGAGGCAGTTCGATGTGTGTCTTTCACCTGGAATCGTGTCTACAACTCGCTGGTAGGTGACACACCGTACTCTTTGTTGAATGGCAGAAAACCCCAGGTTCACTTTCTGCGCAAGTTTGGATCTCCTGCGGTTATCCCTGTGCCTAAGG
This sequence comes from Podarcis erhardii, assembly GCF_964252035.2. Taxonomy (NCBI): domain Eukaryota; kingdom Metazoa; phylum Chordata; class Lepidosauria; order Squamata; family Lacertidae; genus Podarcis; species Podarcis erhardii. Next base: position 14,061,342 of record NC_138512.1, read on the forward strand.
CTTTGCAAGGACCAGATGGAGCCAAAGTCCAGAAAATGATCTTCTGTGGGTATGAGCCAGACGCTCGTGCTTGGAGATTTGCTAACCCGTCAGGTGATCAGAGTAAGGTGCTGATCAGTAAACACGCTGAGTTCTTTGAGCAGGATGAAAGGCCAAAGATTTCTGCACAGTGTGATGTTCTTTCAGAATGTCTCTCTGATCCAGAGGACAGTTCTGTTGAGGAGGAAGGAGAGGCTGAGTCTGCTGATGACGATCAGGTCACTGACCAGAGTCAGGAGCAGGATGGGGCGTCTCCACGAGTTGTTAGAAAAGGACAGCCCAAGAGTGAGCCTAGTTCTCCTGTGGGTGTAATGGAGAGGATTCGAAGACGCTTTAAGTCAGAGGGGGAATCCCGTGATGCAGAGGACACACCTGCTGGTGACAGTGAGCCAGAGGAAACACCAGAGTTTGTGCCCAGGCGTTCCAGTCGCACAACCAAAGGTATTCCACCTGAGAGGTACCAGGCCACAGGTGCGTGGGTAAGTTTCGCACAGTGCGATTCTGAGAGTTGTGAGGTGATTCCACAGATGCCTAACAGGTACTCCAAGGGAGGGCACAAGGCATTGGGGAAGGGATTGATCTCACAGGGTGTTGCTGAAGATGTTACACAGGTCTTGTTAGAAAGCAACGCAAGGGGGTGTGTGAGAGTTCAGAACTTAACTGGTTAAGTGTTCTGAGGTGTGCGTCACTTTCTGACGTCAGCTATAGAAGCTGGGAGGAGTCTGGGAGGAGACTGTACTTGTTGTTCTCTCTGTGTGTCTTGAGAGAGACGGACATGTTTTACCATGGCTGAAAGAAGCCCCGGTCTTATATGGGCTGAAATGTTCCAATAAAGAGCTGTAAATAGACAAACCTGTCTGTGTATGCTTGCATGGAGAAAAGGAGAAAAAGACTGCTTTACACCGCTGTATGCTACTCTGCTAAGCCGTGGCTAAAGAGACAGCAGAATTTGTTGCGCAGCTAGGAAGGAAGTGTGCCGGACGCTGTAAATGACTGATTGGGATCATAAACTAATCAGTGGCCACGGCTCAACGATCAAGCTCCAAAGATCGTTATCTCAACAAAACCAACCTCTGCTAGCCTTGAAGACTTCTGGCTCGGCTGAGGTTCCTGGCTGTTCCCGGATGAGGTCAGCGTGCAAGGCCTTGGCCTTCTCACAAATGACGGCCTCAGACACTGTGTCCCCTGCACGCTGCTTCTCTTCTATCCAGATGAGCAGCAACTTCTCGACCTCCTCCAGGACAGCTGGGCGGTTCTTCACGATCCTGGTGACTCCCTTGGCTGCATCAGTCGCCAGGATCTTCTCCCTCATCTTCAGGATGGTCCCGTTGGTCGATGGGTTCCTGCCGTACTCCCTGGCGATGTCCGTCACACGCATTCCGCCGTCGTGCTTCCAGATGATCTCCTTCTTCATTTCCAGCGTCACCTTCTCCTTCTTCCTCTCACCGGCCACCGCAGCAGCAGTCTTCTTGGGTCCCATGGCAGCACAGCTCCTACCTTCGTAAACTCAGAAACAGAAAAAAAAATCAGTGATGTGCTTCAAACCCAAAAAATACAAAAGCAGCCAGCCACCCACCACACAGAAATTAAAACCCAGAACCAAGGCCTTGAATCCCAAGCACCCCAACCCCAAATCCAAAATCCAAAAACCCCCAAAAAAGTTTTAAAAGTTTAGCTTACCAAATGGATGAAAGAGAAGTTCTGGAAAAGCTTCAACAATCAACCACCGACGTCCTCAGAAACCTCAAATGGCTGCAAAATAAGTTTAGGAAAAGCTTCAAAAATCACCAATGTCTTCAAAAACCTCAACTGCTCCCACAGACACGCACCAACCCACCCACAACACAGAAATTGCAAACCCCTCCCCAACTGCTCCCCCAGCCCCTCCCCAACTGCTGCAAACCCCTCCCCAACTGCTTCCCCACCCAGACAAAAAAAATTTCAAAAAATAACAACATGGCCAGCACTCAGAAATTCAAACTCAGAAAATTTTTCAAAAAAAATCAACCTGGCCCAGTGGTCACAGAAAATCATAAAAATTCCCAAAAAAGGCCCACAAGCCCCCAGATTATCGCAAACCCCTTCCCAACACCAAGTCCTTGAATCCCAAACACCCCAACCCAAAATCCAAAACCCCCCAAAAAAGTTTTAAAAGTTTAACTTACCAAATGGATGAAAGAGAAGTTCTGGAAAAGTTCTGGAAAAGTTTTGGAAAATCTTCAAAAGTGAGCAAAGTCTGAGAAAAGGCTACCAAACCACGTGCTAACAGTTGCTCCTCGAAGTCAAGTCGCAACTGCAGCTGCTCAAGCTAAGCACCCTTGGTTTTAACGGTTTTTACACAAAGGAAACAAAGTCGCGAGACGTTTTCGTTTTGCGAAGCAAGCCCATAGGGGAATTCGTCTTGCGAGGCAAATCGCGGGCGAAAAAACCTTTCGTCTAGCGAGTTTTTTGTCTTGCGAGGCATTCGTCTTGCGGGGCACTACTGTATACACATATACATACATATATACATATATATAAATTAGACACTGTAAGACACAGACACTGTAACAATTTACAAACCACCAAGAACAGATTCCTTGGCCTCTTCGTGTGTCAGGTGTGATAGGAAGGGCATACAGAAATGCAAACTGTTTTAGAAATGCATAGTTTTACTGTTGTTTTTCAGCTGGGATCCGCAAGCATTTTTGTTATGGCATTGCTGGGGGCTGGACTAGATGACCCTCGGGTCACTTCCAGCTCTAAAATTCTTTGATTCCATGCATTATCTCAAACTTCTTCAAAACCATTCCTCAGTTCTCAGAGAGATTGCCACGTGCCATGGCAAAGGAAAGCTTATTGTCTGAGAAATACAAACCTAGAACTCTCAAAGGGGTGCATGATTAGTTTTTTAGTTCTTTGATGACTGTGGAATGCAGTTAAAATGTTAATTGGGAGATAATTTGCATTCCCTCTCCCATTGAAAGAGTGGGAAAACTCCCATTGATGAAAACTAATTAGAATTGACGTGTTCAAATATAGCATGTGGATATCAGTGCCTAGTGTTATGATGATACTAATAGATTTTTTTCTGTGTGCAGGAAATGTGAAGTTGACAACAGGTGGAGTGCATAGTTATTAACTCTGTAGCATGACGACAATAATATCTTGTTATGCTAATACACCACAGGAGCTTCCCAGCTGGAAAATATACTTCTCAGCTTCAAATATTTATGGTTTTTCATTTACAGGATGTGAAGCTGACAGCCAGCAATGATGACTACTACTTCGTGTTTGAGGATTATTTATATCAGGTAAGTAATTACTGTTATTGCAGCAGCCTGTCAGTGGGAAAAAGTGACATGCAAATTAGGTACAATTTGTTCCAGGTGTTTTTAAGCCCAGTAAAACTAGTAGTGAATTATAGTTGCACTAAGCTGACCAGCAGCGGAAACCTATGCATGCCTACTCAGAAGTTCTACTATGTTCGGTGGGGCTTTCATTCAAGGAAGTGTGTATACGATTACAGCCTGGATGACTTAGTGCCTCACTTAAATGGATCCATCAGTCACTGTCCAGAATCACTAAGCTATGCCTGTGCATGGCTAACTTTTACCTTCAGCCAGCAAAGTTAAAGATATGGACTATGCAGAATTAGACAAATTAAAAGGAAGGATTCAAAACCGGTGGGACCAGAAATTTACCAAAGACTGGAGTAAATTTCTGAACTATATGAAAAGTATTTGTGATGATCAGACGACATTTCTAGGTTTCCAAGAAGTTCTGTGGGGAGTATTGTTGGAAATATTGTAAAAATGGAAAAGGGGAGATGATAAGTTAAGAGAGGTAAAGACAATATAAAATTAAGTAATGCATAAAAAGAGGTTAAGACAGAAGATCATCGGAGGTGCTGGTGGAAGTCCAAAAAAAAGTATATTTGTAATAATTTGTGTGGTACGTTTTATAATTTGTATGTTAAAATTAATAAAAATGTATTAAAAAGAAAAGAAAAAGAAAAGTTAAAGATAACTAGCAGGCTAAGTCAAACTCCTATTCAAATTGTCGTTTTGTGCAGCCACAATGTTTGGATGACTGGTTTCACTAAGTTAGCCCTAGCTGATAAGGATCTAAGACTCTCTGAAAATTGAATACCCTGGGAAGGGTTACACTTTGAGATGCTAGATTTTTCTGTACTGTCCATTGATGTGCACTGGCGAATACTTATAGCAGTAATTCTGGACCTCTATTGATTTTCTTTGGCCATACGGCATACTCTTTCAGAACACTGTGAATTTTCTCATACCCTCTCCTCTTTGGAGTATCCTTGGTATAAGAAAAGCCAGATTGAGGGAGCAGAAAGTGGAAAGGCAGTAATTTGTAAGAGAATGCGATGTGTACAACTGAGAATTAATGGAGGTGCAGTAATGATAATATAATAATAATTTAAATTTATTTATACCCCACCCATCTGGCTGGGTTTCTCCAGCCACTTTGGGCGGCTTCCAACAGAATATTAAAAACACGATAAAACATCAAATATTAAAAACTTCCCTAAACAGGGCTGCCTTCAGTGGTCTTCTAAACGTGGAGATGCTCCTTCAGGTATACTGGACCGAGGCCATTTAGGGCTTTGAATTGTGCTCAGAAACGTACCAGAAGCCAATGTAGGTCTTTCAGGACCTGTGCTACATGGTCTCAGTATGGATGAGCCCTAAGCTATCTAGCTTATTAAGAGCAACTGTGGAGAGATATTGAAAGATATTGGTGCAGATTCTGCATGCCGAAACCATGTACACATTGGGGTCCTGTGGGACTTGCAGGAGAAAAGTAGTATTGTTGATCATGATTTATATAGACAGCTACAGATATATATGGTGCTACACAGAATGACATGAGCAAAAGGGGTTGGTGGACTACCCCAAGGACCTTGCAACCTAAATTTTGTCACTGATGGCATCATAATGAAGGAAGGGAAATGGGAGGGTAAAAAAATGTGATCAAATGCAGTTAGATGTGCTAAAACCATGTTTCAGCTGGAGATGAAGATTAAAAGGCAAAGAAAAGGTGAGTTTTGAGAAAGGTGTGAGATAAGAGTTTTGGGAGGAACTCCCAGAGAGAAATGCTAGTTTTAAAATATAATAGTATTAAGCAACCTCTTGTCCTAAAGCTCTGCACAGGAAATGTTGTATTATATTTCCGACCTTGAACACTTAGGATGGGGAAGTGCTAGTCTTAAGTAAACAAGCATCCGTAATTTATTACTTTTGCTTCTAGTAAAGGAGAGCCAACTAATTTGTGTGGACTTGCATATATTGTTTCTTTTTAGTCTCCTTAAATGGAAGCTTATTACATTTGCAAATTTCCTAATGTGTATTTGATTGCAGTGTCTACATAAATGTCATGGGGGAGGCTTCACATTTCCGTGGCACTTTCAACTCGATTAGTCACAGCTGTTAGGGTGGGCTTGTCATTTTGTCGATTATAGCTACATAAAACAAGCTGAAATATATTGGTGGCTGAATGTATCCCTCCTTAGAGGACAGACTGATTTGTTTAGTCCTCTGAATGCTAGAAATTAACAATAATCAGGACTCCTGTTTTGTGTGTGATATGTATGATGCTGTTTTTTTTTAATATTAAAAATCTACAGCAGAATTTATACCTCCCTATCCATCTTTACTAGTAATGCTAATGTACTAATTGAAAACTCATGATCTGAGCACGAGTCCTTATCTAGTCAAAGCAGCAGCACCTATATACGAGTATTAGCAGGTTCAGGGGAAGCCTGCAGTTTGCAGAAATACAAAAAAAGTTAGTTAAAAACAACCTTAATGTGGGGAAGAACCTCAAAAATAGTCCAGTGTGTCCCCATATAGATGTTTTGATAGGCTTGCCTAAACAAGAATGTTTTGATCATGTGCCAAAAAAATACAGCAAAAGCTGTATTTATCTAAATGTCTATTAACAGGGAGCATCAAAGTGCAGGTACCACAACACTAAAAGACTGATTTGAACAGGTCCCAAGTTGTTACCGGTTTTATATACCTACAGTAACGTTACTGTTGGTACGTGGGTGGCACTGTGATCTAAACCACTGAGCCTCTTGGGCTTGCTGATCAGAAGGTCGGTGGTTCGAATCCCCATGACGGGGTGAACTCCCATTGCTCTGTCCCAGCTCCTGCCAACCTAGCAGTTCAAAAGCACACCAGTGCAAGTAGATAAATAGATACCACTGCAGCAGGAAGGTAAACAGCATTTCCGTGCACTCTGGTTTCCATCACAGTGTTCCGTTGCGCCAGAAGCGGTTTAGTCCTGCTGGCCACATGACCCGGAAAGCTGTCTGTGAACAAATGCCGGCTCCCTTGGCCTGAAAGCGAGATGAGCACCGCAACCCCAGAGTCGCCTTTGACTGGACTTAACCGTCCAGGGGTCCTTTACCTTTTTTTATCCTTTACCAACAGTAACACCTGGAACTTGGCTTGGTAGCAAACTGGCAACCAGTGAATATCTATGAGCAGAGGTGTTACATGGTGACAGAGTCCCACAGCTGTCAGTACCTGTATTCTGCAAAAAAATGCAGTTTCCAGGTTAAGTGGAAGGGAAGCCCCACAGAGAGTGCATGGCAGTAATGCCTAAACTGCTGTGGTCAAGTTATCCTGGTTGTAGCTGTTGTACCCAGTGCAGCTGGTAAAAGGCACTTCAACCACCGAGGCTGCCTATGCCCCCAGTGACAAAGGTGGAACAAGAAGTAACCCCATACTCTGGACCTGGGCAGTCCTGGGCAGGCAAAATTAATCCAAAAATCTGTTTAATAATCAAAAGTAGCTTCTGCACTGGCAGCAGGTAGAATGAAAAGTATTTCCCAGTCAGTGGTCGCTTGACAGTTTTGACTGATGGAAGTCTCAAACACCACTTTCTGAATCAGTTAGCTCTGAAATGCTAACGACAATCTCAGGTCATTCAAAATCCTGGGGATAAATATAGATAAGTCAGTTACCCGTAAATTGCTCTCTGCAGGGCAGTACTAAGTTATCATTTTGCAAAAATGGTGTGTGTCCTCGTTCATCTAATTCATCAACGAAAACACTGACCAGTGCAGAGAACAAACAAATGGGCAGGAAATTAACAGAATTAAACTTTCTTGTAGGTGTGGTCACTCCTATACCTCATAGCAGGCAGCTATCTAAGAGTAAAAATTCATATTAGAAAGTGAAAACTGGGGCTCTAACTGCATATGCCTTGTGGGGGGGGGACACTTAGAATAGAGTGTCGTTTGGTGGAAGGGGTTGCTGAACGCTCCCCCCACCCCAGTTCCGCTGGAAATGTTACTCTATCCTTGGAGACATGTTGTTGTTTTTTGCTCTTTTTCGTTTAGCCAGGCCCGCCTATGGAGAAAACGGCCTAGTGGAATTTTCAGGGAACTATTGGCTGACACAGCAAGTACAGTCGTACCTTGGTTCTCAAATGCCTTGTGACTCGAACGTTTTGGCTCCCAAACGCCGCAAATCCGGAAGTGAGTGTTCCGGTTTGCGGACATTTTTTGGAACCCGAACGTCCGACGCAGCTTCGGTGGCTTCCGATTGAGTGCAGGAAGCTCCTGCAGCCAATCAGAACCCGTGATTTGGTTTTTGAACCTTTTCCAAAGTCAAACAGACTTCCGGAACGGATTCTGCTCAAGAACCAAGGTACCTTCCTACTTGATTCTCCTTTGCAAATCTGCTTCCCACGTTCACCTTAACCATCAGAGGACACATGTTTAATGTATAAGTTCTGTTGGGAGCAAAGCCTTTGTTTGGGGAGAATGAAGGGACTTGTCTTTCCCATCTCATTTTGGCTAAATACAGACATTTGTGGTACTACGGCGTTAGGTTTGATTCAGCACAAACACCTTGATAACTATACAAATATAATGAAGTCTGTGTGCGTGTTTTAGCTGCAAAGAAAACCGCCAGTTTTCTTAATGTCTCATTACAGATGTTTCTCTGTGTCTCATACAAGCAAATGCAGTGATGAGATTGGGGAGAATGGATTGCATGCGACGTCTGGACTGATCAAGTCATATGCTCCCCAGCTTCTTTAAAACTAAGTCATTGCTTAGCAGGAGAGGTAGCCTTGCACTGCTGACTGTTGTTCAGATTCATTCATTTATTCATTTATAGGTGCCATCAGACTATCAAAAGCAAGGGAGTTATATATCAGTGTAAAACCTAACAGCCAATAGCAACGGACACAAAGCAAAATAAAACACAAACTTCACATTTTGAATTTCCTTGGTGAACTGCAATATTCTCTGATGGGTCCCTATCTGAACAAGTGCTAACGTAAAATGAAATTTACATGAAACATAAATAAAGTGACGTAAAACCTGACTATTTTTGTTTAAAGAGTTACAGTGTTCTTGCTAAAGAGCTATTCTTGAATTGGCAGGACTTTGTGGCTTGCCCAGGCCTCTCTGCCCAGGGATGGGTCATCTCAGCTTTGCTTATTGCTAGAAATATAAGGCTGTCACTGTTCTTGGGGAAATCTGAGAATGTAAATGGCAGGAAACAGGACAGGAAGCAAAAGTGTGTGCATCTGCATTCTGAACAACAGCCAGAACTTCACTTTTCTCTTTGTATTCACCCCAGTTGTTCTAAATTAGCTTTTAATTTTTCCTTTTTATTAGTGCTTTGTTGAGTGTACTATGTTTTGACAGTTCAGATAAGATCAAAAGCTGGTAATGAATAGTGTTGGTTGTAAAGTGTGTGTTTAAGATAAAGGCCCTTTGTCATCTGAAAAAAATGTTAATCTGCAAAATAGTAAGCTGCTCAAGGAGGTAAAAACCATATCTCAGCCAGAAAATTATTAGGTCCTCTGTCAGAAGCACAGACATTTTCCCAAGACATTTTTGCTTTTGACAGATGTAATCATTGAAAGGCTGTGTTTACAAAAATATTAAACAAAAAGGAGCTGTGTGAGTGGATGATGCACAGGGAGACATTGCCATGGCACTGAAAGCATTCTAGGTAGAATGCAGATCCATATACGTTTGCTTCCTGTCTGCTATGCAGCTGCATAGATTTGTCCAAACTTTTACAGCAAAATTAAATGTAATGCAAGAGATCCATGATCAGATCTCCCAGTTTCCTGGTTTTCTTAAAAGCAGCTAGCAGGGAATCTCAAATTGCAGAAGTGGGGTTAATATTTTCCATCCATGTCTATGTCTGACTGTCTCTCCCTCTCCCTCCCCCCCCCCCCCGTTATTTGTCCAGCTGGGGAAAACACAGGTGAAAACAGAATTAGATTTCCAGGAATGCTTCCATCTCTTCGAAATCTAAACAAAAGAACTGTTCTTTTAGACAACTAATGCAATTTTGAGGAGGAAACGCAGTTTATCTTGCCTTCATTCTACCTAGAATGCCATGGCAATGTTTCACTGTACATCATCCACTCAGACAGCTCCTTTTTGTTTAATATTTTTGTAAACACAGCCTTTCGATAATTACATTTGTCAAAAGCAAAAATGTCTTGGGAAAATGTCTGCGCTTCTGACAGAGGACATAATAATTTTCTGGCTGAGATATGGTTTTTACCTCCTTGAGCAGCTTACTATTTTGCAGATTAACATTTTTTCAGATGACAAAGGGCCTTTATCTTAAACACACACTTTACAACCAACACTATTCATTACCAGCTTTTGATCTTATCTGAACTGTCAAAACATAGTACACTCAACAAAGTACTAATAAACAGGAAAAATCAAAAGCTAATTTGTAACAACAGAAGTGAATACAAAGAGAAAAGTGAAGTTCTGGCTGTTGTTCAGAATGAAGGCAGGATAAATTGTTTCCTCCTCAAACTTGCATTAGTTGTCTAAAAGACCAGTTCTTTTGTTTAGATTTTGAAGAGATGGAAGCACTCCTGGAAATGTAATTCTGTTTTCACCTGTGTTTTCCACAGCTGGACAAATAGCAGGTGTGTGTGTGTGTGTGTGTGTGTGTGTGAGAGAGAGAGAGAGAGAGAGAGAGAGAGAGAGACAGAGACAGAGACAGAGACAGAGACAGAGACAGAGACAGAGACATGGATGGAAAATATTAACCCCCCTCTTCAATTTGAGGTTCCCTGTTAGCTGCTTTTAAGAAAACCAAGAAAATGGGAGGTCTGATCATGGATCTCTTGCATTACATTTAGTTTTGCTGTAAAAGTACAAACAAATCTATTATCTGAATTAGATATACCCTGCTCTGAACTGGCGAGACAATTTGCATGTTATAGAGAAACTCAAGGATTTAACTCACCTTTCTCAAAGTGACCAGTACAACTTGAGAGGATGAAGAGGCTAACCTAGTCAAATTTATTTCCCTGTATTTTTATTTTGCAGGAAATGGCAGTTTCATGTCAAACTTCAAGGTGATTTTATTCATTGAACAGTTTCTGATATTCCTGTTGTTGTTTTTACAGGTATTACTTTGTTTCTCACGAGACACTTCAGTGTTGGAACACTTTGCGTACAATAGTGCTACTCCACCCAAGTCATATGTTCGAGGTAAAGAAACAAATATTTATTGATAGTATTTATAAAAGATTATTGTTGGTGACTTCCACTAGTGATCGTCAACGGCTGAGCAGGACTCAAAACCAGATTTCTCTGGTCCAGGTCTTAGCACTACAATGCAAACTGTATTTGTGGCTCACCACAAATAACCTACTTTTGTGCTGCCTGCAAAAACAGGTGGATTTTTTAATTGGCTTTTTTGTTGCGGGGGTTGAGCACTTGGCAGCATAGCCAGTGGGCTACATTCGGGGTGGCAAGTCTTGTGTTGCGCAAGTCTGACAAAGAGCAGAACTAGACATTATGTGTAGTTCTGTGTTTCTTTCTCCATGCTTTGCCTCCTTCTATATACTGAGGCTACAATTTGAAGCTGAAGACCAGGGGAAGAGGGTCATTCTAATCGTTCCCTCTTGCAGTGCTTTTCTCCTGACAAGTCTCACCCACTGATACAGTTATCCCTGCGGAGGGGAAAAATAACATGTACCCATACTTTTTTTGATGGTGGCTGTAAAGGCAGCTGGCTTTGTGTTTGTGCGTTCTTTTCAGTTGCCTACATGTGAGGCAGTTCAATACTTTAAACAGCTGTGCTATATAATAGGATTTCTCTCCCCGCCATAAAAGTAGGAAGTCTACAAATGTATATTCCCTGGCCAACAGAAGGCTTGTGACTTTGTGCCCAACTGTTACTACATTTTAAAATTGCTAATTATGTTTTATAATGCAGCTTTTAAAAAATTCCTACAGGATTCAGTGTTGCGGATTGGATTTTCACTGCTAAACATTCTGCACATGAACAGTATATATGAAAGATTGATTGATTGAATTTATATACCGCCCTATACCCAGAGGTCTCAGGGCAGTTCACAGAAAAGACAAAAACAGATCAAAAGCAGGACTAGAGAGCATTTTCATCTACCATAAAACCCAAGGCTCTAAAACCAACCATGACTGTCATCTTTTACATTCTCTCCAGATCGCATCATAGGTCCCTGCTTAACTTCAGAGAGAGAAAATGACCCTACAGTGGTACCTTGGGTTAAGTACTTAATTCGTTCCGGAGGTCCATTCTTAACCTGAAACTGTTCTTAACCTGAAGCACCACTTTAGATAATGGGGCCTCCTGCCGCCACACCACCGAGGCACAATTTCTGTTCTCATCCTGAAGCAAAGTTCTTAACCCAAGGTACTATTTCTGGGTTAACAGAGTCTGTAACCTGAAGTGTATGTAATCCAAGGTACCACTGTGTTTTAAAAGTCATGTAGGCATATGCTAAAACAGCAGTTTCGCTCAAATAATGCTTCTGCGCTCTAGATTTAAATAATGGGTTTGATCCTCTCAAAGCAAAGCACTTTTTAAGTCCTGCTAATTTCTTTTAAGCCTTACTGATACTAGGCAGAAGGGATGGGGGAGAGGGAATATAGCTTGGCTTTGTCATGGAAATCTGTCTTCACAGAAAGTGAAGGCAGGAAGGCAGTTTTGTATTGTGCTGGGTAGAACAGCCTAAGATCCACTTCTCCTTCCAGTAGAAGGTCTCAGCTGACCCCCCCCCCCAAAAAAAAATAAACATGGTGTGCTCTATTGCCCTTGATGCCTTGAGAGGAAAAGTGGTGGCCCTTTAACTGAATGGGCAGCAGAGTTTTCACCACTTTTTGCTCCCTTCCCTTCCTCTGCCTGATGTGACCCAGGGCAGAAATGATCAGGACCTCACACTTCCTTTCCCTAAAAGCTGCATGGAACTTTAATTTGACCAGGGAAGTGGCGTTGCAGAGAGGGCTTAGTCCTTTTCTTCTTAGCCCTGATATATGGCATTTTCCTTCAGAAGCTCATCTGGGTGAAGAGGGGAATGGAGGCAGGTTTGGGTCCCGTATCTCTGCGCCGCTGTGGAGAGAGTATGCCAAAAGGAGTCAGCTTTTCCCTTCACTTAAAATTGAGCAACGGCAGGTTCAAATCCTAGCTGCAAAGGAAATGTGATGGGAAAGATCCGTGATGAGGATTTCCCAGCGACATTTTTACTCCAAAGTTGCTGCATCAGCTGCTAGTTTAACTGCGATTGTGGGAGGGATGTTTAAGTCCCTTCCCACCTCCGAAATAGATATGAAGTAGGATAATTACAGCAGGGAAATGCCGTAGAAAGAAAGGGTTAAGCACCCAGTGATAGTTTGCCAGTCAAACTACCAGCCTCACACGACTGTTTTAAATTAAATCTACCTAGCTATGAGAGAACCGAACCATCAATCACATCCGCTTTGGTGCTCAGTATTTGAACTGTTGTTGCTAAATGGCAAGTGAATTGAGAAAACCACTCACTCACTTGGTCTGTGAGCTGCCCTGAGACCTCCAGGTACAGTGGTACCTCGGGTTACGTACACTTCAGGTTACATATGCTTCAGGTTACAGACTCCGCTAACCCAGAAGTAGTACCTCGGGTTAAGAACTTTGCTTCAGGATGAGAACAGAAATCGTGCTTTGGCAGCGTGGCGGCAGCGGGAGGCCCCATTAGCTAAAGTGGTGCTTCAGGTTAAGAACAGTTTCAGGTTAAGAACGGACCTCCGGAAAGAATTAAGTACTTAACCCGAGGTACCACTGTATAGGATGGTATATAAAATCAATCAATCAATCCTGTCCAACTTGCTTGTCTGCGTGCAAAGTCAGAAATGGGAGCAGGGTTGTTTCCCCAAAATTCATATTAAGAAATCCAGTAGATGGCTATTAAAAGTCTGAGTAAGACATGTTTCACGTATTTGCATAGATCTCATTCATTGTTCATTCTTTTAGAAGATTATTTTGTAGATTGGTCTGTTTTACAGCTCTGTAGCCTTACACCATAATCATTCCTAACCTCCCACTGCCGTTCCACTTTCTTAACTGTATCAGATCTACATTTTCAATTTGGAAAAGTCTGTGTTCTCTTCCCGTATGTCTGTTACTTACTCTTTTCCATTGACTGTTCTTTTCACAGGGAAACTTGGCATGGAAGAATATGCTGTCTTTTATCCGCCAAATGGTAAAGCAGTTATCCTGTTGCCTCCTCTAGTGGGGAAAGGGGAAACTGCAGTAATTTCTAAGACCACGAATTCTCCTGATTTATGTAATGGACAACTGGAAACACAACAGGGTTTGACAGGAAGAGGTTTCCCTCTTTTCTTAGAGAATTGACCATGTTTTATCATGTTCTAGCCACTGTTTGGGCATGCTTAATCCCACCGTTGTCTTTGGCTGAGCATATTTTGCATATGCTGTAGTACAATTTTTACAGCATGAGCTGGCCTTTCTGCCACTAGCTCATGGTTTGGAGTTGGAAGTCTGTGGGAGCAGGCTTGCTGAACCCTTTCCCAACTCACCATGCGATTTGCAATTGTGCAAGTGAGTTGCACAATTTGCAAACCGGGCCCCCCGTATTTGGGGGACTGGAATACGACAGCCCTGCGCTAAGACCTTCTAGCAGTTGGTCCCTTACCTTTCCCACCCCAACCTGGCCACAGTGATCCATGCAATGGTCACCTCCAGGCTTGACAACTGTAATTCGCTCTATGCGGGGCTGCCCTTGAAGCTGTCCCAGAAACTCCAGCGGGTGCAGAATGCTGTAGCGAGGCTCCTCACAGGGTCTCTGCCATAGGAGCGTATTCACCCAGTGCTTTTCCAGCTGCATTGACTCCCGGTGGAGTACAGAGTCAGATTTAAGGTGCTGGTTTTGACTTTTAAAGCCCTTCACAGCCTAGGACCCTCATACCTACGGGATCGGCTCTCCTCGTATGCCCCACGGAGGACCTTAAGGTCCATATATAGCAACACCCTAGAGGTCCCAGGCCCTAAGGAAGTTAGATTAGCCTCAACCAAAGCCAGGGCCTTTTCAACACTGGCTCCGGCCTGGTGGAACGCTCTGCCTCATGAGACCAGGGCCCTGCAGGATCTGATCTCTTTCCGCAGGGCCTGTAAGACAGAATTGTTCCACCTGGCCTTTGGCTCAGAATCAGTTTGATTCCCTCCCCCTTTTTCTTTTTCCTTTCTCTTCTTATGATGAGATTGCTCCCAAATTGTTTTAATATTGTATCTTAATCTTTTAAATTGTATTTTAATCAACTTGTTTTTATTATTGGTTGTTAGCCGCCCTGAGCCTGGTCTTGGCTGGGGAGGGAGGGGTATAAATAAATTATTATTATTATTATTATTATTATTATTATTATTATTATTATTATTAGCAATGGTGCTGCACCAGAAGGAGAAGAGGTGTATTTGCAAGACAGTATAATACAACCCCAGACAAATAGCACCAACACATCCTTAGAACTCCTTCACAGTTGAACTGTCACAAGTGGCTCCACTTCTGAGTTTTCAGTAGGAAACCAGGCAGAGGGCCTTCTTGGTGGTGGCACCCTCCCTGTGGAACACCCTCCCATAAGATGTCAGGCAGATAAAGAATTACACCACTTCTAGAATACATCTGAAGGCAGCCCTGTTCAGAGAAGTTTCTAATGTCTGACATTTTATTATTTTTTATATTTTGCTGGAAGCCTCCCAGAATGGCTGGGGAAACCCAGACAGATGGGCGGAGTGTAAACAATAAAAAAATTATTATTATTATTATTATTATTATTATTATTATTATTATTATTATTATTCCTAATCGCAGTGGGACGTGCAAGACACAGAGAGAACACTGTGTGTCTGCATGTGTAGCGAGTGTATGCGGTGAACATAGATGTGCAATGATTGTGTGCACATTGTGGACATGCAGCACTTAGGGGGGTGGCCAACTTTAAATTTAAAAAAAGCCATCAACTCTGAACTAAAAGAAGGCTGCGGAATTTCTGACCCTTTACACTGAACGCAGCTCGCCAACCATCTGTTGTTAGGCTTGTTAGGCCTTCTGTTTTTGGCATTTGAAGAAGGAGATTTTATTGAGCCACTGGTTAGCAATCATAAGTCAGAGATGGACGGCATTCTCCTAGCTGGGTCACAAGTTCGTTGATCCAGGAGAGCAGTTATTAGTTCAGTCTCTAGAGGTAAAGATATGTTTATGCATATGAAAAGAATCAAGTTCTGAAATATTTTGTGGAATTCTCCCTGGGTGTACTTTTGTCTGGGGGTTTTTCCCCTACAAAGCTTAAAGAACTGTGGAATCATGAACAGTCCTCGCAGTAAACTGGAATGTCTGTTTTGCAGGTGTAATCCCTTTCCATGGCTTTTCGATGTATGGTAAGTGACTCTTCGATACTAGCACTGGAGCTAACAATTGGAAGTTTGATTAATTGAATAAGTAAGTCAGTTTATTAATTTTTCTATTGTTGCTGTTCTTCTTCTTATTAATTAAACGTTAGTCACTTTATTTTGCCCAAGATAACTCAAAGCAACTTACAACCAAACAAGTAACCAACCAAACCATAGATTATTATTATTATTATTATACATTAAAATGAAGGTTAAAAAATACATTTAAAACACCCAGCCAACTTCTAAAAGGCCACAGATCGTTAAAGGCCACAGGCCTAGTTGTAGAAGAAGGTTCTTGTCTGGTGTGTAAAGAGATATAATGATGGTGTCAGGCAAGCCTCCCAGGAGAGAACAGTCCACAAACAGGGAGCCACCACAGAAAAAGTCCATTCTTGTGTTGCCGCCCTTGGTATCTCTCATGGAGGGAGTACACAAAGAAGGGCTTCAGGTGATGATCGCAGGTTCTGGGCTGGTTCATATTTTGCAACCAGGTTGGGGTTGCATGGAAGTACGTACCTATGGAATAGTATTTATGTGGCTACCCCAGTTTCTTCACTGGTTATTTTACCAAATAAATAAAATTGTGTGACTTTGTATGTGCAACCCATGCATTGGTCCTGATTAACAGCATTGTGCCTTCAAGCAAATCTGTCTCAGCTGTGAGGCTGGCATTCCCAAAGTAATCACATGTTTAAAGTGGCCTGTTGTTATTCCACTTGTCAATAAAAAGGCAATACTTGAATGACTGTTAAGAAAAGACATGATTATTCCATAGCTGCGGCTACATTAACATACGTATTATTCTTATTTCCACCTCCACAAAGAACTGGTGTTTGTTCAGAATATGCAGGTTTTGTTTGACATGCATCTTGTGATTTTAACAAGTAGCGGTGTTGTGGTAACAAATGTCTTTTATCCATTCAGTCGCTCCGCTTTGTTTCCTGTATAACGAACCTTCCAAGCTGTATCAGATGTTTCGCGAAATATACGTGCGCTATTTCTTCCGACTTCATTCCATCTCTTCTCACCCGTCCGTAAGTTTGCTTTGAACAAATCTGAACATGCAAAACGCAACAAACTAAAATATGCCTGTCTCTTTTTACCGTGCCTGTTCTAAAAACTCAGGACAGCTGTCTATGCAAACCTTCGCTTTGTTTGACTTGTACAAAAATATTTTAAAATGTAGACCTCTGTGTTGATAAAATCTCTTGCGTATTAAATATGAACATACAAGACAGCTTTATACTGTCAGTTTATTGGCCTGTTTCATAGGGATAAGAATCACAAGTGTTGAAAGAGACCTTGAGGATCATCTAGTCCAGCCCTCTACAATGCAGGAACATGCAGGTGTCCTTTTTACGGATCGAACCTGCAACCTTGGTGTAAACCATGCTCTAGCCAACTGAGCTATAGAAGCAACAGTTTAAAGCCTCAGCTGGATGCCTTTTCCAATCCTGCTGAGATTCTTTCACCAGAGATCTGGAGTTTCAACCTGGGACCTAATAATAATAATAATAATAATAATAATAATAATTTATTATTTATACCCCACCCATCAGGCTGGGTTTCCCCAGCCACGCTGGGCGGCTTTCAGCAGAATATTAAAATACAATCTATCATGTCATTTTGCATGCAAAACTATGCTACCATGTGTCGGTTTAAAAGCCAAACACATTTCTTGCGGCCTGAGCTTTTTTTGAGGTAGGGTCCACTTTGTGAGATTTGTAAAGCATGGTAAAAAAAATTGACAGATGTATACGTACAGGGATAGAAAAGAATTTCAGAAATGGGAGTGAGTTTGGAAACGAAGTCTCGCAGTCCTTGGGTCATGTTCAACCGCAGCTAGCATACTGAGCCTTCAATGACAACATCCTTTTCAGTTTGAGATTGTAATTTAATTACCTGATGCAAAATTACCCAGGTTAATTTTATCCAGGGTTAACAGGAGTTGCTTGCAACTTAAAATCTAGGCAGGGAGAAAGGTGCTATGTCTGAATCGGGCCAGAGTGTTTCCCACGCATTAAATGTTCTGGAGAAGTTTGATATTTTCTATCCAGGGGATTAACTTAGGTTGGCTCAGGGAGGGATTCAAATGAGTTTTTGCATTCATGGAACAAGATTCTCCCCTCCCTTTGGGTGTTGCCACAACCCCTAAATCTGCTCTGGAGCATTGGGAGAATTTCCAGCACAGGTTTATGGGGTACACAGAGAGAGGATAGGGAGGGAAAGCCCTATGGGGGGGAGAGATTATTGAGTTATTTTTGTTATGTGTTTTATTTTATTTTTGAGTTTTATTTATTTATTAACGTTCTTATGTTACATCGGTAAACATTATCATATTACATTACAAGGCTTATTATAATATAATTTTCAGCATGTATACAAGCATTAGGTACTAAATTTGGCTTCCTAAGAATCCTTTAGTTTTCATTTTAAAAAACAAAACAAAAACATAGTTCTCATGCTTTTGGTTGCAAATAAATGCTGGAAGATGTAGTGTCTACTGAATGCTAGGAAGTAGGGTGGAATCCCAACTTCCTCATGACAGACAACACCGGAAAAACTTACGGTATGTAAAACAGTAAAAATGGCAACATAACAGGAAAAAAGGAAGCTTTGCTATATTGTAAAACTAATATCCATCACAGAATTCAGTTTTTCTTATTTTAGTGTGGAGTGCACGTAGTGCTGATTTTGTGATTTAAACCTATATTTAAGAAAACTCATGCTGAAATCAAGATTATCTTTAGACATTAATTTTGTTGGCCTTAAATGCCCTTCATTGCATGTATCTAGGAAAGAATCTGTTGTCTGTGTCTGCAACCGACAATGTTTTAATGTGAAAAATTCCATAAGCTCAATTTATCAAATCTTACTGTACTACTTTGACTTGTTATATGTATGTTTTCAATCTATGCATGAAATACATTGGGTATTTTTTCACTATCTATATTTAAAACTCAGCAGTAGTAAGAGGTACACTTGTTGTATAGTTGTGCTTTTTTAAAAAAGTGAATTGTTATGTTCTTTCTTTTTTAAAGGGCATTGTATCATTATGTTTGCTGTTTGAAACCCTTCTCCAAACCCATCTACCACAGCTGTTTTATCACCTTCGAGAAATTGGAGCACAGCCGTAAGTATTTTCCCTTATATTTAAAAACTGAGACCATTGTCATCATTGTATTTTCATGCCACCTTTCTGTAGTTAAAAACATGCTCAAGGCAGCTTACAACTTGAAAAGGTTTACTAAATTACAAATACAGTGGTACCTTGGTTCTCAAACTTAATCCGTTCTGTAAGTCTGTCCCAAAACCAAAGCGTTCCTATAGCAAGGCATGCTTTCCCATCGAAAGTAATGCAAAATGGATTAATCCGCTCCAGACTTTTAAAAAGAACCCCTAAAACAGCAATTTAACAGGAATTTTACTATCTAACGAGACCATTGATCCATAAAATGAAAGCAATAATCAATGTGCTGTACTATAAAATAAATAAGACAGTATTGTAGATGATAAAAATTAAAATTATTTTTTCCTTACCTGCACTGAAGATGATGATAATAACAACAACAACAACAACAACAACAACAACAACAACAATTTATTATTTGTATCCCACCCATCTGGCTAACAACAACAACAATAATAATTTATTATTTGTATCCCACCCATCTGGCTGGGTTTCCCCAGCCACTCTGGGCGGCTTCCACAAAGACCAAAAATACACTAAGATGTCACACATTAAAAACTTCCCTGAACAGGGCTGCCTTAAGATGTCTTCTGAATGTCAGGTAGTTGTTCATCTCTTTGACATCTGATGGGAGGGCGTTCCACAGAGCAGGCGCCACTACTGAGAAGGCCCTCTGCCTGGTTCCCTGTAGCTTTGCTTCTCGCAATGAGGGAACCACCAGAAGGCCCTCAGTGCTGGACCTCAGTGTTCGGGCAAAACGATGGGGGTGGAGACGCTAGTCAATGTTTGGATGGGGGGCTTTTATCCATTTCTACAGTCGCACAATCAATCAATCAATCAATCAGTATCTGAATTGGGTTCCACATAGTCACAAAAACATATGAACCGAAAAAGCCTCAAAAACAAAAAAAATGCAAAATAAATAGCAAAAACAAAAGCACCAAATATAAGCTCCAAATACCACCTCAGAACACTGCAGTCGGAAACAGATAGCTTGAATTACAATAGGGGGACACAAATTAGCAGCGCAACAGTTAAAAACAGAAACGTAAGGTTTCGGTTATAATGGGGGACGCAAATTAGCAGTGCAATGGTAGAAACAGAAGCTCAGATTTCCCCTAAATTGATTTCTGAACTTTGAATTTTATTGTTATTCATGTTTTTATATTGTATTTTATGCTGCTTTTACGATTAAGTGTTTTAAATTTGTTGTTAGCTGCCCTGAGCCCAGTTTTTGAACCACGAAGGGCGGGGTATAAATAAAAAAATATTATTATATTATTATTATAAAGATGAAAAAAGTAGCAATAATATCCCAGTCCAAGAGTCTCTTCAGTAGCCTCAGCTTTTGCACTTGAAGCCCCGTCCTGTCAAGCCAGGAAGAAAAAGGTCTCCCAGGACTCATGAATGGTCATGAGACGTATTGAAATTTTAAACGTCCATAAAAGTAAATATTTTATATTCTGACTGTATTCAGAATGTCCTAAAAATGATTGATCCTTCCTTATTTAGGAGACCGCTGTAAGCAGATGAAAACATTGGCAGGATTCTAATAACACTTGTAATGTAAGAAACACTATGGACAGATACAAAATATAGTTTGTGAAATAATATGCAGTTGAAAATGTTGACAATAGGACCTAGGGAGGGGATGGTGGGAAATCTTGAGATTCAGAGAAATCTCATTATATGGATATGTATTTGGTATTGTTATAACTTGTAAAATCAAATAAAAACGATATATTGAACCATATTTTTCCGTGTATAAGATGTCCCCTATTTTTAGAGACCCAGAATTAAGAAAATGGGGGGAAATTGCCCCCATGTGTAAGACTATCCCTCTTATTAACATTATTTTTAGTAAAAAAAAAAAAAACCTAGTCTTATACATCGAAAAGTACAGTATATTATTCCTCCCAGCGGTGTCTAACTCGTTGGGATACACTACTGAATTAGAGTCTAATGAGGGTAGGAACACCAGAAATATCACAATTCAAATACAGGCTAAAAAATTATGAAAGCAGGTCCCAAAACATGTTTTTGGGTTGAAGATGTTTTTCGGGTCTGAAAAGTTAAAGACTCCTGCTTCAAGGTACAAACTCAGAATAACAAAAATCAAGGTTGACATCTATGCTTACCTGCGTGGAGACACATAACATTTGCTGTTACCCTAAGGAGAATGCATTTACAATGGATGCTAAACAGTAGTTTCATTTTCGATTTTGAATATTGAAATACTGTTAAGCTCAAGAAGCAGATAGCAAATAGATTCTGAATTAGTGAACTGAGTGTATCATGCCAGATTTAGCATTAAGAAGAATTATTTCTTTAGTTGGCTTTGGCTTTAGCTGCACTCCTTTCCATTTGAGGCTCAGAAATCCACATAAGCACATCTAAGGCAAAAGGCAAATCCACTGTGATTATATGTTATGGGGAAATATAATAGTGTGTCTTTTTTCCCACTCATAGTCTAAGGATATCATTTAAATGGATGGTACGAGCATTCTCCGGCTACTTAGCTACAGATCAGCTTCTGCTTTTGTGGGACAGAGTTCTGGGATACAACTCTCTGGAAATTCTTGCCGGTAATGAAAACATATTTTGTTGATGGTATTGACATTCTCCCTTTTTAAAGAAAAATGATACCAACACAAGAGGTTTCAGTTTCCTCATGTGCAATTGCACGGTTTCAGTAGCTATTCATTGTGTGACCTCCAACTCAGCTTCCGGGTCATGTGGCCAGCACGACTAAGCCGCTTCTGGCGAACCAGAGCAGCACACGGAAACACCATTTGGCTTCCCACCGGAGCGGTACCTATTTATCTACTTGCACTTTGACATGCTTTTGAACTGCTTGGTTGGCAGGAGCAGGGACCAAAGAATGAGCTCACCCCGTTGCGGGGATTCGAATTGCCAACCTTCTGATCAACAAGCCCTAGGCTCTGTGGTTTAGACCACAACGCCACCTGTGTCCCATTTATAATACAAATACTAATACTAAACATTCAAATAGTACATTATATACCGTATTTTTCACTCTATAAGACGCACCAGACCACAAGACGCACCTAGTTTTGGGAGGAGGAAAACAAGAAAAAAAATATTCTGAATCTCAGAAGCCAGAACAGCAAGAGGGATCGCTGTGCAGTGAAAGCAGCAATCCCTCTTGCTGTTCTGACTTCTGGCATAGCTGCGCAGTCTGCATTCGCTCCATAAGATGCACACACATTTCCCCTTACTTTTTAGGAGGGAAAAAGTGAGTCTTATAGAGCAAAAAATACGGTAATTTAGGTAGTCCCCCGCGTGCTAGATTTAATGGTGTGATGATTTTATTTATTTCTGCATTTTAGAAGCTTATTCATTTCAATTGTATTCTGGTCAAAATAATAATCCCTTATACAACAGCTGCAATATTAATAACTTTTATTCATGTTGACACATGATTTATAGAACTACAAGTAAGGCAAAGATCACGTTTAACTTAAGAAATTCTTAATATATTTATTTTGTTGTGCATTTTAAATGACTTTCTTGTATGACTTTTCTTTAAAATGAAACTGTCACAAATTGACTAGAATGGCGCATTTAAGCTGGCTATATAGTATTTCCCAAACTAAGTGATTACTGAATTGAACGTAAAGAATAGCTAGACCAAAATATCTGTAGCAACTAATTAGTAAGCCGCCAGTCTAAATATTGTGCATTCTTTTTCAGTCCTGGCAGCTGCTGTGTTTGCTTTCCGAGCTGTGAATCTAATGGAGGTGACATCACTGGCTGCAGCTGAAGTAAGGATAAGTTTCAGTGGGAGAAAATGGAAATAGTTTGTGACATCTTGCCAACCACAGTAATTTAAGCTTCGTGTGCACATAGCATGCAATGTGAGGCTCTGCTGAAATTCTTATCTCGGCTAAATATTCAAAGGAAGTTATGAAAATATATGGATGAAGCTCATGATACTCCTATGACAAATACAAAGAAGAATGTTTAAACTGGGTTATAAACATTAGGAAATAATTGAATTATTTTTTTCAATTACACTTAGGGCCTTTCATATACTTTGAGTGTACGCTTTTTAAAATGTGCAACCACTGTTCTGAGAAGAATGATAGAATATCTAGAGAAATTCCTAAATCTACTTTAGGGCAATACTTTTATTAGGCAATCAAAACGTGCAAGTTTTCGAGTGCTGCTGAACTTCAGTCAGGGCAGAGGCTGAACAAGGCAAGTGGAGAGGATAGAAATTGGCTGGTGGTGAAGCTCGGAATCTTCATCTGCTAAGAGACCTCCAGAATATTGGAGGAAGTAGCAAGTATTCAAATAAGCCTTTCTCCCTCGTTGCTTTGTTTTACCATCTAGCCTGATAAAGGCTATTTTGGAACATGTTAGTTTCCTTAATATATGGTAAAGGGACCCCTGACCATTAGGTCCAGTTGTGGCCGACTCTGGGGTTGTGGCGCTCATCTCGCTTTATTGGCCGAGGGAGCCGGCATACAGCTTCCGGGTCATGTGGCAAGCATGACTAAGCCGCTTCTGGCGAACCAGAGCAGCGCACGGAAACACCGTTTGCCTTCCTGCCAGAGCGGGACCTATTTATCTACTTGCACTTGACGTGCTTTCAAACTGCTAGGTTGACAGGAGCAGGGACCGAGCAACGGGAGCTCACCCCGTCGTGGGGATTTGAACCGCCGACCTTCTGATCGGCAAGTCCTATGCTCTGTGGTTTAACCCACAGTGCCACCTGCGTCCCTTAAATGGTACTGCCCTAATAATGGATTTTGGTTTTCCTGGGCCAACATGACTACTTTTTAACTTTTTGGGGAAAAAATATGTTTACTACGAACCATTTCTGCTATGTGTAGATTTTCGAAAGATGCTCTCACGGTGCAGTTCTAAACACCTGCTCAGAAGTAATCTCACTTCTCGCAGGGAAGGAACCGCCAGAAGGCCCTCAGAGCTGGACCTCAGTGTCCAGACTGAACAATTGGGGTGGAGACGCTCCTTCAGGTATACTGGGCTGAGGCTGTTTAGGGCTTTAAAAGTCAGCACCAACACTTTGAATTGTGCTCGGAAACGTACTGGGAGCCAATGTAGATCTTTCAGGACAGGTGTTATATGGTCTTGGCGGCCACTCCCAGTCACCAGTCTAGCTGCTGCATTCTGGAATAGTTGTAGTTTCCGGGCCACCTTTAAAGGTAGCCCAAGTTAGAGTACATCACAGTAGTCCAAGTGGGAGATAACCAGAGCATGCACCACTCTGGCGAGACAGTCTGCGGGCAGGTGTACCAGATGGAGATGGTAGACAGCTGCCCTGGACACAGAATTGACCATGCATAATTTTACACATCAAAATTATGTGCAAATGTTGTAACCTCTTCTTGTAGGGGAGTTTTTCCAGCTTCCTTAGCATTTCGGTTGCCACTTTCCATGTCTCCAATATCCTGATGATAGTTATTACGAGTTTGGTCACACCATTGTTTTCTTCTGCTTTCCTAATGATCCATAGTGTAGAATCCACCTTCTTCATAGCCGTTGCAATACTGTGTGGACTTTTTCACCTAGCTATTAGACATGACCCCAAGATCTCATTCCTGCCAGTCACTGCTGGCTCAGTGTATATTATTATTATTTATTGAATTCATATACCACCCTATGCCTGGAGGTCTCAGGGCGGTTCACAGAACAAAATCCAAATATAAAACCACAAAATTTATAATCAAAATAAAAACAACAACCCAATAGCCCCCCCCCAAAAAAAACAAACATTTTGAAAGGACAGGGGTGCCCAAACTTTTTTCAAAGAGGGCCAGATATGATGAAGTGAACATACATGAGGGCCAACCAAAGTTGTTGACTTTTTTTAGGATTGAAGTTTTTTTGGGGATTTTACCCCAGGAAATAAACTGCCGGGGCAGGATTAAACTGACTGGCAGGCCAGATTAGGCCTCCGAAACGGACTTTGGACATGCCTGGCATAGGATATCTATCAAATCAACCAAAGGCCCAGTTAAAAAGGAACATTTTCCCCTGGCGCCTAAAGGTTTATAATGAAGTTAGGGCCTTCTCAGTAGTGCCGCCCTCCCTATGGAACGCCCTCCCACCAGATGTCAAAGAGAACAACAACTACCAAACTTTTAGAAGACATCTGAAGGCAGCCCTGTTTAGGGAAGCTTTTAATGTTTAATGTTTACAGTATTTTAATATTTTTTTGGAAGCCGCCCAGAGTGGCTGGGGAAACCCAGCCAGATGGGCGGGGTATAAATATTATTATTATTATTATTATTATTATTATTATTATTATTATTATTTATTTTGCCCCAATGTATGACACTTTATACATACTTGCACTGAATCACATTTTCCCATTTTATTCCCCATTTGTCCAAACCCTAATTCTCTCTAAGAGCAGTGGAACTACCAACAGGAAACTGGCATTTCCTTACTGTATCATTAAAGGTCTCCCTTTTTGTTTCTCTCATCTTACCTGTATTAGTCACCTTGCCTTCAAAGGAATGAACTTTGTCCTGAAGAGCTAGTTTTTCAGTTATTGCATCATGTCGACACAAGTTGTATCCAACAGGCAGATAGTTGTACATGTGGCAATCTGGGTGACATTCTAATTTCAGATTTTCCTTTTTGGGATTTTTTTTTAAGCTGAGTCCAGTTCTGTGAGGTTTGGTGAGGTTTTCTGAAAAGTTTCCTGGCCCCACTGTGTTGGCAAACTTGCAAAAGTTCTTAACTTTCCCAACTCCTTAATTCAATGCTTCATCTCTAGGTGTCCAGCTCATCTGCAGAGCTCTCTCCAGACTTTTACTAAATATGGCTAGCTTTCCCCCAGTTAGGTAAAAAGACTGGCCTTCAAAAAAGGGGTGGCGCTGTGGGTTAAACCACAGAGCCCAGGACTTGCCAATTGGAAGGTCGGCGGTTCGAATCCCTGCGACAGGGTGTGCTCCCGTTGCTCGGTCCTAGCTCCTGCCAACCTAGCAGTTCAAAAGGACGTCAAAGTGCAAGTAGATAAATAGGTACCACTCTGGCAGGAAGGTAAACGGCATTTCCGTGCACTGCTCTGGTTCGCCAGAAGTGGCTTAGTCAAGCTGGCCACATGACCCGGAAGCTGTACACCGGCTCCCTCGGCCAGTAAAGCAAGATGAGCACCGCAAACCCAGAGTCGATCATGACTGGACCTAATGGTCAGGGGTCCTTTTACTTGGCTAGTTTACAGCCGCAAAGCTATTCAGGTGGCTTGGCTGCTATGAAGCTCAACAGGCATGAACAAGATTACAGCTAAAGATGATTAAGGTCATATCCAAACACATTCAGTCCCATGGAATAATGGGGCAGATTTTATTGTGAATGCCTTTGGCTACATGCAATAAATTGATTGATTATGACTTAAGAGTAGACATACATAGGTTTGTACTGCACCCGTGTTAGAGCCCAGAAACATGGCTCTCTTTCACCTCGGCTAAACTTACAGTTTTAGTTTTCAGTTTTTTAAATCTCCCAGGAAATCAGCTAAACTATATTCTACTGCTGAACTAAATCTGTACTTGGAGCTTTTCACTTCAAATATGCTAACTTTACTCTTTCCAGACT
The DNA here is from genome assembly GCF_964252035.2 of Podarcis erhardii. Lineage (NCBI taxonomy): Eukaryota > Metazoa > Chordata > Lepidosauria > Squamata > Lacertidae > Podarcis > Podarcis erhardii. The sequence goes on from NC_138512.1 coordinate 14,087,886, forward strand.
TTGCTTCCGTTAAAGCTTATCTGTAGCTAATCTGTCTTAATTGCTAGAGTAGAGGTAAAAAATTGTAAATTGCTGCAGGATTATCTTCTTAGGGGTTTGTTCTTAAATCTGTTCTAACCCTGGTTTAACTTTAATGTAAACGTAGAGGGACCCCTGACCGTTCGGTCTAGTCACGATCAACACTGGGGTTGCAGCGCTCATTTCGCTTTACTGGCCGAGGGAACCGGCATACAGCTTCCGGGCCATGTGGCCAGCATGACTAAGCCGCTTCTGGCGAACCAGAGCAGCGCATGGAAACGCCGTTTACCTTCCCACCGCAGTGGTACCTATTTATCTACTTGCACTTTGACATGCTTTCGAACTGCGAGGTTGGCAGGAGCAGGGACCGAACAATGGTAGCTCACCCAGTCGTGGGGATGCTCTGTGGTTTAGACCACAGCACCACCCACATCAACTTTAATGTAGGTTGTGCTTAATTTATATGTGCACAGGTGCTTATCTTGTCCAACTCTTTGCTGCCTTCTTGACATTTTGCCTTTGGGCTGTGATATTACAAACAAATAAATATAACTTGAGGTAGGGACGTGGGTGGCGCTGTGGGTTAAACCACAGAGCCTAGGACTTGTCAATCAGAAGGTTGGTGGTTCGAACCCCCGCGACGGGGTGAGCTCCTGTTGCTCTGTTCCAGCTCCTGCCAACCTAGCAGTTCGAAAGCACGAAGTGCAAGTAGATAAATAGGTACCGCTCTGGCAGGAAAGTAAACGGCGTTTCCGTGCGCTGCTCTGGTTCACCAGAAGCGGCTTAGTCATGCTTGTCACATGACCCGGAAGCTGTACGCCGGCTCCCTCGGCCAATAAAGCGAGATGAGCGCCGCAACCCCAGAGTCGGCCACGACTGGACCTAATGATCAGGGGCCTCTTTACCTTTACCTTATGAACTAATGAGCAATGACAGCAAGAAAATTTTCATATACAGTCGTACCTTGGATCCAAACACCTTGGTACTCAGACGTTTTGACTCCCGAACGCCGCAAACCTGGAAGTGATCCGGTTTGCAAACTATTTTTGGAAGACGAAGGTCCGATGGGGCTTCCGTGGCTTCCGATTGGCTGCAGGAGCTTCCTGAAGCCAATCAGAAGCCGTGCTTTCTGAACATTTTGGAAGTCGAATGGACTTCCGGAACAGATTCCATTCAACTTCCAAGGTACGACTGTACTACGGCCCCATTCACACATAACAAGGCAGATTTCTAACTTACTGTTCTGTGTTTATATGGGCTGCCAGGTGGCTCTCACTTCGCTCCTCCCCTGGTAAGAACAAGACAAACCTTGGCTTTGTGTTATCTCTGAGCCAGGGATCATACTAGGCTCTCTTAACAGGCAACAATTTCTAGCCAAGCTACAGCCGTGGTTTGTTGTTGGCTTGCTGTTCATGACTTATTAAGGAGCAAAAAAACCCCCACAATATGGGCTTTGGAAATACCCCTGGTTTATCCCACTCATATTGAGAGGCGGGGGGAAATGAAATGGGAGTAATCAGGCTGTACACAGGAATGCTCTTGTTCTCAGTTAACAGTGATAAGCCAGAAAACCTCTGTGTGTGTGTGAGAGAGAGAGAGAGAGACACACACAGAGACAGAGACAGAGAGAGAGAGAGACTCTTTAAAACATTACTAAATAATAGTGGATCGTCCTGAACCCCTGAGCAAGGTAATATTAAAGAAAATGCAAAACCAGTTCATAACCAATCACCTTCTTTCTGTGTTCAATGCTTCAAGAGTTATCCACACATCCGCTATTTGCCTAACTCAATTAAGGGAGCTATATTTAAAAGGTTCATCCATACTCATTCTGCAGGACATAAGTCGTGCCCTTATGCAATTTAAAACTTTGAGCTGATGAGTACACTTTCCAGTATTTGCATCGTCATATATTTTCAGAAACCACAGATGCTCATGGTGTTTGGTTCTTCCTCCCCCCTCTCCCTGCTAGTTTTGTACTATTGCTTTTTTTGTTGTTGTTACTAATACATTTTTAAGCCCTTTTAGTCCCCAAGTGGCCCACATTTGATTAGGTTTATTAGAACATTTTTTAAAACAGCAGGTTTTTTTCATTTACTTTATGATTTGAAAAAACTGTTGTCCCCCAAAAATTAAAATGGCATGGTATCAATACAGAAACAGAAACTCCCTATCTAAGGCAGACAATCTAAAGTTCTGCTGTGGGGGATCCACGGTCATCCTATAACCTTTGGCTATACAGATCTCATATATTTCTAATGGAAGGAAATATCATTACCATGGAGCCACCACAGAAAAGTCCCTAATATCAGTAGTGATCATCTCTATTTCAGATGGTGATGCCACCTGCGAAAAGGCCATATTCCAAAACTAAAAAAATGGGAGACAAATGTCAGAGGATATGGTTACTTAAATATCCAAGACTTGGGCTCTAAAGCTTTAAAGATTAACACCTTTGTTGCCATGAGAAGATTAACTATGATTTATTATGTTTCCATAAATTATCCTTCCATTCATCCCTACCCGTCCCACTTCTTAACAGTTTCATGATATTGTATAGATTGCATGGTATAACCTTTTCTGTCCAGGGATCATTTTCGTCTGAACAAAATGTCCCTCAAAATATTTGGATTGGGGAGAGTGATCTTTGCATTTTGCTGCCTTTATGAAAGTGGGTCATCTGTACATGATTATGCTAAGCACTCTTACTTTAAAATAAGATTTTAAAAAATAAATGTCGCTCTCACTGAGAAGGCTCATTGTGAAGCATTCTTACAAATCAAGACTTATTCCGCAAGTACTACTCCAGACAAGCAGGATAAGGGTTCCGAACGTACAATTATTTTTAGATACAAGGTGAAATGTTAGACTGTCTTCCGCACCCATGATACCACATATATTTGAATGAGGCCTAAATCCTAAAATAAGGATTCAGTGTACTTGATCCCACTATGTATAGGACTCTCATAGTATGGCTCAGAATTAAAGAGAATTTCTGTAGATAAAAGCAAAAGCAGGTAAATTAAGGAGATGTTGCAAAAAAAAATTTAAAGCGGCAATTATTTCTTAATTATAAACATAACGTGACATTTTCCCCTTTTATTCCAGGCTGTACTTGCTGATCTTTCGACTCTGAAAGTTATGCCTCTTCTTCAGATTTTTCTGTTCGCCAACGGCACTTGATGTTCCTCAGAGCTGCTGTGCTGCACTGCTAGACTTTCATCAGACGCTAATAATAAACTATGCAACACTTTCATTAAAATCGAGCTCAAACGTTAATGGGCGGAATTCTGCAAGAGTTAAAACTGCACTTCTCATATGGAACCCCCCCCCCCCCAATGCTTTTTGCATATCAAGTTAGCGCTGCTGCATGCTGCTGAATTTTAGCCAAACTGCAGTACCTGGATGTAATGCAAATCACATAACAGCCAATCCACCTAAGTGATAACCCCCAAATGCATGTACAATTAAGTGCACCAAAAAGGAAATAGCGTATAATCATTCTAGAGTTCAGTTCTGCCTTCTGACGCTGTAAAGTGGGGGAAGGATATCTTCAGTTATAATCTATTATCCAGTCATCTTCTAAGTCCTGCAGTACTTGAAAAAAAGTATTTCTGTAAAGTATTTAACTTTAAAAATGTAATAATAACACTTCCTTTGAAAAATCGCAGCAATACCTCTCTTTGCAACCTTTCTATATCATTCCTGATGGAAGAAGCATCTTGTTTTATTGTTCTTGGCTGGAGGCCGAGGACGAGTTTAGAGTTGAAGGTGGTATGATGGAGGCATCCTTTTTCTGTGACGTACTCCCTTTCCCCTGCTCTTCTCTTTGGACCAACAGGTCTTGTAAGTTTTTGAAACACCTCCAAAAACCTCCAAAACCTGTTCGTTTTGGAGCTGACAGCAGGACCGATCAGCAACAATTGTCCTTATCATAGAACCTTCCGTGCCGTGAAAGAAACTAGCCCTGACCAACTTATTCTCAACCCTTTATCCTTGGTCCGTGGTGATTCTGCTTTGCAAAGCTTTATATTACAGACAAAAATGCCTCGGCGCAGCTTTCTTCAGAACCTATCAAAGCCTTTCTGAACGTGAGCCAAAGCAGTTGCTTGTGAATGACGTCAATAGTTTTCTCCCCCCTAGCTCCCACCTCCTCTTCAGGAGCTGAATGTGCTGCATCTGCCATTTCCCTAGCCCCTGCTGGTCCAGGAACTTGTGTATCAACTCGCTGAGTCTAAGCTCGTATTGCTGCGTGACTTGAGTCGCGTTGCCGTTGGGACAGACAGTCTTTTACCAGTCATGATTCCTTGCTCCCCCCCTTTTCTCCAGGGATTCCAGTAAGCCTCCCTAAAATCCTAATTGATTACCAGGTTGTTCTAATTTAACCACATACAGCTGTTGGCCAGGATTGGAAGTCGAGACCTCATTCGCGGTAAAGCTGTATCATTGATATGCTGCGTTACTTTGGGCCAATTTGTTTCACGAGGTCCACTTTGCTCTTGCAATTCCCAGCGGCCTAAAAACGTAACTCGTAATACTTTTTTTTCCCCATCAGAAGGAAATTTAATGAATGTTCCTCGGCTCCAAGTTGTTGTCTGTCATTTGCAGTATTCAAATCTTTGTAGAAAAGAGAACAGCATGGCTTTTGAGCAGATCCACAAAATGTGTGTTTTTTCCAGCATAGACCTTACTGCAGAGAAACTTGCACCAGGGACTTGAGAGTCACTTGTCCACCTGATACGTGTGGTACTCTCATCATCCAGATTTTGAGCTGTCAGCAAAGCTGAAAAATGACTACAAGTCCAAATTTAAATTTATGCTCTGTTGCATGTAAGATGGTGGCAACCTACACTGATATTTGCCCATTTTCCAAAAGTGTATTTTAAAGGTTGAGTTGAATAATTTAAAAGTGTTTTATTTATTGTACTGTACACAGCCTTTCTGTTGTTGTGAAGCTTCCATTGCATTGACCTTGGAGCTTAATTCCTCCTTTTGTTAACTGAAATAATAAAAATGGTGTTTTCTTTCATAATATATATGCTGGCTGCAGAATCTGTTGTTCAGTTTTGGGATACAGTGGTACCTCGGGTTACATACGTTTCAGGTTACATACGCTTCAAGTTACAGACTCCGCTAACCCAGAAATAGTACCTTGGGTTAAGAACTTTGCTTCAGGATGAGAACAGAAATCGTGCTCTGGCGGTACAGCGGCAGCAGGAGGCCCCATTAACTAAAGTGGTGCTTCAGGTTAAGAACAGTTTCAGGTTAAGAACAGACCTCTGGAACGAATTAAGTACTTAACCTGAGGTACCACTGTACTTACAGACCACTTACACCTTCCATAGATAAAACCTCGTTTGTGAGGTGAAAATACATCTCTCTCTCTCCTCTCTCTCTACAACTAAACAGTTCTGCATACAAGCAGGTTTTAAATTGGGATGTTGTGTACTACAGCATCCATCATCCCTAGCCATTGGCCAGGCTAGCAAAGGCTAATGGGAGTTGGGATCCACACCAGCACAAGTTCCACACCATTGCTTTAAATCCTGTTAGAATGCAGTCAGTCCCAAAAGTGTATATGCCATATAGCACTTTTTTAAGCCAATGTCACCAGTGGTGCAGTGGCAAAGTTTGAAGTCCAGGAGCTCATCACAACAGACCCCAAAGGAGAGTCCAGAGATAAGAAGCAGCCTGACTGCAATTCTTGGACTACTGAAGTGCGCTCTACGTGGGGCTACCTTTGAAGGTGACCTGGAAACTGCAATTAATCCAGAATGCGGCAGCTAGACTGGTGATTGTGAGTGGCCCCCGAGACCATATAACACCGATCCTGAAAGACCTACATTAGCTCCCAGTATGTTTCCAAGCCCAATTCAAAGTGTTGGTGCTGACCTTTAAAGCCCTAAATGGCCTCGGCCCAGTATACCTGAAGGAGCATCTCCACCCCCATCGCTCAGCCCGGACACTGAGGTCCAGCACCGAGGGCCTTCTGCGAGAAGTGAGGTTACAGGGAAGCAGGCAGAGGACCTTCTCGGATGTGGCACCCGCCCTGTGGAACGCCCTCCCATCTGACGTCAAGGAAATAAACAACTACCTGACTTTTGGAAGACACCTGAAGACAGCTCTGTTTAGGGAAGTTTTTAATGTTGTTTTATCATGTTTTAATATTCTATTGGAAGCCGCCCAGAGTGGCTGGGGGAACCTAGCCAGATGGGCAGGGTATGAATTATTATTATTATTATTATTATTATTATTATTATTATTATTAATTCATACCCCACCCATCTGGCTGGATTTCCCCAGCTACTCTGGGCTCATGTACATTTGTTAGCTGCTTTATCTTGCCCAAGGCAACTCAGAGCGACTTACAACCAAAAAAAAAAAAAATTTGAGCCAGTTTGCATTGTATGAAGTAGCCCCAAACAGTGGGTCAGGTTTCAATCCTATATAGATTTAACCCAAAGTAAGTCTAATTCAGGGTTTCCCAAACTTGGGTCTCCCAGCTTCCCCTGAACCACAACTGCCATCATCCCTAGCCAGCAGGACCAGTGGTCAGGGATGATGGGAATTGCAGTCCAAAAACAGCTAGCAACCAGAGCCTGGAAAGCCCTGGTTCTATTCAACCTCCTTGGGTTAGCTTCTGGATAAACATGCATAGAAATACAGTGGTACCTCGGGTTACATACGCTTCAGGTTACATACGCTTCAGGTTACAGACTCTGCTAACCCAGAAATAGTGCTTCAGGTTAAGAACTTTGCTTCAGGATGAGAACAGAAATCGTGCTCTGGCAGCGTGGCGGCAGCGGGAGGCCCTGAGGTACTATTTCTGGGTTAGTGGAGTCTGTAACCTGAAGCGTATGTAACCTGAAGCGTATGTAACCCGAGGTACCACTGTACATGGCTGCCTTCAGATGTCTTGTAAAAGTTAGACAATTGTTTATTTCCTTGACATCTGTTGGGAGAGCTACAGGGTGGGCAATTTCAAGAGTCCACTTACGGACTCTATACAGGCTTTGGAATACCTCATAATGGAAAGGGAGCAGTTTTTCTTATAATACAGCCTAAGGGGGTCATTGCTGCTGTTCTTTGAATAGAGGTGTGGAAGAGAAAAGCTTCCTTGCTAAAATTCCTTCTTCTGCGCAACTATTGATGGCACAAGCACAAGCCCACTCATTTTACCGGCAGAAAGCTTCAGACTAGTTTCCTCTAAAAAGGAGCAGTTGGGGATGCTTTTCGTTCCTGTTTTATTTGCATCATGAGTCAAGGGCAAAATTCAGAGATTTCCTTCCAGCATGCCCCAAAAGGGGCTTCAGGCAATGTGTGTGTACAGTATGTGGTGTAAAGAAGGAATGGTTTCTGCTCAGAGGAAAATAATTAAGAATCCCACGGGCTTTCAGCAAAGCTAAAATGGACATCCTCGGGATGGCGGCCGGTGGCCATCCCATAATTTGTCCATGAGGTTTTATGGACGATTGGGAAGAGCAGCACGGCTAACATTTACAAATGGTACATATACAAATACGAATAAAGGTTCTGTAAGCATAGATGCAAATTCCTAGATGCTACTATTGGGCTGGAGTGTTTGAGAGTTATTTTGTTTTGTTTGAGGGTGGGGAGGTTGTTGCTGTTGGTTTTTTTGGATTTTTATGCTAGATCTTGTGAATTATGTGCAAATTGTTCCATTTGGTTGTGCATTTTTAAATTTATTGTTTATGACTGCTTTTGTCATGTTGCAGTTAAGTATTTTTTTCATGTTGTAAGCCACCTTGAGCATGGTTTGAAAAGCTGGCACACTAATAAAATTATGTGTGTGTGCATGTATGTACTTCAGATTCTCCCTCTGCCAGGCTAAATCAAGTATCATATTTCTTTCTTTCTTTCTTTCTTTTTATTTTATTTTATTTTATTTTATTTTATTATTAATTATTCATCAAAACTTTTTATCGGCATCACATACAAACATCAAAAACAAATCAATACAGAATGACCACTTCCCCAGTGGCACAAAACATTTGCTAAAAGGAAGGAGGCAGAGCAGTCTGTTGTCACATCTCTAAGGTCTCCAGGGAGATCAGACGTCTGCAGTGTATTTTGACGACAAAAAAACAAATAGAGATATTTAGCCACTAACTTGGTGAGCTCCCGATCATTCCCCAGTAATAGAAAAGGTATGACCTCCAACTCTGGTTTCCATTTGGGGATACGGAGTTGATCTAGAAATTGCTGACGGAGATCAGCATATAGTTTAAAATTAAGAACCATACGTGTAAGGGTTTTCACCAGGTGGTCTTCACCTGGGCAAGTTCTTTCTCCTTCCATCCTGCCTGAGAACCTTCCCCAAAGGAGGTTTGATGGATTTGAATTAAACCTGGCCAGCGAAAATGCCCTTCTTTCTTGAGGGTTAAGCAGAAATTCGAGGTAATTGTGGTTAGTTTCATGTGCCCAAGAAAGTTGAAAATAAAGAGGGGAACATATTTATTTAATTTAGATACCACCTTATACCCGGAGGTCTCAGGGCGGTTCACAGAATAAAATCAAAATATAAAACCACAAAATACATAATTAAAATAAAAACAACAACCCAATAACCGCCCCGCTCCCATCTCAAGTGGCAGTGGAATTCCTACAGCTGTCAAGTGCCTAAAGATTGCATGATGAAATGGAACTCCTTATTTTCATTCCCAATTCCAGGTAGAGACCACAGGTTTTTTGTGTGTGTACAGTTGCATACTATTTTGAGGTACAAATTAGCAGCAGGGCCCAGCTGGGTGCCTTAAAGATTAAACTGCAAAAAGGGGGGGAAGGAAGGTATTTTAAAGCAGTTGTAGGTATTTTATTTTTAAAGTACTCCATAAGAACTATAGCAATGTTGACACGGGGCAAACAGAACACCCTCTTTTATGGAAGCAGAGGCCCAGTTAATATGAAATAATTGCCATTCCATCTGGCTAGATAACGAGAGATACACTTCCTTGCGAGCCATAATTGCATATAATCTAGGATATTGGGTTGGGGCCTGTCTGCTCCAGCTGTCATTCCTAAATGACATTAGAACCCATGCCCATCAGAATATTTATAGCCAAAAGACATGGATGCTTTCCACCTTGCTTATTTTTTAGACCCCCTTTTCATAATATTGTGACCAAACCGGTTCGCAATATATCAAACAAACAACAACAATGAAAAGAACTTATTAAAAACAATTAGAAATAATATCAGTAAGTGAATACAAAATAAATAAATAAATCCGTACAACATTGTTCAAAAGGGTACATATACAGTGGTACCTCAGGTTACATAGGCTTCAGGTTACATACGCTTCAGGTTACAGACTCCACTAACCCAGAAATAGTGCTTCAGGTTAAGAACTTTGCTTCAGGAGAAGAACAGAAATCGGGCTCCGGTGGCGCAGCAGCAGCAGGAGGCCCCATTAGCTAAAGTGGTGCTTCAGGTTAAGAACAGTTTCAGGTTAAGTACGGACCTCCGGAACTTAACCTGAGATACCACTGTAAACCCACCTAGTTTCATAGCTTAAATGAAACAGAAGAGAGAGTAATACCAACATACAAACACAAGGAAAGCATAGTATAATAATAATAATAATAATAATAATAATAATAATAATAATAATAATAATAATAATACATTTATACCCCGCCCATCTGGCTGGGTTTCCCCAGCCACTCTGGGCGGCTCCCAACAGAATATTAAAAAAACGATAAAACATCAAACATTAAAAACTTCCTGTTAAGTTGTGGGTGAACATATCAGACGACACAGCGATTCTTCAAACAGCTCTTGTTTATTCACAGGCCAGAACAGAACTGAACTGAAGGGTTCAGTCAGCCTGCTTATATAGAGCTCCAGTACAACGTAACTGTAATTTTTTTCTAAAACTATCCAATCACTGAACGTCACTTTTGATCCCTTATTTGCATAACTATCTACAGTATCGCCCTGCTGGCCCTGTATGAGACTTCAGTACATAACACTTCCCTAAACAGGGCTGCCTTCAGATGTCTTCTAAAAGTCAGATAGTTGTTTATTTCCTTGACATCTGATGGGAGGGCGTTCCACAGGGCGGGCACCACTACCAAGAAGGCCCTCTGCTTGGTATACGAAATGCCATAAAGTTTCCAAGTCATTCAATCGTATCAATCAGAGACTTGAATCTCCCAGCATCCAAGAACCAGGCTTCATTTCTCACCTAGAACAACACAGACATTGCTACCAGCTCTCACCCCAACGGGTCTAATGCCCACCATTATCGATGGTCCTCATCCCATGTGGCAGACAATTGCCTTTTTTCCATGCTCTCTCACCAAGCGCCATTCATCTAGGCCAGTATTTCCCAAACTTAGATCTCCGGCTTCTTTTTGGACTATAGTCCTCATCATCCCTGACCACCGATCTCGCAAGCTAGCGATGATGTAGTCCAAAAACAGCTGGAGAAACACTGTTCAAGGCTGTGGACTATAAACAAGATCTCAGCGTAAGTGTCCACACTTTCATCATGACTTCTAGAGGGATGACTCCTAAAGGGCCAATGTCCCTCTGGTGTCACCCCTTTTGGGTCAACCCACCAGAGTAGCGCAGCCTACTTTTTAAGTTCCTTCACTGCAGAAATAATGCCACCAAGCCAACCTCTGCCTCTGCTGTCCATCTGGGGTTTGGTTACAAGCATTTTAACCAAGCAGCAACAAGGTCTCTCTTCCCATTTTTGCCTCTCTGGGGAGAGATTTGTATGTTCCAGTTTTTATTTTAACCAGGACTGCTCCACTCATGAGTTAGGCCGAGGCAGCACGATCCACTGGGGCAACAGATTCTCTCCCCCTACTGCTTGTTGTTCCTGATGTTGATCTTTCCTCACTTCTACATCCCTGGTGCTATTTTGGAGCCCACCTCAAGCGCCAAAATGTCTTGGGCCGTCCCTGCTCTTTTTTTTTTTTTTATAAATATTTATTAAGATTTTAAAATATAAATGCACACATAATAAACAATCTTATTTCTGTCATAACAATTTCATCACTTCTTTGGACTCCCTCACGTCTCCCGCTCCCATTTGCATTGTTAAAAAATTTTCCACACAAATTATCAACTTGTTTTCAATCTCATGTCCATTCATTCAAATATAATCTAGCACTTCTTCCCAAAAAATTTTATATTTTCTTTAGTCTCACTTATAATCAAATTTAGATCTAATTTAGTGGTGAGCAGTTTTTTATAATCCAGCATCCTTCTTAAGATTCAACCAAATTACAATGTTTTTGTAAATACATTTTGAATTTCTCCCAGTCTTCCTCCATCTTCTCTTCTCCCAGATCACGGATTCTGCCGGTCATCTCGGCCAGTTGCATATAGTCCATCAGCTGCATCTGCCACTCTTCCAGTGTGGGTAGATCTTGAGTTTTCCAGTTTTTTGCGATAAGAATCCTTGCTGCCGTTGTTGCATACATGAAAAATGTTCGATCCTTCTTTAACACCTTCTGGCCGACAATACCCAGGAGGAAGGCCTCTGGTTTCTGTGTGAAGGTATACTTAAATACCTTTTTCAGTTCATTATATATCATTTCCCAGAAGACCTTCACCTTAGGGCATGTCCACCAGAGGTGAAAGAATGTTCCTTCATTTTCTTTACATTTCCAACATTTATTATCAGACGAATGGTATATTTTAGCAAGTTTAACTGGGGTCATGTACCATCTATATATCATTTTCATAACATTTTCCTTCAGAGCATTACATGCGGTGAAGTTCAGCCCAGTGGTCCACAACCTTTCCCAGTCCTCAAACATAATGTTATGCCCAATGTCCTGTGCCCATTTTATCATAGCCGATTTAACCATTTCGTCTTGTGTATTCCATTTTAACAGCAAGTTATACATTCTAGATAGAACCTTAGTCTTTGGTTCTAACAATTCAGTTTCTAACTTCGATTTCTCCACCTGGAACCCTAACTTTTTATCATTTTTAAAAACTTCTTTAATCTGAGCATAATGTAACCAGTCTCGCACCTTATCCTTCATTTTCTCCAAACTCTGCAATTTCCAATTGTCTCCATCTTTTTCTAATATTTCCCAATATTTTGGCCATTTGGCCTCCATATTGGGTCTTTTTAGGGCCTTAGCCTCCAGAGGTGAGAGCCACCTTGGAGTTTTATTTTCCAGTAAGTCTTTATATTTTGTCCAGACATTAAACACTGCTTTCCTGACAATATGGTTCTTAAAGGCCTTATTGATCTTAACTTTATCATACCATAAGTATGCATGCCAACCAAAAGCATTGTTAAAACCTTCCAGGTCCAGCACGTCAGTGTCTTCGAGAAGTAGCCAGTCTTTTAGCCAGCAAAAAGCTGCGGCTTCATAGTACAACTTTAAGTCTGGCAGGGCAAAGCCCCCTCTTTCTTTCGCATCTGTTAATATCTTAAACTTAATTCTGGGCTTTTTGCCCTGCCAGACAAATTTAGATATATCTTTCTGCCACTTCCGGAAGCACTCCGTTTTGTCCACAATCTGCAATGTTTGAAACAAAAACAACATTTTTGGCAATACATTCATCTTAATAGCAGCAATTCGGCGGGCCGTCCCTGCTCTTAACTCCCATTGTGAGTACTGGATTACTAAATTCTCACAGAATCTTAGCTGATACAATACCTGAGATAGCTGTCTTCCACGACGACGATTATGCTTTTACTCTGGAGCACAGAAAGCTTTGCAAGAATGACAAAAGCTTTGGAAATATGAACATTAAGAAACAACTTGGGTGCAACTAATCTCTTTGGCCTCATTAAAATACATTATAAAAATATAATCCATTCTTACAAATACAGTGGTACCTCGGGTTTGGTACTTAATTCATTCTGGAGGTCCGTTCTTAACCTGAAACTGTTCTTAACCTGAAGCACCACTTTAACAAATGGGGCCTCCCGCTGCCACTGAGCCGCTGCTGCACGATTTCTGTTCTCATCCTGAAGCAAAGTTCTTAACCCAAGGTACTATTTCTGGGTTAGCGGAGTTGGTAACCTGAAGCGTCTGTAACCTGAAGCATATGTAACCCAAGGTACCACTGTACTGTAGGTACCACTGTACTGTAATAGGCTAAGATCTGGTGAAATACAATAGCTGTCGGGATATCAAGCCCTTTATCAGGAGGAATTGGCAACAATCCTAGGCACCCGGCTTGATTCCCTGTTGACCTCCCTGGCTGCATTCCCCAGCAGGCGCAGGCAAGGTCTCGATCGGCGATTCTTCTCAAACGTGAGAAGAACACCCCCCCTCTTCCCTGCCCCCTGGCAGGGGAAAGAGATAGACAGAAACGTATTTACATGCCTTTATTTCTGTCTTTGCAGCATTACAAAAAACATGACTGCTCTCTTCAAACTCCAGCAGTGTAGTGACAAACACTTCCTGGATAGGAATAAACGGAAGAGCTCATATTACACTCTGAGCTAATTCCGGTGCTTCGCACTGTGATTAGACTGTTCCTCTGATTCCCACGGGCAGTCCCAACATTCCCATTATGTTTACTTGTCAAGCTAGCACTTTGCAGCTGCATTGCATCCATATCGTAACAATAGCAACTTTGTAAAGTATACAGTTTTGGGTTTTCCCCCTTCCCCCCTTTATTTTTCCTTTTACATGGGTGCTGTTTCTTTTTTTCTTTTCTCTCTCTTTTATTTACGTCTCATCGTGTTTAGTGCACATATAATTATGTACTTTTTGAACTTTCAATAAAGATGTCTGAAGAATTTTAAATAATAATAATAATAATAATAATAATAATACACGAACGGCAAATGATTAAATATCCCAGTTGCCCATTGTATGAGGTCATGGGGATCGTTTTGCATGAAAGACAGTCGGATGGCACCAAATTAAGTCATTAAAATGTTGCTGTTGAATCAAGAACTTCATATCAGAAAGAAAACAGCAATATGCTCCACCTGTGGGATGTACCGTATTTTTCGCTCTATAACACGCACCTGACCATAACACGCACATAGTTTTTAGAGGAGAAAAACAAGAAAAAATGTTCTAAACAAAACAGTGGATGTATGATTTTTGTGGTTCATGCTGTGGCCACAGACGTGATCTGACGGTGAGTTTAGGGTAGCCCAATGCAAAAATCCTGAAGATCCATGTGGATCCATGCTTTGTAACCAAGTTTTTGCGCCATTGCAGCCCCATGAAACAGTGGGTGCGTGTGTGTTTTTTGGTGCAGGCTGTAGCCATGGATATGCTATGTGATCTGCTCGCTGCCAGGGAGAAAAGGGGCGAGCCGGTGGCTGCCCCGACCTTATGTGGCCTCTAGGAGGCCCGCCCCTGCCGCCTGCCGATTGGCTGGCGCGCGGGGGTGTGACTGGGGAATCCCTGAATCGCGCGAGGCTGACCCCAGCCTCGCCGGAACGTGGGGGTGACTGGGGAAACCCTGTAATCCCGCGAGGCTGACCTCAGCCCCGCGGGAGTGTGGGAGGGGTCGTGAGCCCGCAACTCCACCCCCTCCTGAGGATCGGTAGTGGCATTGTAACCAAGTTTTTGCGCCATTGCAGCCCCATGAAACAGTGGGTGCGTGTGTGTTTTTTGGTGCAGGCTGTAGCCATGGATATGCTATGTGATCTGATGGTGAACTTGGGGTGACCCAGTGCAAAAATCCTGAGGATCCATGTGGATCCGTGCTTTGTAACCACGTTTTAAGTGGGGAGGGAAGGAAAAGCATTCAAGGGACAAGGAACACGCGTGGGGTGTGTGGAGGATGCTGCTAATAATGCAGGAGAGGGGTTTAAGGGGAGAAGGAACACGCATGGGGTGTGTGGAGAAGGATGCTGCTAATGATGCAGGAGAGGGGTTTAAGGGGAGAAGGAGCTTGCATGGGGTGTGTGGAAAAGGAGCTTTTCAGTGAGCTGAGCAGGGAGGGGGGAGGGAAAGAGCACTGTTGCTTTAAAGGAGCCAACTGGACAGCAGCCACTTACAGCAGTGTAAGCAGCTCCTCTCCTCTCCCGCTTTGCTCCTTCTCTTCCTCTTTGCTGCTTTACGCAGCTAATGGCGAATCCCCTGCAACCCAAGTCCTGCTCAGCGGATCAGCTGAGACGCTGGGAGAATCGTAATTTCCCCCCTCTCCCTCATCCTGTGCCCTCCTGTCCCCAGCAGCCTTTTTAAAAATTCTCCCCCTCTCTCTCCTCTCATGTAAGCGGCTGCTGCCCGCTTTGCTGCCATGGCTCTCCTTCCCTCCCTCTTCCTCGGCTCCTCCCCCTCCTCCTGCCTGTAAAGCAATCAAAGCTAGAGTTGTGCAAAGCCCTGCAAGCGGCTCCCGCTTTGCTTGACTGATGGCAGCCATGGCTCCGGTCGAGTGCATTCGCTCCGTAACACGCACAGGCATTTTCCCTTACTTTCTAGGAGCAAAAAAGTGTGTGTTTTGGAGCGAAAATTACGGTAATCCACTGGGAGCAGTCGAGTACAACATTCCTTGTAATGCTAGAGAAGACAGGCGAGGGAATGTTTGGTACAGCCAGTTGAAATTTCCTGTTTCTCCTGGCTGGAGCATCCTTCCTTTGCATGTGACTAAAGTTGGGCGTGACCTAACCTGTCCAGGTAAGAAAAGGATGAGTCATGCAGCACACCTCTCTCTTTTTCACTTTCTTCTTTGTTTGACCAGCTTCTAGCTAGGACTGCTCTGCTAGCTCTCAGCTAGCAGAAGCACTGGGATTATTTCCCCATATGAGGTAGATCCACATGTACATATTTGTAACTAAGTCTGCCTTCAGGGATCCATCTGTAAACTGATGTAAGTAAACTTCTTTTATCGACTTTGAATAAGATTGTGGCATCTTTATTCTTTTAAGAGGGATTCAAGGGAACTTACCAGGAATGTACAATTAAATTTCAGACTGAACTGTACAATAGTGAGAGGCTTATACAAGCCTACAACTAGCTATCTGCTGTGCGTGTGAAAAGGGGAATATAAACCCTGCTAAGTAAAGGAACTTGCTAGCGCAAGGTAGGAAGAATATTAATAAACAATATATGCTCTCCTGTTACCCTGAATAGTCCCACACCACCAACCTCATTCTGCTCTCAGACAGCCTCTCATCCATCTGCCTTCTTACAACATACTGCCTCTCAGGATCCTCTTAGCAGAACTCAGTAGAGAGAAGGAAGGGACAAAATCAATATTAGTTGGTTCTGGCTCAACTTGCTGTTGGTCACCCAGCTTGGTCACCCCATCAGATCCAACCAGCAGAATATTTGCATAGAGAAAAATCAGAATTATTTGCAGTTTTATTACTGGCAACTGTACTAAAACGCAAGACTTGGGGCCATTGTCACCTTTGGAAATTTACGCAGCAGTATGCAAAAGGGAGAGAGAGAGGCTTAGTCTAAAAATTGCCCTCTATCCGATAAGAACAGATATGACACTTGATCTTAGCCAAAAGGCCGAGAAGCGAGAATGTTACTCACTGCAAATTGGAAAGAAGCAGAAGTCCCAGCAAAGGAAGAATGGATACAAAAACTTATGGAATATGCAGAAATGGCGAAACTTACTGGAGGAATAAGAAATCAAGATAACAAACTTTTTATAAAAGAGTGGAGATGTTTTGTTGAATATTTACAGATAAATTGCAAACAGATAAAAACGATGGCAGGATTATTGTAATAACCTGCAGTTTTGTATATATTTAAAGTAGATAATTAAATGAGCAGATTAAATGAATTTGGATATGCAGAAGACTTTAAAAGATAAATATACGGAACTGCAGAAAGAGGGGGAAACAAGTCAAACCTAGAAATGTTAAAATGATTGTAAAATCAATGAAATGTCATTTGAAAAGTATAAATAAAAATTTAAATAAATAAATAAAAATTGCCCTCAATCTTGCAGGATGTGAATGAGTTCCACCGCTATTCTTAAAAAACAAACACAAAAAACATAGGAAGCAGATATGCAAATTGGAAATTCAGGTGTCCGACAACATGAGAGGAAATTCACTGAAGCTGATTTCACAAATGGTATCAGACTCCAGTTCAGCTATCCAAAATGTTTTCTTCTGGACCACCAATATTTACGAAGGGATGTGGAAAAGTTCCGAGAAATGGTTTATGTGGAACAGCACATATTTTGTCCACAACTGTCATAGCTTAATATGTCTGAAGACGAGAACAAGGATATATTGTTGAAGGAATTGACTATACGTATGGCGCTGGTAGATTCATTAGTTATGGAAAACTGCTAAGGACCTTTCACTGCTGAGTTCGTATCAATTAAGTGGAATATAACTTTCATAGACAAGATCACTCATTAGCTGAAGCTTTGTCATGTCAAGACAATCATGATTTGGCAATCTTTTTTGACCTTATGTCATGACTTGCATATCTCAAACATCCTGCACTTCAGGCGTGGCACATTTGGCAATACTTCTGGCAGTTATAGCTGGACAGAAAACACCATTAATAGTTATAGTCTTCTCTGTGCAACTGTGGAGGGCAAAAAAAATTAAGAACTCTAAGAAGGCACATGCATAAGACGTTGCACTATACTGTTTGTTCTCTATTCTGGTTTTTATCGTTCATCCCGGTACTGGATAAAATAAGAAAAGAAATAAAAATACTTACAACAAAGTAAAAATCAGAATAATTAGGGACGCGGGTGGCGCTGTAGGTTAAACCACAGAGCCTAGGGCTTGCCAATCAGAAGGTCGGCGGTTCGAATCCCCACGACGGGGTGAGCTCCCGTTGCTCAGTCCCTGCTCCTGCCAACCTAGCAGTTCAAAAGCATGTCAAAGTGCAAGAAGATAAATAGGTATCGCTCCAGCAGGAAGCTAAACAGCGTTTCCATGCACTGCTCTGGTTCGCCAGAAGTGGCTTAGTCATGCTGGCCACATGACCCGGAAGCTGTACGTCGGCTCCCTCGGCCAATAAAGCAAGATGAGCGCCACAACCCCAGAGTCGGTCATGGCTGGACCTAATGGTCAGGGGTCCCTTTACCTTTTTACCTAATGTAATAGGGTGATAAGTTTATTAGTGCCAGGCACTTCCTAACTCCTACGTGGACTAAACTAAAAGCAATAAATAATGTGAAACAAGACAACAGCAGTTCCTTTGCCTCCATAGAGTTCTCTGAGAATTCATGTCACAATAACGTCAGCAGGGAATACCCCCAAGTTCCCCATGATACGACACAGTGGGTATTTGTGAGTTAAATGGGATCAACCATTCCATTGTGTTGCAGAGGGTTATGCGATCTTCTTTTGAGGAACTGACGGAGAGAAGCACATATCCTTTTGCTTTAGTTGCCAATACAGTGGTACCTTGGTTCTCAAACTTAACCCATTTCGGAAATCCATTCCAAAACCAAAGCGTTCCAACACCAAGGCGTGCTTTCCCATTGAAAGTAATACAAAACAGATTAATCCGTTCCAGGCTTTAAAAAACAACCCCTAAAACAGCAATTTAACATGAATTTTACTCTCTAACGAGACCATTGATCCATAAAACGAAAGCAATAAACAATGTAAGGTAAAGGTAAAGGGACCCCTGACCGTTAGGTCCAGTCATGGATGACTCTGGGGTTGTGGCGCTCATCTCACTTTCTGGTCAAGGGAGACGATGTTTGTCCACAGACAGTTTTTCCGGGTCATGTGGCCAGCATGACTAAGCTGCTTCTGGCAAACCAGAGCAGCGCACGGAAACGGCGTTTACCTTCCCGCCGGAGCAGTACTATTTATCTACTTGCACTTTGACGTGCTTTCAAACTGCTAGGTGGGCAGGAGCTGGGACTGAACAATGGGAGCTCAACCCATCACGGGGATTCGAACTGCCGACCTTCTGATCGGCAAGCCCTAGGCTCTGTGGTTTAGACCACAGCACCACCCGCGTCCCCTAATAAACAATGTACTCTACTATAAAATAAATAAGACAGTAGTGTAGATGATAAAAATTAAAATTACATTTTTTTTTCTTACCTGCACTGATGATACTCATTGTTTGGATGGGGGGCTTTTATCCATTTCCGCAGTCACACAATCAATCAGTCAGTCAGTCAATCAATCAATCAATCAATCAATCAATCAGTAGCTGAACTGGGTTCCACACAGTCACAAAAAAACAACAACGAACTGAAAAAGCCTCAAAAACAAAAATGCAAAATAAATAGCAAAAACAAAAGCACCAAACTTCATCAGTTCCAGAAGTCTGTTTGAATTTTAAAATGTTCAAAAACCAAAGTGCAGCTTCTGATTGGCGCAGGTGCCCTGGAAAAAATAGCCGACAGCTGCATCAGACGTTCAGCTTCTGAGAAACGTTAGAAGACTAGAACACTTGCGTCTGGGTTTTCGGCATTTGAGTACCAAGGCATTTGAGAACCAAGGTACCGCTATATTCATTAAGAATTGTGGCATAAAGGCCAGGTCATTTACTGTGGCACCGCCATCCCCATAATTCCTAGACCTGTACCTAGGAGATGAGTGCAACAAAACAATAAAATGGGAGCGAGTGATTTCAGAGAGCCAGTGTTCCTGAATGTTTAAAGGTAAAGGGAACCCTGACCGTTAGGTGCAGTCGCGGACGACTCTGGGGTTGCGGCGCTCATCTCGCTTTACTGGCCGAGGGAGCTGGTGTACAGCTTCCGGGTCATGTGGCCAGCATGACTAAGCCGCTTCTGGCGAACCAGATCAGCGCACGGAAACGCCATTTACCTTCCCGCCAGAGTGGTACCTATTTATCTACTTGCACTTTGACATGATTTCGAACTGCTAGGTTGGCAGGAGCTAGGACCGAACAATGGGAGCTCACCCTGTTGCGGGGATTCGAACCGCCGACCTTCTGATCGGCAAGCCCTAGGCTCTGTGGTTTAACCCACAGCGCCACCTGTGTCCCTGAATGTTTAGCCCACTGCAAAAGATGCAGCTATATATGTTTGTGCCCAAACAGCATTGGCTTTGTCCATTGAGAAAGGCTCCCTTTCTAGCATCCAAACTTCTCTGGATTTTTAGCTCATCATTGCTACAGAAAAAAACCTGCTCCTTTTCCCTTATGGGATACCAGAGAGCCCGTATAGAATCCTTAAGTGGGTTCCCTATCGGTAGGAGGAAATAACAGAGGCCAACCAGAGAATATTGAGAAGCAAAGCAGCTAGTAAGCCTGATCTTTATTAAAGGAAAACAGTTGCAACAGGGTCCCCACTCAACACACGCAGGAGGGAGGAGGAACTCAGAACAATGGTGAGCAAGCCCTTATATAGACTTTTAAAATTGCCCACCCTGTAGCTCAAGACCACCACTTCAAAACATCATACATACATCACAGAAGGATGATGTATGTCTACAGCAGAAATACATCACAGGAGGTGGTCTGCAGCAGAAATCCTGTCTGCCAGGATACCTGACAATGACCAGTGACTGCTTAATTGGGCAGCCTGGCCATTCTTTTGTGATGGTAAATACTTTAATTCCTGAATCCAGGTCACAGGCTCACCCTATTCATACACAAAGACGCCCTTAAGACAGGTAAGCAAAACACAATGGAGAGGCTTTCCCATTTCCTTCCTCCTTGTAGAGAAATATTTGAAGTCAATTTGGGAGAGTCAAAATGGTCTGGGAGAGTCAAAATTGCTTCAGGATTTGCTATCCTGTACTATTTCAGACACGTGGTTTATATACTTATGGGTGTGTTTGCCTTGTACATTTATGAACGTTTATTTTATATTTGGGACCTTAGAATTCTTATACTGTGGTACCTCAGGTTACATATGCTTCAGGTTACATACGCTTCAGGTTAAAGACTCCGCTAACCCAGAAATAGTGCTTCAGGTTAAGAACTTTGCTTCAGGATGAGAACAGAAATTGGGTTCCGGCAGTGCGGCGGCAGCGGGAGGCCCCATTAGCTAAAGTGGTACCTCAGGTTAAGAACAGTTTCAGGTTAAGTACGGACCTCTGGAACGAATTAAGTACTTAACCTGAGGTACCACTGTAACATCATTTATCTTCTCCATTTCAAGAGTGCTTTCTGGAAGGCTAGGCTGACAGTTTGAGTTGCTTTAAACTGCTGGGATGAACAAGCCAGAGTGCCAAACCCCATAGTTAAGATGGAGTGCATAGTGTACAAGGAAATGAATGAGATGATAGTGCAAGATAGAGAGACAGAGAGCCACCCTTCATGTTCTAAGATGCTGCAGCAATTTGGGGGCCAGGGTATATCCTGGACAGAAAGCATATAACATTTTAAGCATTTGGACACTGAAAACTGCAAGAAAGAGCTTATTGTTTTGCGGCATATCAGTTCTCCACGTCGTTTTTCTCCAGATTTGTCTGGTTTGACCCTATCCCTCAACCAGCATCTGAGATGTTGATCAAGGCATGACATTCTCACAGAAAGCATTCCCTTAATTTTTTTTATACTTTTCAAATTTATACATTTCACTGATTTTACAATAATTTAGACATTTCAAAACTTGACTTCCTTCCCCCTCTTTCTGCGGTTCCTTAAATTTGTTTTTAATATCTTCTGCATATCCAAATTAACTTAACATTTAAATATTAAACTTAATATTTAAAGAAGATGACTCAATGAACAAATATATGCTCTTATAAAACGGCAGGTTATTAGGATAATCCTACCAATGTTTTTATCTGTTTATCTGCAAATATTCAATAAACAATTTCCATTCTTTTATAAAAAGTTTGATTTCTTATTCTTCCGGTAAGTTTCGCCATTTCTGTATATTACGTAAGTTTTTGTATCCATTCTTCCTTTGCTGGGACTTCTGCTTCTTTCCATTTTGGGGCAAGTAACATTCTTGCTGCTGTAGTAGGATACATGAATAAGTTTCTATACATTTTAGGTATCTCTATACATTTCCAAATATTTTCTTCTTTAAGATACATGCGCCCTCTTCCTATTTCTAGAGAACATGTTGATTTAGGTATCATATTTGAAAATAACAGCTTCCCATCTCCCCCTGATGTGGGTTTTATATGTTTTGAAGTGGGAATTCTTCCCTGCTTGCAAATAATTCTAGGCCTCCTTTATAGGTTGTCTGGCGTAAATCAAATAATAAAATTTCCCATAGGAGCTCACAATGTAAAAGGATTACAGTTCTAGTAGGAAAACTGAAGCAGGAAACCCCAGGCAGATGTTTGGGGATTAGCAGTGTTTACTTTAACTATCATGCAGCCGCAGATTGTTCCAACGTATCCCATTCTCCATAATTCTATAAATATTTGTTGAATAATATAGAGTTGGTCAAGGGATAAAAATTCTGATGTGATTTGGACAGTTGATTTCACTTTGCTCACAGAATGGAAGTTTAATCAGGGTGATCAGATATCTATCAGGCTGTGGGTAATTTCCTTTAATAGTGTTTTCTATCTGTCATCTATGTGGGACAAGAAGCTACAGTTAGAACTGTACAGTGGTACCTCAGGTTAAGTACTTAATTCATTCCGGAGGTCCGTACTTAACCTGAAACTGTTCTTAACCTGAAGCACCACTTTAGCTAATGGGCCCTCCCGCTGCCGCCGCACCGCCGGAGCAGAGACATCACCTTGCCGACAAAGGTCTGTATAGTTAAAGCTATAGTTTTCCCAGTAGTGATGTATGGAAGTGAGAGCTGGACCATAAAGAAGGCTGATCGCCGAAGAATTGATGCTTTTGAATTATGGTGCTGGAGGAGACTCTTGAGAGCCCCATGGACAGCAAGAAGATCAAACCTATCCATTCTGAAGGAAATCAGCCCTGAGTGCTCACTGGAAGGACAGATCCTGAAGCTGAGACTCCAATACTTTGGCCACCTCATGAGAAGAGAAGACTCCCTGGAAAAGACCCTGATGTTGGGAAAGATGGAGGGCGCAAGGAGAAGGGGACGACAGAGGATGAGATGGTTGGACAGTGTTCTCGAAGCTACAAACATGAGTTTGACCAAACTGCAGGAGGCAGTGGAAGACAGGAGTGCCTGGCGTGCTCTGGTCCACGGGGTCATGAAGAGTCGGACACGACTAAACAACAACAACAAATCATCTGGATATTCAAATCCAGAGTTATCTCCCTTTTGCAAACTTGGTTAGAAGGAATAGACTGAAATGCAGCAATCAGCCACCACAGGTGAGATTTTAAGTCTGATTGCAAGACTGATTTAAAAGACCAATGTGCTGTGTACTCAGCAGAAGGCATCTTTCTTTAAAATGTACACAGTATACAAAAATTTATAGTCCTTTATGTTTAAACTAATATATTATCATTGCTGCAAGGATGAATGGATACAAAAACTTATGGAATATGCAGAAATGGCGAAACTTACCGGAAGAATAAGAAATCAAGATAACAAACTGCTTATGAAAGAATGGAAATGGTTTATTGAATATTTACAGATAAATTGAAAGAATGGAAATGGTTTATTGAATATTTACAGATAAATTGTAAACAGATTAAAACACTGGCAGGATTTTAATAAGCAGGAGCTATATAAGTGTATATATGTGTGTGTGTGTGTGTGTGTGTGTGTGTGTGTGTATATATATATATATATATATATATATATATATAATAAATTTAAGGGACCACAGAAAGAGGGGAAAGGAAGTCAAGATTTAAAATGTCAAAATGAATGTAATATCAGTGAAATGTATATATCTGAAAAGTATAAATAATTGGTAAATAAATACCAATAGTTCGGATTTTGCTAGAACCATCTGGATTTATAAGAGTCCTTAAGTAAGCCGGAGAGCAGACTCGAAGGCTGGCAACAAAAATGGCAACGCAACCAGTATTTTATAGTGCTAATTGGAAAATGGGAAACACACACACACACATTTGATTCTGTTGCTTCGAATACAGAAGGTACTCAATAACAAGGCATCAGTTTTAGCAGCCTGTTTTTTGTTTAAAAAAATTCTGATTAGCTTGATTGCATTTTGATCACAATGTCTCCAGTAAACGATATCTTACATGCGGTAAATAGAATACACAGTCTGTTTCAAAGGGATGGATGGATGGATGATTTGGCAGTTCTCCATTCTCCATTCATTTGAAAATTGACTGCAATTCAATGCACACCTTTATTCTGGAAAGGAGCCTCATTCAAAGAAGAAGGACCTGCTTCTGGATAAACAGGAACTAGGGATTAGCCTGCACACACGATGCCCTCTCTGGAAACCGTTTTTTCTTACAGGAAAATACGGACAAATTGTTACAGTGGCACAGAGAAACTTCTTTGAAGAAGTCCATAAAAATGGGATCTGTGGTATCAAGCTGGCAGGGCTAAAACTTGAGTATTAGATGTGGTGGAATGTACTTCCCTGCAAAAGAGAAAAGAATTACCGTAATCCTTCTGGCCCACCCCTGCACTTAATTAAAAGTGATGCCATCATATTGGGAAATGATCCACAATAAATTGAAAAAAATGTTTAAAAGTACTCCCCCCCCCCCACAAAAAACCCCAGAGTCCTTTCTGTTGGGGATAATTCAGACTGAAATTCCCAGGTGTCAAAAAAGGTAATTTATGTATGCTACAACTGTGGCCCCAAAATGGAAAAAGTGAGGTCCCAACCAAAGAACCAAATTATATACACACACACACACACACACACACACACACACAAACACATAGTGCTTTTTTCTGGGGGGACACAGGGGTACACATATGTGACGTTAACATATGAGAGTGCTGGAGGTGAAATAGTTAAAACAGGTTACCCAATCAGAACCCAGGGGGTGGAGTCAGAGGGAGTATAAAACCAGCTCTGGGAGGGCGAAGAGAGGAGTTCATTGGGAGTTGGGTGGTTGGTTGGAGTGGGAGTGAGTTGGGATAGAGTTTGTCGGTAGGTTGAGTTAGGGTAGTGAAATAAGGTGAGTCAGGAACAGTTAGGAGCTAGGAAGAAAGTAAATATCTGAGAGGTGGTGTCAGGGGTTCAGGGAGAGAGACGCAGAGTGAGGGGGAAGGATTCCAGACTGACGAGGAAGAGGATGACAATGACCCAAGATTGTCCATGAGTCCGTCCAGTGAATCGGAGGACTCCCAAAAGGGAGCCCCTCTGGTCAAGCCAAGGGGAGCTAGAGGGGGAAGCAGTCAGGAGCAGGGAAACGAAGGGGGAACCCCCAGTGGGAGTTGGAGAGCGAGACCGGCTGCTCCGCTGGAACGGAGTGAGGGGGGAGGAGTGACCAGTGTGTCAGAAGGAACAGAACAGGAAGCAGAGAGGGGAAGGAGATCAGGGCAAAACGTCCTGCCGGAAGGGGAGGAAAGTAGTATTGAGGGCAGTGTAACTGTCGAAAGGAAGGTCAGGAGCAACGTAAGCGCGCCAAGTTCAAAATGGGAGGCGCGCAGAAATGAAGAGAGTCCTGGGGAGGAGCCTGGTCCCAAAGCCCGAAGGAGGGGGGAGGAGGCGGCAGAGGATTCAGCCTCTGGAGAGTCCCGAAGGGAGAGAACACAGGGGGGCAGAAAGACCCTGCGGAAAAGGAAAGAGAGAAAGAGGTGGACCAGTACAAGCCTCTTAAACTGGTGTCGAGGCGGTACTGACTCAGAGGGGACTTCAGCGGTCTAAGGGTAACAGACGTAGGGTCACGGACCTCGGATGTAAAGCTACTAATGTTCTTCAATAAAAGCTTTTGTACATAAGCTGGAGTGGACTTTGGTCTCTTGTGAGCTGGGACCACGGGTGACTCTGACAGGTGGCTTAGTGAGTGAGAGCAGGTAGCGGGAGTTATAGGTCTGGATAGGCAACCCATGATTGTAATTGATTGATATTGTTTATGAAACCACATGCTTGTTAAACTGCAATAAATAAACAGAAGTTTATGTTCCAATTTAACTCTGACTGGACTCAGTATTTTACCAGTTAGGGCTTGGGTGGCGGCAGCGAGAAATAAAGTGGTGGCACAGGGATCACTAGACGGTGAAACATCCGGGGACCCTGTGTGATCGCCACAACATACCCCTAAACATTTTGTGAATCAAACTTTGGCTTCATTGAGGGGCAATATTACATTATGTGTAGGAAAATGAGAGTACCCCTAAACATTTTTTAAAGAAAAAAAGCACTGTGTGTGTGTGTGTATGAATGCAATAATGGAATACTGAATGGTATAGTTTTTGTAAAATATGCAGGGATTCATGATATGTAAAATGAACAACAGAAAGAGAAGGGAAGTCACTGATAACTTAAGGATGTAAAATGAGTATTTTAAATATATATTACATATATGTGTGTGTTTATACACACACACATATATATAACATATTACATTTTCAACTGCATATTACTGTGTGTGTGTGTGAATAAAGAATAATAATAATAGTAAACTGAGTTACAGATAGGTAGCCGTGTTGGTCTGCCATAGTCAAAACAAAACAAATTCCTTCCAGTAGCACCTTAAAGACCAACTAAGTCAGTTCTTGGTATGAGCTTTCGTGTGCATGCACACTTCTTCAGATACACACAGATACATTCTTCAGATGTATCTGAAGAAGTGTGCATGCACACGAAAGCTCATACCAAGAACTGACTTAGTTGGTCTTTAAGGTGCTACTGGAAGGAATTTGTTTTGTTTTAATAGTAAACTGAGTAATAGATTCATGGAGGGGAAGGTGGGAAGTCCAGAGATTCAGAGGAATCTTTAAATATGGATATATATGGTTATATTGTTACGGTTTTATATTTGATAAACCAAATAAAAATTATTTCAAAATAAAAAAATAAAAATAAAGCGCTGGCCCTGAGTATGCTCAGCCCACGTGGCAGGAGTCAATAAGACAGCGATGCTCCTGAGCATGCGCATCCCCACGTGGCAGCTTCCCATTCAAAGGGACGCCCCTGAGCGTGCTCACCCCCAAAAAACAACGCCATCTGTTTCCCGCCCCTTCTTGCCCTGCTCCTTTCCCTTGATAAAGAGCGAGACCCTTCAAGCCGTAAGGGCAGGCGCGGCTTCGCGCGCCGCTACTGCGCACGCCCCGCCGCCTGCGTGGCGGCGCGCATGCGGAGTGGCGTCCTCGGCGGCGCGAGCGGGCAGCAACCGCCGCATCGGCTGCTTTCGTCAGCGGAGCGCGAGAGGCCCCCTCCCCCTCGGCGGGGGGCGGGGCTTCGGCGGCGGCGCGGGCGGCATCCTCGCGAGCTGAGGCGACGACGAAGGAGCCCGTCGCCTGAGCCGAGCCGAGACGCCGCGCCGATGAACCGTCGCTGCCCCGCCGCCGCCGCCGCCGTGAGGAGAGCCGCGCGGCCGGGAGGGATCCTGCTGCTGCTGCTGCTGCTGCTGTTGCCGAAGGCGGATGCCGCCGCCGCCGCCGCCGCCCGCGCTGCTTCCTCGCCTTCGCCGCCGGCCCCGGGGCGCTGCGAGGCGGAGGCGGCGGACGTGGCCGGCGGCGGCGGCGGCGGCGGCAGAAGGGGAAGCGGAGCGGGTGGAGCGGCTTCTGCGGCTGCCTCCGACAGCCCGGCCCCGGGGACAGGTGAGAAGCAGCGGGTGAGGGGGTTGGAGCATCCCCGCCGCCGCCGGAGGAGGAGGAGGAGGAAACGGAGGAGCCGCCGAGGCTCCCTCAGCGCGGAGGGAGGGAGGGAGGGAGTCTTCGTTGCGGTTCCTCAAAGGCTCGCAGGGACGAGGACGCGTTGACGTCACGTGTGGAACGGCGGACGCGTGTCTCGCTCCTTTCTCTCGCTGGGGCGCTGCGACGCGCGAAGTTGGCCCCGGGGCGGGGGCGGGGATGCGGATCTTCGGCGCCGGCATCTCCTGCTGGAGAGGGAGGAGAAAGGAGTAAATGCAGGGCACGGAACGGATCCCTCGGGTCTCGCCTCTGCTCCGGAAGGAGGAGGGGGGGTGTCGGCGTCACGTGTGGAGCGGGAGACGCGTGTTTCGTGAGAGCGAGCACTTGTTGGGGTGTGACGCGTGTAAAGTGGTCCTCAGTTGGGGAGGGAGAAGCCAAGCGGTGTGTATGTGGGGGGGGGGGGAGTCTCTCCAAGGATGGAGATTTTTTGGGGGGGGGGATCTTGGGGGTGATGCGGATCAGGGGAAGGGAAGAAAGCCTCCTAAAACCAGCCTTTCTCAACCTTGGGTCTTCAGATTTTGTTTGTTGATTGATTGAATATATATACCACCCTATACCTGGAGGTCTCAGGGATGTTCACAGAAAAGATCACAATATATAAAATCAAAATAAAAACAATAACACCCCCCCTAGTAGTCCCACAATATCCCACAATATCCCACAATATCCAATCCACAATATCCAAGGACCCAAGTTGGGGGTTCTGGCTTGCAGTGAGGTGTGTGCAGGATGAAAACTGGGAAGGCTTTTAGTGCTAGTTTATCGCTGAACTTAAGATCTGACGTACCTATGGATGTGTAGGTGGGAGAAGTAGTTGCATTTTACCCTAAGCGCTGCATAATAGAGAACACTTGACAGAGTTTGGTCATTGGTAGTTCCTGCCCCCCCAATTATTTTACTAATTATCCAGATTATTACCAAACCAAATTACTTCAATTTAATACAATTTCATAAAATCAGGTTTCCCGCTGCTGTTGCAAACATATGTCGATCATTTCCTCCCGTAGCCGCATCATCTCTTATTTAAGAGACATTTTTTCCTCCTTACAAACAGTGCCTGTGTTACATCTTATAAATATAAAATCCATTTCACATGTGTAGTCCTTCATATACATTGTGGTTTCAGTCCTGGCGTGCTGGGAGAATTAATTACTGTCTTCCATTCTTCAGTTCTTTGCAGTGTTTGGTCATTGTTATTATTATTGTTAATTATATTTATACATCACTTTTTTTCCACCTAAGGAGCTCAAGGCTGTGTACATGGTTCTTCTCCTCCCCAGTTCATCCTCATTAACAACCCTGTGAGGTAGGGCTGGTGACAGGCCCAAGATCACCCAGTGCTTTTCATTACTGAGTGGGGATTCGAACTCTGGTCTCCCAAGTCTAACTGTTAAATCACACTGTTTAGGAAGCCTTCTGAACACCCTTGCTGTATCTACACTGAAATGTAGCCAGCGTTGCACCTTTTCAATTCATGTCTTTGAGTGGAGCATTAATGAAGAGCTTAGGATTTCAGTTTCAGTTTCAAAGCCCCCCTTGGGCCAACTCCTCATTTATCTTATCCATTTGCAATGTCTTGGTTTTTTTTACGCGTCTTAAACAGCTTGTAAAAAATAAATGGAGTGGGAAGGCTGTCAGTGCAGTTCTCTTGGCTCTTTCATTGCTCATCCACTTATTCCTGCAGAAGAACCAGATGTGTCGGCAGGCAACTGTGGTCCTCTCTCTTTTTCTCTCTGTGTTTGAATTACTAGTCAAAAGGAGTAGAAGCAGCAATGCGGAACTGAGGCAAGTGCATGAAGCTTTCCCGGCAATCCCAGACTTCTAACTCGACGTTAACCAACAAGGAAGTTACTATAAAAGTGCTCCGGAGGCTTTAAAAATAATCTTCGTAGGAGGGTGCTGTTTAATATTTATCATCCTATTGTCTGCATATTTTATAGTTGTGTGTAACGGTGGAATATAGCAACTGCTCTAACCATTTACCGGTATCTTGCGTCTGGGTCTTGCGCTGTGCAGAGGGCAAAAGACACTGTTTGCACGTTAGTGGAATCTGAAGCAGGGTGAAGGAAGTTGGGAGTGAAATAAACAGTCCTATGAAGTGTTGATAATATATTATCAGCAGGAAGACTTGCTCAGAGGCGGATGAATTCATTCCCAGGAAATAAACTCGCCATCATACTGTTGAAAATGAGAAGATGGAATGCAGATTGTTCTGGAGGAAGTTTCGTGGACGTGAGAGATGGAACTGAAACTTTGACATTGTCCTGTGACCCTGTACTTTGACATCTTCAAAAGTGTGTTCAGCGAACACCTTGACAGTGAATCACTTTCCTGCGAGGAAAAGTAACCATTTTGGAAATGAATTGACCATATTGCAGAGACTGTTTAAAAGCAAATTTAAAAACAACAAAACATGAAAGTGTTTTCAGAAGTATGTAGTTTCTGCGAATGATGGCAAAAAAGACAAGTGTGCTTCTGTGGGAAAGATAAGCATCCTGGGGTGGGGTGGGGAGCATATATCAGGTCATTTGAAGTGTGGGTTTTTGCAGAATTTTCTTTATTTGTTACATTTGTGCCCTGTCTTTCTGTTAGGGTGTCCAGAATGGTATGTGGATGGTAGTATCAAGTTTTCCAAACAATGTTGTGAGGTATGTTATTTAGGGTGAGAGCTGGTGACTTGCCTGTGGCCTGTCAGTGAGTTTTATGAGTAAATAGGTATTTGAACTCAAGTCCTGTTCTAATGGCTGCTTCAGCACATTGCAGAATGCTACAGGGAACTGTTTTGTCCCCCTCCTGGATGTTCTTAAGGTCCAGAACTTGCTTGGCTTTGCTACTTTGCTTTTTCTAATAGTATTTCTGTTACTGGGAGAAGTAATATAACACAGCCAGGAACAGCTGAAGAGCCAGAGAAAATGTGTCCTGTATTTGTGGGTTCCCGACTCAGGGTAGTTTTAGCAATTTCTCCCAGCCAAAGGATGCTGGGAGGAGCCAGAGGTTCTAGGTACCAAGTATGGCTGCTGCTTTGGTGGGGCCAGTGGGTATGAATGGGGAATTGTGGAGCACTCTGCAGTAGTAAATGATGGAATAATGTTGGGGATTTGACTAGTGTTTTCAGATAACTAGATTGAGTGTGTGATTCTATTTTATCCTGTTAGCATGGGAGTGGTCCTGTTTTCTATTTTAAATATTTTGGCTTGGATCCATGTTAATGGAACAGGGCTTTCCTGCCCCCTTTTCCTCTGCAGCCCCCTGAAACCTTGCTGCTGTGAATTGGTTGGCCCCTGGGATATTGAGGGGAGTGGTGGCAATTTAGGACCTAAACCATAATTTATACTTAATAAATCTGAAAAGTGTGTTATCATGAATAGCTTAGGGATCTGTGGTATTTCCAGAATAGCATAACTTTAAATGAGGTTTCTCTGTTCTGTTTTTTAGTATCAGAGACATAGTCTGCAGTGAATCATTTACCCTTCTTGCCTTTTCTTTCTCTTTTGTATAAAAACAGTTTCTCAGCTCTGTTTTTCTTCTTTGGTCTAAAAGAAGTTTTGGCAAATGGGCACTGCCCTGGTATGTATACTGTGATCTTTTAGGTGCCAAGTGAAGATCAGTTCCTGTTCTCCCAGACCTTTTATTTACAATCTTATGTATTGTTTTAGTTCTTGCACCAAGTTTCCCGTTGCTGGTTTTTTTGTTTTTTGTTTGGCTGGTTTTAAGTAATGTTGCTGCTGGGGTTTATGCTGATTTTAGTCAAGTTTTGCCGAGTTTTACTTTATTTTGTTTATTGTGTTGGGAATTGTATTTTGTATATCGTTTATGTAAGCTGCCCAGAGAACTTTGCTGATTGGTGGTTTATAAATTAATAATAATTACATTTATAAACCATCAATCAGCAATGTTCTTTAGGCATCTTACATAAACAATATACAACATACACTTCACTTTGACTTACAGTGTATTAACATCTCGGGATTTGAGGGATTCTTACCTGTATTCCAAGTTCTCAGCATATTTCTTGTCTACTGTGGGTATGTTTTTCTCTTATCAGTTTCTTCTAGTTAATCTTTCTTTTTCTGAAGTCTTCCTGTAGATTGATATCTATTGCGCTATGCTGCTTTTATCTCGACTTTCTAAATAGTGATTCTGAAGTACAGCTGCATGTTTACACTGATAAATGAGAAACAATCCTACTTGACAAGTGCTGCATATATTCTAAGTTTGGGATAGGTTGTGGTAAATTGCCATGGTTCATCCTATATGGAGTGCCTAATATAGATGTAGGACTTTACGTGGATTCATGTGAGGAGCCTTTCAGCTTTGAGGCTGGGAATGGAAATTGGAACCAAATTCTTCTTCATATTACTATGGCTGAAGATGTCATTGCATGCAAAACATCTTATTCAGCAAACATTGTCAACAACAATCATTTGTTTAGCAAACTTTTCTGCAATACATTACTCTGGATTGTTTTGGTTTTTTTGGGTGAGAAGGGAAGCTATTTCTGTCTCTTTGAATTTGTACACTTTTCTATTCCAAGAGCTCACAACATGTACTAGCCTAAATCAAAATATAAGCAAATCGCTAAAGCAGACTCCATAAAATAAAAATTCACACAGTTTCAACGGTTGAAATCCCAGCTTCTCTTCTACTTCCCAATAGAGCAGGCCTTTTCCCATTGACAGTGGCTCAGTTTTACCTGGATTGGGCTTCAGTTTATTGGCTCTCATCTAGATACCAAGACAAGACAACAGTCCAGCACATTCATAGCCAAGCCTGCCAGATGTAAAGGAGAGGTAGAGCTGTGTGTCATTTACATGTTACTGACAGCGTAATTACCAAAGTCTGGATGACTCCACTCAGCTGTTTCTTACAGATGTTAAATAGCATAGGGGGTAAAATCGAACTCTGAGGAACCGCACCTAGAAGGCTCTATGGGGCTGAAGTGCACTCTCCCAAGTAGCACTCTCTGGAAATGTTCATTCAAGTAGGACTGGAACCACTGCAAAGTTAACAAAGGACACATGAACCCCAGTTTGAATGGATCTAGAAAATCAGTTGTCTTCAAGAGCACTTGGATCTGATCTGCAACATTAGTCTACTGAGTATATTGTTGGTCCAAGCTGGATTTTGCTTATTAAATAGTTTTTCACAATGTGATGATACAAGATAGCAAAAATAGTAGAATGAATGTGCAGGCATCTCTTTTTAAGGATTAGGAAAACCAGAACTGAATTAGAAGTGGTCATTTTTGTGTGTATTAATATTCTGATAATAAAACTCTGGATGAAGTAAAAAAAAGTCTGTTGCCTGGGAACTCTTATGTTTCCCAAACTGAAAGTTGGTGATTAACTATCTATGAAGTATCTTGCACTGCTGGTGACAGTTATATAATGATCTGTCTTTCATTCTTTTTAGATACAGTTATCATTCTGCAGTGTTGGTTGCTGTGGAAACCAAGCTATGTGATACCCACAGTAGTTAAAGCGAATTCATTATGTAATAGTTATATACTTTTATATTGCACTAATTACAGTAATCTTGCATTTGTACTAACCACAGGCAGTGAATGCTATATATATGTAGAACAGTGGTATCTCGGGTTACATACGCTTCAGGTTACATACTCCGCTAACCCAGAAATAATACCTCGGGTTAAGAACTTTGCTTCAAGATGAGAACAGAAATCGTGTGGCGGTGGCACGGCAGCAGCGGGAGGCCCCATTAGCTAAAGTGGTGCTTCAGGTTAAGAACAGTTTCAGGTTAAGAACGGACCTCCAGAACGAATTAAGTACGTAACCAGAGGTAACACTGTACTGATAGGCCAAAAAATATATTACTGTATATCACAAATATGTGTTTCAGACTATAGTGTTAAGAACAGATAGTTTTCAGTTGGGAATATTATTGGCTACTTTTATCACATTTTATCATTCCATCGTAAATGGAACTTCAGAAAGGATGCAGTGCACAGTAGAAATTTAACTTTCAGCTTTTCTACTGGTTAGGTTTGCAAAAAGTTACCACATTTTTTATATGCAAAGAGTTGATTTTAGATAAACAGTGCTAAATGAGGGCTGCTTCCCACACACCCATCTTTGGTAATATCTCTTATGCAATTATTGGCTGAGACTGGCCTCTCTTCCCAGCGGTCTTGCTTCCTTGACTATTAAAAGAAGATTTCCAATCGATATGGAAACAAGCAGTGGATAATATAATAACAACTCTAGGATTCAATCCACAGTTCTTACTTAACATGAGGAATGAGCAAGCAAAAACCATTATAAAACGGTGTGTGGTCTTCTTTTTTCTTTGGCCAGGTCCCCCAAATTTTTAATTGGTGAAACTAGAAGATATTCCACTTACCAAATGCCATACATAGCTAATCTTGAAATACCAAAACAACGAAGGGCTTCCGCCTTGACGCGTTGTCAGGCCTTCCCTTCAGCAGTTTAGGAAGATACCATATGAGGAGAGGAAATTCCCATGTGGCTTTGGGCAGCAGGAAACAATGGAGCATGCCCTTGAAGAAGGCATTACCAGTATTACGTAGACGTTCAAGCTAGGTTTATCCAGCCCATCCTATATAAGTTCCCTGGGTGTTCAGAACAACACTACGTCTCCCTATTACTACAGGACGATAGCCCAGAAGTCACATATTTGGTTGCTAGATTTTGTACTGCCATGATAGATATTCGTCGAAGGATGATCTATGCTACAAATCAGTCCTAAATAAAAGGCCCATATTGTTAGAGCTGCACTTCTGAAGCCCCACCCCATACAGCTGTTTTTTTTTAAAGTGATCTCCTTTAAATTTTCCTTACTGGTTTATGCTATTTATTTAGATGTTTTGCTTCTGCTGGTCTGTGACCGTAATAAAGTAAATTCAAAACAAAATAAAAAAATTCCTTCCAGTAGCACCTTAAAGACCAACTGAGTTAGTTCTAGGTATGAGCTTTCGTGTGCATGCACACTTCTTCAGATTCTTCAGATATCTGAAGAAGTGTGCATGCACACGAAAGCTCATACCTAGAACTAACTCAGTTGGTCTTTAAGGTGCTACTGGAAGGAATTTTTTTATTTTGTTTTGACCATGGCAGACCAACACGGCTACCTATCTGTAAAGTAAATTCATTCATTCTTATGCAACATGTCTCTGAAAAACCCTTGCAGTCATGCCCCTGGAAGCCACATGATTGGCTGAGAATCCTAAGAACTTATTTTTTGCATGTGTTCAGTTACACAAAAGTGCTTCAGGTGTTGCAGAAGAGATATGGGCAACTCAATGTTGGGCACCTTATATTTGCTGCAATGTGTAAAGTGGCTCTGATCATTGTTGAAAATATTGGTGTATAGTGGCAGACTTTAAGTTTGTCTTTGCTCTCCGGAGAAGGATGGGTTTAATTTCTTCTTTTGCTTTTTAGTATTTTTTTGTGGGGGTGCAGAGAGTTAATTTGTTTTCTGTGACACAATTCGATTCTAGTGCTCTGGCTGTTGAGGTCATGTTGTTCGTGCTTATATTTGGTGTTCTTTTGTCAGCATGCTTTCTGAAGGGATCAACTGCTGTTCGTTCTTAACATGAATTGTTGAGCAGGGCTAGAAATTCTTATCGCTGCAGGCTTATAGATCAACAATAATATTTATTGATTTCATGTACCTATTGCACGGGTGATAAGGTTGGGAAATAATTTTCTTGAAGGAATTTTTTTACTTAGCTGTTCAACCAGCTTAGGACAACTAAAGCTTGGACCTCTTCATTCAGTGCTATGAGTTGCATGGTGTGTCAGTTCTATGAAGTTAAGATCCCTTACCCAGCAAAGCATGCAGGGTTGGTTTTAGCAGAGGCCTTTGGCTTGGGTGAAATCCCTCCCAGTATGCAGGCATATCCCTTCGCTGGAAGGGGTTCACACGTGGAGACATGATCACTACGTATTTCAAGTTCCATTTTGTTTTCTGGTATTTTATTTGACAGAAATGGTGGATTCAGAAGGGATCTTCATTTTTCAGTAGCTCTTGTTCTAAGTAGCACCCCTGTTTTTAAAAAGAATTTGTTTTGAACGTGAACGTAAATCCCATAAATTTCCGTGCAGCTTAATTCAGAGAAATAAGGCATGTCTCCATGGATTGAAATTGTCTTCTGTATAAATTTATGGGTGAAACACTTATTAAATTGCTGGGTCAGCATTATTATTTCTTGTAGTGATAAATAAGTAACTTATCCACACTTGTATTAGTTTTGTCAAAAAAGGGCTTAAAATAAACATTTCAAAGCAAATGATCATGCTTACAGGCATATTTGAGATTATGGTGTTTTGTAATTAACAATGAAAGTATATCATATTTTTTGACTTTGTGGTCTGATTTTTGCAATTCCAAGTATGTTTGATTCTGTCTTCTCTTAGTAGTAACCTGAAATGCTCCAGGAAGGTGGTACAAACAAAAACGTTGGCTAGCAAGATCTCTTTTCCTAATTTATTTATCTCACTGCAAACTGTTCTTCCAAAGTTACATCTAAAGGGTTGGTTTTATTTATCTAATGAAATTCTTGCTCTGTTTAACAATAGTTTTATATCTTTGTTCAGTAGTTATTGTGACCTGGTCCCAATAACAGAAGCATCCTTGCAACAACAGAAACATTCCTGTTCAGTGTTGTCAATAGACATTCCGTCTCTTAGGTGCCACCCTGTTCCTCTTGGCCCAGCTACATGTCAGAAGATAATGCAGTATCTCTTCTGAAGAGAAGGAAACTCCATCCTACTATACATACTATTCTTTATGTCTTTTGCAAGAAGGAACATTTTTCTTTGGTATTTCCAAAACTCATTCCTATGTTTGTTTGTATGCAAACAAATATGGAAATATAATTGACACTTCAAAATATGCCATATTTGAAAGAATATATATATAGAAGAAGAGCCATGTTCATAGAAACCAAAAGTTTTAAAAATGCAAGAGGATTACTGTTGAATTGGTCCAAGGGTCTATCTATAATAGTCAGCCAGATGACCCTGGGAAACCCATGGCTAGGCATGAAGGAAATACTCCTTCCTGATAGTTTTCCCTCCAGTAAATTGTTTTCAGTGGGATGCTGCCTCTGCACTGGAGGTTCCATTTAGCCGTCATGGCTAATAGAGTTCTATCTCCCCTCTCTGTCCCCAATTAGTCTAATCCTCTTTTAAAGCTATCTAAGCCAATCTCCCGTCAGCACATCCTGTGGCTTTCAAGTCCATAAATTAATTGTACATTTTGTGAAGAAGTATGTACTGTTGTCCACCCTGAATCTGCAGTCTGCCACTCAGTTTCATTGGGTGACCTTGGAGGAGCTAGAATTACATGAGAGGCAGAAAAAATTCTCAATATGTACCCTCCCCATAACATCACGGAAAAGCTGCAACCCTTCTTGAGTAGCATTTATACTGAAGAGCCTCTGTCAATGCCTAAAGATGTGGGTGTTGCTCGCCTTTGAAAAGTATTCATCAAATGCAAGCCATTAAATTAGGTTAGTTAATTTTTATTGTTTTATACAATGTTGTTCAGTTTAAACTGTTTAGTTGAGTTAGCTTATATTTATAATTTCAATAAAGTACTGTATGGATTGATTTTTTTGGTTTGGCTTTTACTTATTAATATTATGATTGCTTTTAATTGTTTCTGATCTTTTAAAATTGTTATTATTCACCTGATATTCTATCAGTTGCATTGGGTACAATTTTGTAGGAAAGCCTCATGCAAATAGATAATGCTGTGATTTATAAACCAAGATTCCATTCCAGTTGTGCCATGTGTTAAAGCTTTGCTGAGTAACAAAGTTTTGTATGAGTTTCTACACCTATTAAAGGAGGGCAAACCAGCACGTTACAATATGGTTGTTTTTTTTAAAGCAGGCACTTCCACTTTACTGCCAATCATCTTGGTTATATTTCACTGCTGTCTGGAACATACATGTGTAGGAGGGTGACTTACTGAATGTATTAAATGCCCACATTGTTTGTCATTGGGGGTGTTATTCATATATCTGATTAATATAGAATTAATATTCCGGATATAGAATATGGTCTCTCACAGCAGGTAGATTACTGAATAGGAGTGGACTATTGGATCGGGTGGAGTGGTCATTTGGATTGGCTTCAAAGATAGCCAGTTGCGGATTCAGTTGAGCCCCCTCATTGCCTTCCTTGGTAGTTTGCATTTGGCTAGAGACCTTATTGTATGTGGGATAATGACCCTCTCTATACCACACAGCAACACACTTAAATACTACCAGGAGTCTTGTTTGGTTGGTGTTACACTTGATTATAGGGATGCGGATGGCACTGTGGTCTAAACCACTGAGCCTCTGGGGCTTGCTGATCAGAAGGTCGGCGGTTCGAATCCCCATGATGAGGTTGCTCTGTCCCAGCTCCTGACAACCTAGTAGTTTGCAAGCACGCCAGTGCAAGTAGATAAATAGGTAGTGCTGCAGCAGGAAGGTAAATGGCATTTCCGTGTGCTCTGGTTTCCATCACGGTGTCCTGTTGCACCAGAAGCGGTGTGGGATGTTTTACTATTTCGTTGTGTTTTCCTAGAAAAGAGGGTAGGAAGGCCAACAGTGGTGTGATTGTTTGGGATGTGAAACCTACTTGCATCTTGCTAATTAGTCATGCTTATTTCAAAAGCTGCTTCTTTGCTGTGTCTCATGAAGAAGAATTCTTTCTCTGAGCAGCTTTGAATCCATTTGAATTCATTTTTAAATTTAGCTTTTCAAAGCTTTGTTTCAAGCTCTTAAATACCTGTATTCTCTTGCCTTTAATATAAACAAATGCATAAAGAAAACGTCATGCTTTATAAGCTTGTAATATGTAATGACTGTGAAATATCTAGCAGTCGTGTTTAAGGGCATGAAGGAAAGTAATGTTTCTTTCTTCCGTAAACACAGAGAGTAAATTTGTTGGCGTAGAAATTATAATCGGGCTTCACTAACTCCATTCTGCCTGGACCAACAACAGACACTTTGCCTGTTCCTGGGATAGAGATGGAGACAGAGGAAGATAATATTACTGTGGCTGTGTAAGGAGCAGGGTGTGGCACTATGGATCTATCAGACTGAAGGCCCTGATATATCAGGAGAAGCTGAGATGCAAATGGAAAGTGTTTGGGCCACACAAAGGTATAAAATTGGGATATGAGATATGAGAAATGGAGTAGAGAGAAATAAAAGAGTTGAGGTACCAATAGTTACCTGTTCCAAAGAGAGTAGGAGTGGGTTTCCTGAGTTTCACAGGTTTTTGAACAGAGGGATTGGATTGAAAACGAAGGTATGCATTGTGGCTACATGCAACTTCTGAATTCCACTTAGTAAGCATTCACTGAAATGTTTCTTCAATGGAGTGGCATTGATGTGGAATCTAAAAGGTAAGGTAAGGTAAAGGACCCCTTGACGGTTAAGGTGTCTGGGGTGCGGCGCTCATCTTGCTTTCAGGCCGAGGGAACTGGTGTTTGTCCAAAGACAGCTTCCCAGGTCACGTGACCAGCATGACTAAACGGCTTCTGGCGCAGCGGGACACTGCGACAGAAACCAGAGCGCACGGAAACGCCATTTACTTTCCCGTCACAGCGGTACAGAGGTGCCTCGCAAGACGAAATTAATTCGTTCCGCGAGTTGCTTCGTCTTGCGATTTTTTCGTCTTGCGGAGCGTGGATTCCCTGGGTATTAACGGCTTTAAGAAAAAGGAAGCAAACCCGCAAGACGTTTTCGTCTTGCAAAGCAAGCCCATAGGGAAATTTGTCTTGCGAAGCACCTCAAAAAACGGAAAACCCTTTCGTCTAGCGAGTTTTTCGTCTTGCAAGGCATTCGTCTTGCGGGGCACCACTGTATCTATTTATCTACTTGCACTGGCATGTTTTCGAACTGTTAGGTTGGCAGGAGCTGGGACAGAGCAACGGGGGCTCACCCTGTCATGCAGCTTCAAACCGCTGACCTTCTGATCGGCAACCCCGAGAGGCTCAGTGGTTTAGACCACTGTAGGCCACCCTAGAGTTCTGTACCATAAATTAGGTTGAGATGGGAATTCTAGACCAAGATGGGTATCCTAAAGTGAAAATGATGGACCACTTTGGGGCCTGGGCTGCAGTCTGGTATCTGAAATCTAAACTGTTCTTGGCTTTGAGGGCAAAATAGTGAGGTGTCAATGGATTTTCCTGTGCAAAATAGAGAAGGAAGATACTTTCAGAGATACAAATGATTGCTGTTTATGTTACCAGTGGAGGCAGTTCTTGCTGGGGAAGCCACTTTTTTCTTGCCAGGATGGCCTAATGGAGGCACTTGCTGGTATTGGCAGTTAGCCAATAGATCAGGCACAATTAGGTCATGCGTCTGGAGCACTTTATGTTTGCAGACATTGCAGAGAAGTTAGTCTCCTATTAATGAAGATAGCTTGTGTGCAGCTAGGCTTACTGCTTCTTTCATCCTTGTCTTGCACAGCCTCCTGTAGAGCAATGCTAAAGAAGCCAAGGTGTTTAGCAGCATGCACAGAGTGCTAGCCAGACTGGCCACCTGCGTAATAAAGCAGCCAAAGACTGACTCTCCGTAATGATAGTTCTATTGTAGATAGATACACCTTCAAACTTCTGTTTACTTTTATACTTTCTTTGAGGGGTTAACAAAAGTTAGCCTCTCCCCCCTTCACTGTTTATTGGACAGAAATTCTCTGTACCTGAAGCACCTGAGAGAAAGGCTGCAGTGGGATAGTGATTGACATTTAAAAGATGTTATATTTCTGCTTCAGCTTGACCACCTGTGTTCAGTCAGAAGTCCCAGTTCTAGTGAGCTATGAGCACTGTCACTTGTTTTAGCCATGTGTATTAAATATATCTTTGTTTCTTCACATTCCTTTCAGTGTTCGAAACTCCCATTGTTCTAGGTGCATTTTGCGACAGGGAATTTCATCAGTGCAAGCATTTTCAGATATCTGGGTGCAGTACTGTGCCTAAGATTTCAGATTAAAACGGCAGAGTGGAAGGAAAGGAGGACCTTTTCCTGTCTCCCCACTTCTAGCTACTCTCTGAAGACTGGAGAAGAGACCTTCTTAAGAAATTTAGGTGGTTGGGGCAGGGGAAGGACTAGACCATGTGAAAAATGAACATAATATTTTAGCTGCAGTTCATTCATTTTCAGCTTTGTATTCTTGTTAAAAAAGCACAACTTGACATTCTGTTGTTTCACCCATAACCTAGGTGCAATTTAGCTCCTTGCTTTCATATGTCAGTTTCTAACACTGATTTGTCTGGAAAAAGGTGCGTAGACCTTTTTTTAAGGCTAATGACCAGGAAAGTGGGATGGTGTACCTGGGAATTCATCATGTTTTGAACACTGTGGACCAGAATTCTTTCAGCACTGTTGTACTGAGGAACATAGTCTGGTGGTTTGCCAGTTCCTTCTGAGATACCACACCCTCTTACTTTATGGCCATCACACAATAGGGGACTTGAAAAGTTTCCAAATTAAAACTTAGTACCTTCTGCTCACTGGAACAGTTGTATTGTATTTACAAGAATAAACATGCAAGGAAAATGGAAAGGGACCATTAGTAGGAGGCAGGTATTGAGGCTTGGTTGAAATATCCTGAGATGTTTTGTTATGGTTGATATTCAGTGTTACGCAGCATAGACTGATCGAAAATGTTGGACTTGCATAACTATTTCGGTGATTCTGCTGTGAGTATGAACTTGGTTAGAACTGCCACATAGTTCTTCAAGTATTTTTGTTTTTCTTAAAGACCAGCCCAACCTGCCATTTATCTACAGGATTTTTATGCTGCTTTCCAGGACCAAGGCCCTTTCAAAATGTCTGGCAATCAAAATCATAATAAGCTGTAGCAAAACAACATCAATACAAACTTTAAAACTACACTTTTTTAAAATAAAAAATATATCTTTATCCCTGCCTAAAATTCAATAAGGAGGGAGCCAACCTTTAGGCCCGGGGGAGGTAGTTTCACAAACAGGATGCCACAACTGAGATGGCACCACACTATGTACTATGCTTAGCTGTGAGAGTGCAGTTGTAGCTTGGATCCCAAATGCCATGGAATTCGGACATTTTGGCTCCCGAATGCCACAAACCTGGAAGTGATTGTTCCGGTTTGCGACCTTTCTTTTGGAACCCGAACGTCTGACGGGACTTCTGCAGCTTCTCATGGCCTGCAGGAGCTTCCTTCAGACAAATAGAAGCTGCCATTTGGTTTCCGAACGTTTTGGAAGTAGAACGGACTTCCGGAATGGATTTCGTTTGACTTCCAAGGTACTACTGCACAAGGAAGGCCGTCCCAGCAGATCTTAAGGCATGGTCTGGCAGATAATGGAAGAGGCACTCCTTCAACTACTTGGAATGCAGGTTGTTCAGGACTTTATATGGCAACAACAAATCTTGAATTGAGTCTTGTATCATATTGGCAGACAAAGCAGTTTGTATGTGTACGTTATCTATTTTATTAATTCAAAAAAATTATGTACTGCTTGATTGGGAGTGGGGAACCTCAAAGCAGCTTTTGTGTTACATGGCCCCACACAGAAGTACCACTCACAATCCTGATGCTGCACCAGTTGCAACTTCTGGATTATCTTCACAAGTAGGCCAGTATAAAGCACATTGCAGTATGTTAAATGTACAGTTACTAAAGCCTGGATAACTGTTACTAAGTTATCCTGGCCCAGGAAAAGCTGCAGCTGTGGCCACTCATGCCACCTGGGCTTCGAGTGACAGCGCAAAATCAAGGAGTACTCCCAAGCTAGAAAATTGTTCCTTCAGGAGGCGTGCAACCTCATCTACCATAGGCCATACCTCCAAATCCCGGACACAAGAACCATCCAACAGCTGCACCCCCATCTTGTTGGGATTCAGCTTTAGTTTATTGACCCTCATCCAGCCTGCCTCCAGACACTAGTCCAGCATTTGCAGAGCTTCACCTCATTCATACTGCGGAGAGAGAAAGCTGGGTTCCCCCTGCATATTGATGGCACCATGTTCCACATTACCAGATGACTACCTCCATCAGTTTCATAGAGCTGTTAAACAGCATAGGAGACAGGATGGACTGCTGCCGAACCCCACAGCGTAGTAGATGAGGGACCAAGCAGTAGTCCCAAAATGCTACTCTGTGGAAATGACCCTGCAGGTAGGAGAGGAATCGCAGTATCATTATGCTTTCAATTCCCAACTCGCAGAACTACCGTATTGGCCTGAATATAAGCCTCATTTCCCCCCAAATTCCGACCGTGAAAAGTTAAAGTGTGGCTTATATTCGCGATCTTACGGTATGCAGCCAGGAGCATGGGACTTATATTTGGTTTTTTTCTCTTTTTTTCTCTCTCCCCCCCCCCCCCGGTCCAATTTTAAATGTGCAGCTTATACTCTGGTGCGGCTTATATTCGGGCCAATATGGTACTTCAGGAGGATTGCATTGTTGATGGTCTTAAAAGCTGCTGAGAGATCAAAGAGAATCAGTTGTTTCACACACTACTTGTGTCTCTTTTCCAGTAAAGGTTATCCGTTTCAGTGCCAAAAAGCCAGATTGAACCTTCCCCTTCCTCACAGTTTATCCAGCCTGTAACCCAGCTCCTAGAAAAAGCCAATTCAACCTTCTTAAACTTAATGTAGCCCCATACATTATAAAACAAAACACTACCTGTGGAACCTGACAAAGTTAAGGAAAAACACACCTAACTCATCAAAACATCTATCTTATAAACCTTATATCTCATTAGCAGTATATAAACTCCACTCAAATATATAAACCAAGACTTGAAAACCTCACTTTAGCAAACCCCCCTAACAGAGTACTCAACAGAGCACCTCTTTACCAGAGCATTTGAACAAACTTCACACTTTATAACCTCACCTTTCATATACCTCCACACTAGAGAATCTTCCACCTAGACAACTAGTCCATTAATTGATTGACAGCTTCAGCAGATCACAGTCCACACAGTCGCAGGTCAAAATTCCCGACACTGACAACTTGAAACAACTACCTGGTTCAAAGAACCAAGAAGAATATGTCCAAAGATACCTGTTCACAGCCCATGGTCAAAGAACCATGAAAACACTTGTGTAACCTTTTCACAGCTATTCTGGCCTGTTACTTTAGAATTGCAAGCTTCCTTGCCACACCCCGCTACTTCCTGGCGAGGCAAAAGAAGAACTCTGTGATACACGTGAACACTATTGAAAATCATTACCTTACCTCTCTCTCTGACCTTGTACCTGCCTTTACTCTTCGGGAGAAAAAAACTGAAACGGATTGAAATGGGTCCAGATAATCCAGTTCCTGCAAGCATGCCCGAAGTTGCTGAGCCACCACCCTTTCTACAAAGCTTAGTCGTACAAGTTTGTTAAACTTCGTAATGTTGCAACACAGGAGTGTAACTCTTTTTGCTGGTGCATTGCAAAGAATTTATATCACTTCTATATTCTGTTGCACTTTGGGGAACAGTGAGCCTCTCCCTGCTACATGCTGATAATACATTATTAGCATGTACATGCTAATAATACATATATTACTGAAGTAAGCAACTTCAGTAATATACGGCTCTTCAATATCTCCCCTCCCCCTTATTTCCATCATAGTATTGAGGACTTCCTATAAAGTAAACTATGAACCTCAATTTAAGAATCATTCTTTAGTTAATAATCTCAAAAAAGATCACATATTTCAAACACTTCCCCTGCATATACTGAATGTTTGATTAAATGCGATGTAACTAAAGATGTAGTGAAAACACCAGGAGCTCATTAAAGATCCCCATGAAGGGCAGATGAGCTTTAGAAGCACTTGAATTCTAGTTTGTAATTTCAAGGCTGAGAGTTTTAGTAATTTTAGGGATTCTTGTACTTGCTTGGAAAAAAGATCTGAGATCTTTCAAAATAAGCAATTTGGAAGATGTATAATATTTGCTAAGGCAAGCCTGGTTATTTCTAAGTGTAACTTAGCTTTGCAGATAACCTATTCCAGCAATGCAGATGTTTTCAACCTTGTATAAAGCCCATGATGTAAATAGCAAGCTTGCTCTTTGTATTCCGGAAATGTTACCTTTCTATTCTATCAGAATAAAAATTCAGTGAGACTTGAAAAGCTATATACTCAAATGTGAATCAAAACTGATCCAAATTTTAAAAATGATTTTACTTATTTTTTTATTTCTCTCCTTTGGTAGGAACTTAAGAAATAGTCTAGGAAGGGAAAACAATTTCTGGTCAGACTGCAACTTACTAATGAATACTTTGGGAGAGAGTCAAAAGATCAAGGCATGTGTTCTGGATTATAAAAAGGAAT
This sequence comes from Podarcis erhardii, assembly GCF_964252035.2. NCBI lineage: Eukaryota > Metazoa > Chordata > Lepidosauria > Squamata > Lacertidae > Podarcis > Podarcis erhardii. The sequence goes on from NC_138512.1 coordinate 14,132,723, forward strand.
TTAGATGCCAATGTCTTACGTTTCATTTTCTTAAATCTTTCTTCAGTAAGAGAGCAGTTACAGCATTAAAAAACACACACAACAAAGTCCTTTTGTACTGTAGTTGGTAAATCTTCATTTCTGTAACATTGTGTGGTAGCTGATTAAGTCCTGTGATTTTGAGTTCAAGAGTTTTTCAAGGCTTGTGCTTGTTTCGCATATATGTAGTAAATGTTACTGCACAATAAATTATGAAATCACTAAACAAAACACTACTTAAATGTCTGAGCTTGCCGTCAATTACTAATGCCTTGTTCAGAATAATTTAGGTGGTATTTTTGCTTTAGGAGTTCTTGGTAAGTATAAATTGAGGATTTTTGAGCTTTTACTGAAATTCTAGGGTTTAAATTATTAGTACTTGGAGTGCAAATACTAGAAATGTTTATTCAGAAGCAAGCTCTACTGTGTTCAGTGGGAGTTACTTTGAGGTTATATTTCTAGGTTTTCCATTTTTAAAAGTTCATATAGTAGCTGTTGGTTTATGGGAAAGCTTTGCAAAAAAATAATAATCTTTTTTCAGATAGTACTGATCAGCTCATGTTCCTTCTCAATATTTTTTCTTACGGATATTTTACGCCATTGACCAGTTATGAAGGCTTGACTTTATCTTCCGATTTTCCCATCTTTCTTCCCTCCTGTGTTCAATATGCTGCCCAGTTATATTGTTTCTCCCCTTGTAAATACAGTGGTACCTCAGGTTAAGTACTTAATTTGTTCCGGAGGTCCGTACTTAACCTGAAACTGCTCTTAACCTGAAGCACCACTTTAGCTAATGGGGCCTCCTGCTTCTGCCGCGCCGCCGGAGCCCAATTTCTGTTCTCATCCTGAAGCAAAGTTCTTAACCTGAAGCACTATTTCTGGGTTAGTGGAGTCTTTAACCTGAAGCGTATGTAACCTGAAGCATACGTAACCTGAGGTACCACTGTATGTACCAAAATGTATAAAACACAATATCGAATTGACAAAAGCACAAAGCGATAAATTAGTTCTTAAAAATAAGAATCTGTAATTTACTGTAATTGGTTTTTAATTCAAGAATCTCTGATCAGATGCTGTTAATCAGATGACCGACAGGATGCATGTATCACTGTTTATGTTAAAGGTGCTTTAATGATGAGCATGTAGACTAGGCCATTAAATGCTATAAGAAATAAGGTGATTAAGACAAAGCAGATAAACTCTGAGGTGTCTTTCACAGTGCAATTCTATACATGCTGACATGCAGAACTACATCTCAAAATTTAGGACACATAGAGGAGAGTTTTGTTCTGGTTTGTGTGTTTATTTGAAAAGGCAAACCACATTCATTTAGTATTATTTATTATTTAGTAAATTTCTATACTTTCCTACACCTGTAGAATCTAAGGGCAGTTCACAACACTTCTCTTCCTCTAGTTTCATTGAGTTCAAAGTGACTTCTTCCTAGGTCAGTGAGTACAGGATTACAGTTGGAGAGTTCCCTAAATGTTAATAAATTCTGTTGGACACCAGCTCCCGTCAGCCTCTTCTGGTATGGGCCATTGATTAGGAATGATGCCAGTGGTTGTGCAGCAACATCTCAGGGGCCAGCTGTTCTACCTCCTTGTTTCAAAATTGCAGGAAACTTGGTTCAGTGGTTGAACCTACCACATGCTTGCTAGTTTTGTCAGGAGTATTTGTCACATGCTTGCTATGATCTATCCATTTGTGTGTGGGGGGGGGGAGGCTCTACTGAAAAAACTCAGTGGCTGATAGCTGCATTTTTAATCTGCTGTGATAAAAATAGAATTGAGAAGGTGTAAAAGGAAGATGATACATATCAAAAGGGAGGGACGTATCTGTAGTGGTATATTTGCTATGTGGAAGGTACGTGAAGGGTAGCAGTATTTAGCAAGCACAGCAGTTTTTGTCGTCTTGCAAAGAGATGTATAAAGTACCAATTTCTGTATTTGGTAAAGTGCTAGTAGAAACTTACGTCGTTTAGGTCCAACAGGACTCCAAAACGCAGGAGAAAGCTCTGGGTTTGTAAGTTTCTTTTAATGACTGTTGCAGATGACCTAACAAACTTTAACGTGGAGGTAGGAACCTGTGGCTCTCCAGATTATGTTGGATTTGAACTCGCATCAGCCCAATTCTGCCTGGCCAATGTTAGCGGCTGATGAGAGCTGTAATTGAACAACATTTTGAGGGCCACAGGTTCCCCCCTTGCTCTAATGCATTCCTGAATAGAAACTCCCCCGTTTGCCTGTGAATAGCACCCACGTACAAGAGGTCTGTTTTATTCACAGTGGGCAGTGTGTGAACATGAACAACTGAAAACTTAGTGTTTGAATTATGGTAGGGTTTACATAAATGTTTCATTTCCCAGTTTTCTCAAACTTCTCTAGCAATCCAGTCTTAGAGTTGTGTCCAGTGCTGTCTGTGTGGAAATAAAACAGACATAAGATCACATAGTGAGACTTCATCTTCCTTTCCCCACCCCTGCAACCTCCTGTGCACCCTCAAAATCTGCTCTGGAGAGTTGGGGGATACTCTGGAGCAGATTTTGAGGGTGCAGGCAACATTGGATTCTGTCTTTAGTAGTTAAAGGTAAAGGGACCCCTGACCATTAGGTCCAGTCGCGGACGACTCTGGGGTTGTGGTGCTCATCTCACTTTACTCGCCAAGGGAGCCGGTGTACAGCTTCCAGGTTATGTGGCCAGCATGACTAAGCTGCTTCTGGCAAACCAGAGTAGCGCACGGAAACGCCGTTTACCTTCCCGCCGGAGCGGTACCTATTTATCTACTTGCACTTTGATGTGCTTTCGAACTACTAGGTTGGCAGGAGCAGAGACCGAGCAACGGGCGCTTACCCTGTTGCGGGGATTTGAACCGCCAACCTTCTGATTTAATAGTTAGGTAAAGGTAAAGGGACCCCTGACTGTTAAGTCCAGTCACAGACAACTCTGGGGTTGTGGCGCTCATCTCGCTTTACAGGCCAAGGGAGCCGGCGTTTGTTCGCAGACAGCTTCCGGGTTATGTGGTCAGCATGACTAAGCCGCTTCTGGCGAACCAGAGCAGCGCACAGAAACGCCGTTTACCTTCCCGCCGGAGTAGTACCTATTTATCTGCCTGCACTTTGACATGCTTTCGAATTGCTAGGTTGGCAGGAGCAGGGACTGGAGCTCACCCTGTCGCTGGGATTTGAACCTCCAACCTTCTGATTGGCAAGCCCTAGGCTCTGTAGTTTAGACCACAGCACCACCCTGTCCTGTCTTTAGTAGTTAGTTGTGTGTAATTCTAATTTAGTCTTTCCAAACCTGGTGCCCTCCAGATGTTTTGGACCCATCATCACTGACCCTTGGCCATGCTGCCTGGGTCTGACGAGTTTTGTAGTCCAAAACATGTAGAGGGCACCAGTTTGGCAAAGACTGCTTTAGCGAATGCAGAAAGCAATATGTTTTCCTTAATTCTAATGCGGACTGTGTGTGTATTCAAATGAAATGTCTCTTGATTTGTTTAGGAGTGGCATTTCTAGCTGCTTACTTTAAAGTTTGGAGTGACTGATGCATTGCAGTTAAAGCCAAGATGTTTGTCTCCTTTAACGGTGCATGTAAAATCTTCCTCCCATTTTGGCTTAAAATTTCAATTTTCTCCATATTTGCATTTCTTATGACTTGATTATGTTATGCTTTCATGCATGCACAGAATATAAATCAGATGCCACAGCAAACTCCAGCATCTGATTAGAAAGGGTTTATTGCAAGATGGCGAGATGTCTATCATTTCCTCACAAATGTATTGCACAATATCCTTTTTGAACCCTGCAAATGTGCACTGCTGGACAGTTTCTGACTTGCAGCAGTAATAGTAGTAGTAGTAGTAGTAGTAATAATAATAATAATAATAATGATGATGATGATGATGATGTTATTTATAAGCCGCCCATTTGACTGGGTTGCCCCAGGCACTCTGGGTGGCTTCCAACAGATTATAAAACTACAGTAAAACATCAAACATTAAAAACCTCCCTATACAGGACTGCCTTCAGATGTCTTCTAAAAGTCAGATAGTAGGCAGATTGATCGACCCTTCTTCTAGGCAAAGCCTGCAGAGAGTGACTGGAAGGGAAAGTGGCTGTGGGGAAAGAGGACCACCTCTTTCTATATGAACCTACCTGGACCCCGAGATCACCTTCTGAGGCCCTCCTTCTAGTGCCTCCTCGAGAGGTCCGGAGGGTGGCAACATGAGAATGGGCCTTCTCTGCACTGGCTCCCCGTCTGTGGAATGCTCTCCCCAGGGAAGTTCGCCTGGCACCTTCATTATGCACCTTTAGGGGCCAGGGAAAAACGTTCCTTTTTAACGAGGCCTTTGGTGGATCTGATTTACATCCTATGCCCTTTTAAAATGTGTTTTTGTTGGGGGGAGCTATTGGGTTTTTATTTTTATTTTTATTATGTATTTTGGGGTTTTATATCTTGATTTTGTTCTGTGAACCCCTGGAAGAAGAAGAAGAAGAAGAAGAAGAAGAAGAAGAAGAAGAAGAAGAAGAAGAATATTGGGTTTTTATTTTTATTTTTATTATGTATTTTGGGGTTTTATATCTTGATTTTGTTCTGTGAACCCCCGGAAGAAGAAGAAGAAGAAGAAGAAGAAGAAGAAGAAGAAGAAGAAGAAGAAGAAGAAGAATTGCCTGAACCTTCCTTCTGCAAAGGGGCCAAGGGCAACACTGGTTGATTTCTTACCATTCTTTAGGCCTAGTAAACCTCCTTTTTCCCCTCTCTAGCCCAGGCTTATGTGTGTCCGTTGCTTGTCTCTCTTCTTCATACTCTACACACCTCTTCAATAGCCAGCAACTCTGCCTTCTCTTTTCCATCATCTGACATAGCTTCTTACTGTCTCCTCTTCCATGCTACTCTGCCCCCTTCTGTCTTCTGATTTGCTGACCATGCCTCCAATTACTTCTCTCTTACGCATGGCAGATACTCCTTTGTCCTGATTGGCATCTACTACCAAAGGGATTGCAGAGAGTAGGGATTGCTGTTCCATCGGTGTCTTGGGAAGGATACAGGAAATTATAAAACACATGGGCACCTTTTGTGGTCTCAAGAACTGCAGCTGGAAGTGTCCAAGAGGTGCACGAAGTTTAGGAGCTACAGTTTGGTGACCCCTGAACCAAACTGTCCTACTCATTACAGAGGGAGAACCATGTATGAAATTTTGAAAATAGTTATAGTTCTATTTAATGTCATCAGACTGCATATCCTTTTATATGTAATAATAGTGGTCTAAACCACAGTATTTTGTTTGAAAGCTGTATGGGTGTGTTAACTTTGAAGGTAGTAGGGAAACTTTCTGGTAAGAGAAGAGGGGGATCAGTACCTAGGTTGTAGGTGGAACTTATTTGGGATGGTAGGAATGGTATACTTACAATCAGATGGATAAACCTTTGGGGTTTTGTGGTATTCCTCTTGCTGTATGCATGTAGTCTTTAAAGCTTGCAGTTTGCCCTTGATCTTGCTGCAGCCGGTTTCCTCCCCTGCTAACTCTGTTCACGTTGCCTTGACAAATACTTCTAGTCACCCACTAAAAACAAAAAAACCTTTATATATCAGTCAAGATGCTGCCATCTCCCTTTCACCAGTATAGAGGAAACACTGTGAAGCTAAGAACAGATTGTCTCCCTGTTTGTGTTTCCTTTGCTTGGCACTGCAGCCATTTCCAGTTGCTATGATGAACCATTTACAGAGGAAGTTCGCTCAGCCACTTCAGTTTCTTTCTTACCCAGGAATATGTTGAATGCTGATAGGAACTTCAGAACAATGCAGCCAAAGTATTCTTTACTTGAGCATGTGTATTACAAAAAACTTCCAGTGAAGGAGAGCACAAGGGAGTCCATTCCATTGTTGAACAGCTCTTACCATCAGAAAGTTCTTCCTAATGTTCAGGCGGAATTGCCTTTCTTCTAATTTGAATTCCTTGGTTCGGGTCCTACCCTCTGGACCAGCAAAAAACAAAGCTTACTCCATCTTCCATTTGGCAGCCCTTCAGATATTTGAAGATGACTATCATATCACCTCTGAGTCTTCTCTCCTGTACAGCAAACTTGCATAACTCCCTCAACTGTTCCTAATAAGCCTTGGTTTCCAGATCCTTCTATCATTTTGGTCAGCCTCCTCTGCAGACGTTCTCACTTGTCAGCATCCTCTTGAAACTGTGGAGCCCAGAGCTGGACACAGTACTCACCATGGGTTCTGACCAAGGCAGAATGGAGTGGAACTATTGCTTCCCTCTTGTTAAATAGACTTATTAGCTTGAAGGGGGTGTAATTTGGATTGGTGAAAGTGCTTTTCAGTGTGATCCGAATTAAACAACCTGAAAGGACCCTTCAAGCTGCAAGGGGGAAAACTTTCTAACACTTCAAGATCTTCCAAGGCAAGGCGGAAGGGAAAATGCTTCTGCAGTTAATGGTGCTTCTCTCATCAGTTTCTTGCCATGAGTTCCTAGACTGTAAAGTCACAAGTGGTAGGCACCTACCTGTACAGTTATCTATTTTCATTTTCTTGCTTCTCTCTGGGTGACCCCTTCACACTGCTGTACTAGTTGGTCTTCTGTCACACATTTTGCTACTGGAAGGCATGAGATGAGTCATGGTCAGTGTTAGAAACTGAGATGAAAGCTAGGAGCTAAATGGCACCTTAAGCTTAGGTTATGGGTGCAACAACGCAATGTCTAGGTGCGTTTTTTTTAATAACAAGAATACAAAGCTGAAAATGAATGAACTGCAGCTAAAACACTGTGTTCATTTTTCACATGGTCTAGTCCAGTGTTTCCCAACTTTGTGCCTCCAGCTGTTTTTGAACTACAACTCCCATCATCCCTGACTAGCAAGACCAGTGGCAAGGGATGATGGGAATTGTAGTCCAAAAACAGCTGGAGGCACAGGGTTGGGAAACACTGGTCTAGTTCTTCCCCCCCTAATATTCTTAAGATGATCTCTTCTCCAGCCTTCAGAGAGTAGCTGGAAGTGGGGAGGCAGAAAAAGGTCCTCCTTTCCTTCCACTCCGCAGTTTTAATCTGAAATCTTAGGTGCAGTACTACGCCCAGAGCTCAGAAACTGCTCACACTAATGAAATTCCCTGTTGCAAAATGCGCCTAGAACAATGGGAGTTTTGAACACTGGTCATGGTCAAATTGCACCATTCCTATGTGCCTGCATAGCAGACTGCTTTGGGGTTTTAATGAAGTCACTGATACAACCTTCTCTTTCTGTAAAATGCATTATGCAAATATTAGCATCGCCACTAACATTTTGGTGCTTGGAAAACTGACAGTGAAGAATTACATAACTAAATTTGTGGGTACATCTGCAGAACAGGTTTAATTTTAAATTTGGTGCATTCAACTCTTTCGTAGGAGGTAGCATATTTCTGTTGAATTGTGTTGCCTAGATATTAGGTCGTAAATGATTACCAGATGGTGAGGACAGTGTGTGTAATGGGGATCCTCATTTACTACTCACTTGTCTTACAAGTGTGGTGTTTACGACTTTTCATCACTACACTTCAAAGGAAACCCTGGCTAGCCACTTGTCATATCAGAGGGTGGACTTACCACCTAACTTTTTTTCAGCCTCTGCTATCACAGAGATAGCAGCTGCTACCTTTATGTACCAGGGGTTATACTTCCCTTTACACATTGATTTACCAATGTACACAAATTGATATGGCAGAGAAGATTTTCATATGTGAACTGGCCTCTAGAGCAGTTGTACATAAGATGTAGAAAACTTCACTTAAACAGAAACAGCTGAGACAGAAGACTTTGTCCTTTCTCTTGTATATATATTGTCACAGTAAGGTGCTTTTTTAGAGTTGTGAAGATGATTTTGTTGTCATGGCAGTATTGCCCATACTGTATATACTTGACTGTCCATTGCCTACAGCAAATAGCATGTTAGATTTGGGTTGTGTTTTTACAAATTGTTTGCTCATAGATAACAGTAGGACAAAAGAAATATATGTACACATTTCTATTCCATTTATGTCCAATTTTCCCATTTTATTCTCCCTACAACCCTAACTTAAGCTGAGAAAGGCACCCAAATTTTGAACCTGGATCTTCCCTAGTTCTATGCTAATGGCAGCTGTGTCTGCCCAACCACTTCCAGCTCTTAGAGTGCAATTCTGTACGTCTGCTTGGAAATAAGTCTCATTGTGTGGTCAGTGGGGTTTATTTCCAGGTAAGTGGGTACAGGATTGCAGAAACCGTTTTGGTCTTCACCCTACCTTCCAAAAGTCAGATAAAAAACCCTTCAGTCATGATGCATAAATTATAGTAATTGTCTTTACAGATGGAATTGATTCAGAAAACAGCTACTAAGCTGCGGCTGTAGAGAACATGTTATTGCACTGATTTACTAGCTTCCCTGTCGAATACCAGGGCAAATCCAGGGTATCAGCCTACGTCTTGAAAGTCCTTAATGGAACTGGGTCTGGTTACATGTAAGGACAAACTCTCCTGTGTTAGCATGACCTCCTTGAACAGCTGTGTTAAGTTTAAAACAATGGAACCAGTGACTTGATGGGAAGCCTGTTTTAAAGGGGGCTTTTGGAGTTCACTGTTCAAAGAAGAGATTGACTCTCTGGAAACTGACCTAATTGTTGTGGTCTTGCCACTTTCCCTGTTTTTACTCTCTTGCTGTTTTGTGATCTCTTTTTCATGCTGGTGTTTTCACAGAGGTGGCAGTGTTAGTGTGCTGCTCATTGGGAATCATGGAGTTAAAGATTCAGTTCCCTTGCCATACATCCAGACAACTTTAACTTCCCCCAGATGTGTTTCATTGGCCTCTGTTTCTTTATGGTGCATGGAGTAGTTGGCATGGGAGTGTGTGATTGTTTTATAGGCATGTTCTGCATGATTCTTAAGAGTTCTCTTAATCAGGAAGGCTAAGAGACAAACATGCTGTGGTTTTAGGTTTTCTGAAGTGCATTAGCTCCTGCATTGGGCTCAAAGGTATTTCTGTGCAGCTGGAGGTGCTCTCTCCCTCTCCCCCATCCCCAATATTGGGCTTTCTTCCCATTTATTACTGACCATTAGTGATTATATTGTGATTTGTATTTTTACTACACCGCCCCCCCCCTTTGTTAAAAATGGTGTGTGCCGTGGCCTAGATTGCCCTGTGTCTTTCAATCTTTAAATTGCTACTCTTCTATTTTCCAGACTAGGCTTTTCATGTGCACAAAAAACTATGATCACCATTTTTTCACATTTCTTAAAAACAGCCTCTTATTTAAACCAATATTTGACATCTGTATTTTTGGTGTTTTCTTGCTTTTCAACATCATCTTGTTCCTCTCGCTGCTTGACTTGTGTGATTGCGTTAGTGACACATTGCACCTGTCATCATGATATCAAAGATGCCCATAAACAAAATTCTGTGAAGCTTGTCTCAGAATTGGTTCTCTTAGAGAAAATGAACCTGGCATACATACTTCAGTTATTTCCAGACCAGATGACTGCGCTATTCTGTATATGGGGGCTATCTTTTGAAATTCTGACATATTGAAAATGTCTTTAAAATGTCCGTTAGTCCAAAGTGTGGCAGCTGGACTCTTGAGTATTGGCTAATCATTGGCATGTTTAACTCCAATCTTGTTTCAGCTTGATTGGTTCCCTTCGTTTTTGGAAAGTCTTTAAATGGTCTTGATCTGCCATGCAGACCTGCCCAGGCTTTAAGAACTTCCTTGGAGTCCTTACCACCATTTTGGGCTGTTAAATGAGTGAGCATAAGAGATGTGGCTGTTTTAGTGATGGTACCAATGCTATGGCTCATCTTCAGTGGCGATCTCTCTGGCTCCCTCTTTTGGTCCATTCAGACACAAATAGAAAACACTTTTACTTGGCAGTAATGTATAATTCAATTCCTTTCCCAAAATTATTTTTAACATGCTTACTGCTTTTTCAGATTACGTTTCTCTAAATTGCTTTTTCTTCATTCCCTTTTTGTAACTGTGTTTATTTTATTTGCTTATAAATATATTGTACTTCTCTTCATCTTAACTGCTGGGTGTTCTATGGGCAGAAGAACAGTAAAAAAATTTAATAGCAAGAATAATATTGATAATCTAAAGGCATTCTTTTAGTCTTAAGTAAAATAGAACATAGGTATGTTGTTAAGAATTACGTTTTTTAACTTTTATCAATCCCCACCCCAGCTATAATTAAACTGGCCTTTATTTTTCATAAAATGACTTGTTTCTTAATTTCAAACTGTTCACTGTTTTCCCTTCATGTTCTTCACTCTTGAATGCCTTCAGGAACTTGATCTGTGAGCGGTATCAAGTGTTCTTTCGACAAATGCTCAAGGGAACCGACACTGTTTTCCGCTCTCTTGTATAAAAAAGCACATAACGTTTTACATGAGAAAAATAGCACCTATTTGTCCATTGTAAAATTAAGAGGGTTATGAGGAACAAGTTGTGTAAAAAGTAAGTCCAGTGTCTTAGGAATAAACTTTTAATTACAAAGCGTTCGGCTCTCTTTAGTGGATGCCTCATGTCTGTGACCATAGTTGGTACTTACTTTGGTGTGGACGGCAAGTGAGAACCAGCCCCTCCCACTGCTACAATACAGATTCCCTGATTGTGTGTGTGTGTGTGTGTGTGTGTGTGTGTGTGTGTGTGTAATAGAATGGGGTTTGACATACTTTAGAATCTAGATTTTATTTGCAATGTGGTATCCCTGCACATTTAATTTATGGGTGTATTTACCCTACCTTTCACAAAGTGGTCTTAAGGAGTTTACAATAAAAACATAAGAAAATAAGCAATGACACAAATAACCATAAAAGCAGCAAATAAACCTGTAAACATAAACCAATAAAGCCAGAAGTTATGACCAAAATAAAAACAACAGATAAAAGATAAATAGCTGTGGCTCCAATGCCATTAAGAACCATTAAAGGTACCTGAGAACAGAACTGCTTGGTGCTTAACAAGTAATGAGGATACTTCTCAAAGACAGCCTCATCTACAACATGTTGTAGTTGTCAACACTGGATTCTAAGAGAACATTGATATCTGTAGCCAGAGAAGAGATGCAGCTGATATCCCCAGTGAAACTGATTAAAAGCAGCATTTTGTCTTTTTTGCATCATCACAAAGGTTTAGCCTATGCTGTGATGAAATATGATTGAAGGTATGGGACAATTCAATGTACGTTTGTGAAGAGATATGAGAACCTTCCCTCTGCATGACCATCCCTACCTGTCTGGAACAGGCATTGTCCCCCACACCTTGCTTACTGAACTCTGTAAAGGATGGGCAAGCCTCCAGGGCCCTCACATGACCATCCCAGAGTCCAGTAGATGAGGCGGAGTGCTTAAAAAACTCCCTCCATAGCAGGTTTTACTGTGATCGGCAGGAAAATACAAATGGAGAGCTAGAAAAGCCGCTGTGGAAAGAGCTTATTGAAGCCACTGAACCTCAAGCAACAGCAAAGGATGCAGAAGTACCCCTAGTCTGTGTACCCGCTCTTTCAGAGGGTGGTTAACTCCATCAAAAGTAGGCAGCCTTCCAACACAAGAAATCCCAATAGTAGAGGAATGGCAGATGAAGATGATGGACTTTTCGGAGCTAGCCGACTTGACTGGAAGAGTCCGCGACCAGAAGGAGGAGGAGTACCAGGGGGAATGGATGAAATTCAAAGACTATTTAGTTAAATCTGCTAAGATAACTTACCATATTTTTCACTCTATAAGATGCACCAGACCACAAGACACACCTAGTTTTTGGAGGAGGAAAACAAGAAAAAAAATATTCTGAATCTCAGAAGCCAGAACAGCAAGAGGGATCGCTGTGCAGTGAAAACAGCAATCCCTATTGCTGTTCTGGCTTCTGGGATAGCTGCGCAGCCTGCATTCACTCCATAAGGCGCACATACATTTCCCCTTACTTTTTAGGAGGGAAAAAGTGAGTCTTATAGAGCAAAAAATACGGTAACTGAAAAAACTTGCAAATACCAGATAGGCCTAGGATTTAAATATGTGATGTTAGAGAATAATATCTTTAAAGTTAAAATGAAAAGGAAGAAAGATGTTAAGTGATTAAGTTAATTTTATGAGAAAATTGGTTTTGGAAAACTGTTACAATGAAATACACTGAAATTAAGCTCGGGGGATTTGAGGAAGTCGCTTAACAATGTTACTAAGATTGGATTAAGTACAGTTAAGATGTTTGTTTGTTTGTTTAAAAATTCTGGAAAATCAATAATTTTTTTTGAACAAAAATCAAAAACAAAAGGAGGCAGCCTTCCATCCATGCGGTCCAGGGAACCACCCACTAACAGTGCCTCAGTCTTGTTTGGATTACGCTTCAGTTTGTTGGCTCTCATCCAGTCCATTGCCAAAGACAGTAATGGTCCAGCGAAAGTAAGGCCATGTGCCATCAGCATATTGCTGACAACTTCCTTCAAAACTCTGTGGTTTCATGTTGATGTTAAACAGCATGGGGGATAAAATTGAATCCTTAGGAAACCCACACTGAGAGCACCACAGGGCCGAAGAGCACACCCCAAGCGTCACCCTCTGGAAACGACCATCCAAGTAGGACCACAAAGCTGTGCCATCCACCCATAACTCAGACAGCTGCTCCAGAAGGCTATCATGGTCGATGGTATTGAAAGACGCTGAGAGGTCAAGGAAAATGAAGACATTTCCCTTGTCTCCTGACAGAGGTCATCATACAGGGCGACCAAAGCTGCTAATTAAAAGTTAATTAGAGGACTTCCGTTCTGGATAAGCTGTCATTTAATAGCAATAACTTAGATTTCCTCTGTGGTATACAATATGTTTCCTGCAGGAAAATAAATTGAAAGCACATTTAAGTTTGATGGCCTCGTCGGATGCCAAGAACTAATTTACTCAGAATGCTTAAATACTTCTCCTTTTCCTCGTTTTCTGCAGAATCTTTTGTGAGGAAGAATGCTTTGTGCTGTGCAATAAAATTCAGACAGGTCATAACAGCACAGGCTGGCATAAGAGCTCTGCTGGATCAGACCAAGGGCCTTTTGGATCCAGATGCCTATGGGAAGCCCACAATTTCTGTTTGTGGAAGAAAATTAAGAAGGACTTGTGGCACCTAGTAGTACAGTCGGGGAGCTACTGGTGACCCACTGGTACCACCTCACCACTGCCCAACTTCCTCTTTAACTGCATGGCTGCTTCTACTTCCTTTATTTGCATTTCTGGCATTTCTACCTCCTCTTGTCCCCACCTCTTTGCAGGGAGATTCCACTTAGCTGTTCTGACCAAAACATAGTATTATAGGATGAAGAAGCTTGGACCGCTTCTGGTCTATTGTAATGGGTGCTTCCAGCAAATTTGTTCTACACTCTTGCACTCCACATTATGTGTGGACTTTCCCACCCCCACCCCCACTATTGTATGTTTGTATGAAAAACACGCATGTTAGAGAAGCTATTAACAACTGCTTCCCAGTAATAAGTTATTTTGTACTTGCTGCCTTTTAGTTTACTACCCCTCTTTATTATTATCCCCCCCTTTTTTTAGTAACCTTTTATTGGATTTTATAAACAAGGATCATAGGAATAATAAACTGTATAAATAAAAAGACCAAGTCTTCGAATGCCATTTGTACATCGCAAAAATAGCATAATAAATTTGCAATAATATCTATAACATATGATTCATTATTAGTGGTCAGTGTACAAGTCTTTGGTTTAAATAAACCAAGTGGAGTGGATTAAATAAAAACAACAAGTGGAAACAGGATAGAACTGCTTGGCTCTGTTTTGTTTAAAGCTTCCTATCTTCTTTATTATTATTCACACACTCCTGTGTGTATGTGTGTATATATATATATATATATATATATATATATATATATATATATGTGTGTGTGTGTGTGTGTGTGTATACACAAAGACTTTAACAACTAATCCACACCTAATGACCCACCTAAGTGGTACTCAGGATATCACTCAAGAAATCACTCAAGATATCTCTCAAGTAATTAAGGAACAAAAGAAGAAAAGGCACACTAGCCTGGGAACTTCCTCTCTGCCCAGAACATTGGAGGCTATACACCACACCCCCTCTACAGTATTTATAGGAACTCAAACACTGAGATCCTGCTCTGTTCCAGTAACAAGAAGCCGAAAGCACCAGCCTGAAGATGACGAGTGAGACCTCGTCGAAACGTCGCCTAGACACCCCAACTTTTACACGGGAAGACACCCGAGGACACCAAAACCTGCATTCCTGTACCCGTGAAAATCTACGAAAGCATATATATATATATATATATATAAAAAAATAAATATGAAGCCTAGAATTGCCACTCATGAGGGTCATTCTTACCTGATTAACATGCGGTTGAATAAGAGACCAGCGATTTGATGAGCAAAACCTGTGTTAACTGATTCAGCCTGTGTGATCCAATGTTCTTGTATGCTCTGTAGTGGCATTGTTGTGAAGCATTTCCCATGCTATACCGGAGTGTGTGAATTGCAGGTCCTGGCATGTTGCTCACCAATCCCCAACCTGTATAAATAAAAGACCACTGAGACTGGTTTGGATCGAAAAAGGTCACAACTTTATTGAATATAGATGAAAGAGGTTTTGCTTGGGCATGGGGCAATCAGAATACTTCTGGCCTGCCCACCAGAAGTGATTTGTAGGTCAATTCAGGTGTGGGTTCCTAAGACTTACATCAGATAGGGTGACCCTCACAGGGACCATCGTCTGGGGGAGTGCCTTCAGCCCTGGTCCTGCCTGGGCATGCGGACATGTCCACTCCCCTCCCCGAATCCCTTTAATGGGATACCCCAGCATTTGGAGGGGCAGGTGGAGACTAAAACCTCCCCTCCATCCAAAATAAAGGATTGCCCCAATGCCCAACCCAGTTGAGATGATTGCTATGAAGTAGGCAAAACCACTGGGCTGGAGCCAATTTGCCTGGTGGACAAGTTCGTACCCGGCCCCATAAAATGGTAACCAACGTAGCCACAGCAAAGTCCTTGACTATGAGCTTGAACCCAAGGGTGGGCGGGCGGTGAATACGATGAAGGAAAAGCTGGTAGGGCCCCAGGTGAGGGCTGTTTAAGTAGCCATGGAGCAGACCGCTTCATCAGCTCCACATCCTGGCCCAGTCTGTATCCAAGCATGCATCCACATTTGCCAAACCAGGTTGCAAGCTAGGATCTGGCTCCTGATAGGCGGTGGGGACTTATGGCTCTGCCACCTATCAGGAAGGGGCACTGATGTCATGATTCCTTTGTCGGGGTCCC
This sequence comes from Podarcis erhardii, assembly GCF_964252035.2. NCBI lineage: Eukaryota > Metazoa > Chordata > Lepidosauria > Squamata > Lacertidae > Podarcis > Podarcis erhardii. The sequence continues at coordinate 14,148,029 of NC_138512.1, forward strand.
AGTGGAGCCTCAGCCGTCCTGCAGTGCCACCACACCAAAAGGATAAGCGGACTTGGGCCTATGACAGTTCAGTAGCATGGAACTTGGGCCCTACTATTATGAACTGAGATTAATAATTCCTAAAAACTTGAAAGTAACGTTTCGTTTCCTCCATTTCCCTCTTGAAGCCCAAATTGTTAAGAATTGTTTCTGATTTTTTCCTTTAGATCCTTGCCATTTACTGAGTCCACCATGTTTCACTGAGGAAGATAAATACAGCCTGGAAGCTCTTCGCACAATTCATAAACAAATGGATGATGACAAAGATGGGGGCATTGAAGTAGATGAAAGTGACGAGGTACGTGAAGAAAATATATTACTCTGAATATCTTCCTTAAAAATGGAATTTTGTATGAAAAGGAGCACATAAACAATTAACTTACCACTGTTATGTTGTACCCGTTGCAGCTATGGAGGTTATGCTTTACATTAGTGGTGTGGCTTTTCTGGAAAATTTTGAACCAGAAATTTTGCTGATACTCTACAAATGATCTAATTTACTTGTATTAGGAAGCAAAACAAGATCCTTTGAAACTTCCATACTCGTCTAACCTCATATTTACAATTGTCGTCCGTTCATTGCTACTAATGAACTTACAAAGAAAATTTTGCTTACCATTTATAGTCAAATATATTGAAATAGACCAATTCAGCTGTCTGTGAAACATATCAATCCTTTTGAGATCTTCCCTGAAGATATCCGCCTCCCTCCTCCCCTCTGTGTCCCCCTCAGACCTTGTCCCCCTCCTTTGCTCCCTCTCCCTTCAGCCCACCCCCGAATATGCCCCCTGAAACCCTTCCCCCCCCAATCACTCCCGGAAAAGATCCTTCTGTATGTCCCCTTCCCCCCCTCTAAGAGACCCTGTTTTGCACCCCTCCCAGCTCCAACCTTACCCCTGATACCCTTCTACACCCAGGAACACTGGGCTGAGTACGACTAAGCTGCAGTTGTTGGTAAGTATGACAGCCCAATGGGTTATTTTCTGTCCAGGTGCTAATCTGCAAAAGAATCTGCAGAGCTGCACAGAGGCAGCCTTGTCAATATAATGATAGTTGCTTCCCCAAAGAAGCAGAAACTACGAGAGAGTAAACAATCTTTACACAACCATAGTGATGTAAAGTATTATGCCAAAACAAGTGCCAAGTTTTAAAACTAAACAGTAATCTATATTTTAACAGACTAAGTATTTTGATTTACTTTGCAATAAGAAAATGTTACCGAATTCTATTTTTAGTAAACTGTATGGAGATTATTAGTGAAGTAGAGAACAAGGGAAATAGAAATGGAAGAGAATCTTGCTGGATTTTCTGTGCTTACTGTGACAAAGCACTGCTTTTAAAAATTTTTGAGTAGGAGTGCCAAGTCTTTAGCTTATACAGCTGTCCATAGTGTATTACTGTCACTGCTTTTCTTACCCTGCTACAGCTGTTTGCTTTTTTCATATACAATTTTGCATCATATCACTTCATAGGAAACTCTACTATATTCATGCACCTCTTTAAGGATCGCTAGTCTATTAAAAAGTTTTGTTAGCGAGCCAAGAACAGGCTTTCTTTAAAAACTCCAAATTAACCTCTACAATTTAGTCATGTTAAATTTTCAAAATTTAGCCATACTTTGATGATAACTATTTGGCATTAAAAAAAATGCTGTGAAAAGTTTGGCAGTTCAGTTGTAACCAGTAGTGCAGAGAAAATAACACATGGACTTTTTATAGCATAGGGATTGTGAATGTTAGCAAACATTTGGGGAGAATCTTATGCATTTTCGAGCGCAGTTGTTACTATAACTCTGGAAAAGAATAGCACTGTGCCCGATGGAGAAGTGGAAAGTTCAGTTGTAACCAGTAGTGCAGAGAAAATAACACAGAAGTCTAAACATAAACATGGACTTTTTCTAGGATAGGGATTGTGAATGTTAACAAACATTCAGGGAGAATATCATGCATTTTCAAGCACAATTGCTACTATAACTCGGGGGGGGGGGGGAATAGTACTGTGCCCAATGGGGGAGTGGAAAATGGTCACATTCATTTTAATGCTGTCAGAAGCAAAGTTGCACATTTAGGAATACAGAATGTAGGGCAGGGTACAGGAAAGCTGCCGATGGTACGAACTTGACCCTTACTCCTCGGTCTCGAGCATGTCCTGGCCTCCAGTGTAGCAGTCACTATGAAAGGCAGTAGAAGGTGTGAATTGCTCAGCTGCTTCTGCTCCTCCTGATTTAGGGCAGCTTGTATAACAAGGTTGGAGGTGTAAGGAAGAGGCATTTTGAGTCCTCCCCTCTCTCCCATGCTATGGACAGACTTTATGCTAAAGCAGACTAGAAAAAGTGGGGTGAACATAAATGCTGTATGCTTTCAACTCATGCCACAGAGTATAAATGACTATTTTAAGATACAGTGGTACCTCATGTGACGTTAACATAAGAGAGAGAGTACTGGAGGTAAATAGTTAATCAGGTTGCCCAGGCAGGACCTGGGGGGGGGGGTAGAGTCAGTGGGACTATAAAACCAGTTCTGGGTGGAGTTGTTCGTTGGGAGTTGTTGGTGGGTAGTTGGTTGGTTTTAGTGGGTTGGCTGGTTGGGAAAGGCAGTTGGTAATAGAGAGACAGGGCAGTGGGTTCTTGAGTGTGGGGAGGTAGAAGAGATAGACAGAGGAAAATAAGACTAAGAAAGTAAAGAGCAACCACGTTTGGAATGCCGTAAAAGTTTGTTTGTGTCTGAAATAAAATACACTCTTTTTTATTAATTGAGAAGCTGCCTGAGACTGAAGTGATTTTACCAGGGAGGACCTGGTTGGTGGCAGCAGATTAGTGGTGTATGGGTCAATAGTCCATGAGACGACCGGGGGCTCCGTACGAATGCCACACCTTGGTTTGAGAACAGCCCTGTTTACGAACTATTCGGTAGTGTTCAAAACTGGAAGTAGTGTTCCGGTTTGCGAACTTTACTTCTGTCTACAAACGGAAGCCGAACGGTGGAAGGGCACCGGCGGCGGGAGGTCTCATTAGGGAAAGCGCACCTTGGTTTAAGAACGGACTTCCGGAACGGATTAAGTTTGTAAACCAAGGTACCACTGTACCAGTTCCTCGAAACTGCAGGAAGGGAGACTGCTTTTATGTTCAGGTCCTGCTTGCAACTGGTTGGCCACTGTGGCCACAGACTAGATGGGGCATTGATCGGTTCCAGCAGACTCTTCTAACTGGGTTTACTGAGCATTTGAGCAGCTTTTATAGGATAATAAAAACAAGTCACAAATGGACATCCCTTATGTATGTGATTCAGCATCCCCCCACTTTTCTCATAGTTGGTAGAAGGTATTTGGGGAAACATATGTCTGAGACTCTGGAAAGCTGTTTTCCAAGAAGAATCAACAGTCTGACTCTATAAAGCAGGTTCATATACTGTACAGATTTCCATGCTGCATTCAATGAGCGAATATTAAGGAAAAACAGTTAATGCTTATTACAATGAACTTACATTTATTGATCCAAATTGAGCTTGAAATGGCCACATAGCTATTGATTTTTCTGGCAATAGTGCTCATGTGACAATACTACTCCAATTCGAGACAATTTTGTGTTAAACCTTTTATTTACGATTTTTTAAAAACCTAACTCTATGTCATTACATATCAAATGAAGAGAATCCGTTGGAAACATTTAGCAAAACCTACATAGGAGTGTTGGAATGTTGTCCTCCAATCATACTAAAACATTGTTTTCAGCTTTCATAGTGTGTCTTAGTGTTGTTAGATTTCTCCTACTTTCATGGAACATGGGTTGCAGATTAAAAAATATATATATCCAAAGCAGCTTTCTATCGGTCATCCAACGAAAACAACTGAAAAGCACAAATTAAATTGACAAAGCAGAACCCTGGCTAACCCTGCCAAAGAGATGGGCAGAGCCCATTCCATTGATTTAGCTGAAAGGCTAGCTCTAGTTGGCTTCTCTCTGTGAACTATTTACATTTCATTATAAGTTTAAGAACTGTTGCCTAAGTTTGTTTTTTTCCTTTTCCTTCTCCATCTCTCTGCAGATGGAGAATGTCTTGATTTTAATCTGTGTATGCCACTTAGTATATATTTCCATGTATAAGACTAGGGTTTTTCCCTAAAAAGTAATGTCAGCAATTAGGGGGCGTCTTATACACGGATACATCTCCCCCATTTTCTTAAATCTGAGCCCTCAAAAATAGGGGGCGTCTTATACATAGGGGTGTCTTATAGATGGAAAAATACGGTAAATTGTGTTTATTAATTATTAATAATAAAAGCAGAAAATTGTAAATAATTATTTAAAATGAAAAGTTTTAGGGTTATAGCCAATGCTAGTCCTACTCAGAGTAGACATATTGACAAGCTCCTCATTGGGGGCAAAGATTCCTGCATTGCTGGGGGTTGGACTAGATGACCCTTGTGTTCCCTTCCAACTCTACAACTCGATGCTTCTATTATATTAATTAAAATTAATGGGCATGACTAACAAGTTCTTTTTTCGTCTACTCTGAGTAGCACTTGGGTGGATATATCCCTTAACCTGTCATCTTGAGAAGACAATATTTGTGCCTCACAGATCTGCTTGGGAAGTTATTCCACAGACAAGGTCCAACACTGGAAAGGTTGTCTTTTTGATGGCCACCCTTCTAACCACTAAAGCCTGGCCCACCTGGAGGGAGAATCCCTGAAGCAGATCTGAAAAACTGGGTAGGCACAACTACCTCTGTACCAAGCTGTTTAGAGCATTAAAGCTGGAGTAACATTGGAAGCCAGTGAAGAGATTGGAAGACGGATGAGATATTTAGGCTGGCACATTCTAGTTAATAATCTAGCTGCTATGTTCTGAAGCAACTAGAGGTTTTCGGATAGTTTCCACGCTAGTAATCTAGTGTGAATAAATGTATAAAACATATATCTGTCTAGGAAGCGCCTGGCTAGTAAATGTGCTCGCGTCACTGGATTTGAGCATCTAGCGAAAGTGCTAGATCATATAGGATCCTGGAGATACACTGAGGCTTCCAACATGCTCTTTAAGGGTGAGTGCAACTCCATCCAGAACAGGTCAGATGTCATGTCCACAGCATCCTGATCTAGATTAAGCCTCAGTTTCTTAGACCAGGGCATTGTTGATTCTTGGCACCTGTTCATAATTTCTACTGCCTTTCCTTGTTCAGATGAAAAGGAGAAATAGCCTACTAATGATCCCTTACTCCAAATATCAGAAAAATCTCAGCCAGCAGCTTCATCAACATTTTCAATAGGATGGGGACTGGACTAGAAGCCTGGGGAACACATAGCAGTGAACTACTTTTCCTCAGCTCCACTTTCTTGAATACACCCACCAGAAAAGAGTAAACATGAATGTACTCATCCCAGAGAGGTGGTCTCGAAAGAAACCTTTCATACTGAGAAGCAGCTGTAGATTCACACCCCTATCCTTATCCTTTTGCATGCCACCCACAGAATGACCAAGATAGTTTCTGTGCCACATCTGAGCTGGAAGCCAGATTGAAATGGGTCCATGTAATCGGCATCATCTACAAATGCCTGGAATTGAACTGCTACCTTATGGCTGAGTACTGTGGCCCAGAAGGAGAGAATTGCAACACAGGAGTTGTTGGGGTTGTCTAGATCCAAACTTCAGGGTTGTAGGCTACAGCTCTTTGAATACCTTGCACCTTGCAAGCAGTGTTACCTGTAGAAAGGGGTTTTGAACAGAATTTGTGGTGGTGTGTTGAGGGTACTATTTGATCCACTCAAGTCTGTAGGGAATGGAGAGCCTCAAGGGCCATAAATAGCAACACCCTAGTGCCCTCGGGTCCTAAGGAAGTTAGATTAGCTTCAACTAGAGCCAGGGCCTTTTCAACACTGGCTCCTGCCTGGTGGAACGCTCTGCCTCATGAGACCAGGGCCCTGCAGGATCTGATTTCTTTCTGCAGGGCCTATAAGACAGAGTAGTTCCGCCTGGCCTTTGGCTTGGAGCCAATTTGATTCCCTCCCCCTCTTTCTTTTTCCTTTTTCCTTTCTCCTCCTGTGATGAGGCTGCATTTTAACATTTTAATGTTTCAATATTTTAATGTTGTATTTTAATCTTGTTTTTAAGTTGTATTCATTCAACTTGTTTTTATTATTGCTTGTTAGCCGGCCTGAGCCCGGCCTTGGCTGGGGAGGGCGGGGTATAAATAAAATTATTATTATTATTATTAGTAGGGCACCTGCTTTCAAAACTAGTCCCCTGGAAGTCCTTGTGCATTCTTTGGTTCATTTACCTCCACAGAGTAGGCTCTAAAATGAACTCTAGCTTGTGTTCGGGCAGTTGTTCTGAGTTTTCCATTTGCAGTAAAGCCATCAATCCAATTGTTTCATGGATAGGAATGCCAACAAGCGGAATGAACACTGTCCAGTGGAAAGGGGAATTTAAATGTGATTGTTTCTGCAGACTGAATCACTTAAGCATTCTACTGATTGACCTGGACCACCTGCCATATCAACAGGAAATTGCATCAGAGATGTTAGGAAACCCATCTGTGTGAACTTGCCTGCCACCCGCTCTGTTATCCTTCAGGCAGTAGATGAAAACTGTTTTTTTATTCTAGGCTTAGAGTTGCATAAAATAACTATGCTGTTAATGAATTGTATAAGCTACTATTTAGGGTGATGCGGTTTGGAGCTTGATTTATTTTGTACTTGTGCTGTACTTCTTTTAGTCTTATGTAAAAGCTTCTTGGAGACTGCTGATTGTATGGTGGAGTATGAATTTTTGTTTTTTAAAAAATTAATTCCCTGTGCATTTTGCCGTTCTTAGAGCCTTCTAAGAAACGTAGTAGGGCTGCCTTTGGTATTTCATTCTAGGACCATTGGAAATGTTCCTGGACTTAAAGCCAAAGCAACTTAATGTGCTAGTGAGAAACTATATATCACAAATATTGAGGATTTTACAATTTAAATAGCAGGGCTAAGCTTCATTTGCAGGCTGGTTACAATTGTGAGGCATTCTACATTCAGCTTGATGTGTTTTAACTGACGATTGGAATTATCTCTTTGTCTCTTGGAAAGCCCATTTTAATAAATGGTTGCTGTTATTGCTGACTTGCCAGGTAGGCTGTTTTTTTTACGCCTTGGGACTATGATCCCAAAAGGTGCTTTTCTTTTGCAGCAACTAAATTTGCTAGAGCAAGAATTTGTAGATGTTGGTATCAATATGTCAACATTCCAGTTTAGGAGTGTGATCCCAAATATTTCCAAGCAGCATTGAACACTTTGGTTTGCATTTTGAATTTGGGGGCTTTTGAGGATACCATTTCTTTTCTTTTCACAAAGACTACTTGCTAGAACAAGACCAGGCCTGCCAAATGGAAGTAAGAACATTTTACGTAAAAGGAAGTGTCCTTGATGGTTGTTTATGCTAGAAGTGATGAGCCTTGTTTTCAGAAAATCCAACTTCCCCAATCCTTTTTTTTGTGGTTGAATGACTGTGAGTATTGTGAATGTTTGGCTGCATTCATTGTGTTTCCTAATACAGAGCAAAAGCATTTGGATATTTTCCCCACACTTATTGTGAAAGGCTGCTCAACATCACATCGGAGACTATTTCCACTGGCTCAGTTATGGAGGTTGTAGTCTAACACCGTCCAAATTGGTAGCAAAGATCAGGTTCTTTCCCCATTACACCCTTAAAACTAGAGAGTGTCTGATCTTTGCTACCAGTCTGGGCATGCAGAAAAAGGGAAGCTATCTGTATTTTTCCTTGCTACTCTAATATACATAAGTTTCTAAACTTATGTCCTTGAGGTTCCTTGGAAAAAAACTGAATTTTTGTTTGGCTCTACCTATAAGCAAAGTGAGGTGGTAGAGGGACTCTACCATTTTAGACTGTGGATGGGAGAAGTAGCTTTTAAACATTCCCATTTTTTTTTAAAAAAAGCTCTCTGCAGATAGTTGTTTTTTAAAGTCACAAGGAGGTTTCAACCTGTTCCTATTACTAGTTTTCTACTTCCAAAGAGTTGAATCTTGCTAAAGTACCAAACCAGGTTTGAAAATGATGTGATTTGGATCTCCAGGATTTTCTGGTGTAACTTGGGGTTCAAGTTTTTCAGCATTTTTAAAAACTTGCTTTGTATTCCTGCCTTAAAAATTCAATTAGGAAATGATTATCCAGTTATAATGGCAGCATGTATGTTGCTTGTTCAGAAGCTAGAGATGACCCCCCCCCCCCGGTAATATTTGGAGCACATTAGCTGCACTGCTAAAATTGATACATACTTTGCAAGTCTATTCTTGTTCTCATGAGACTTACTGGCAACTTTAGATTTTAGAAGAATGCAAGCCTCCAGAGGTTCCAATAAAAAATACTAGAGGCAGGAAGAATATAATGTTTCCCATGCCGAGGTGTGCTGGGTTCCAGTCAACATGGGGAGGGGGGGGGAGAGATGTGTGTGCATGTGACATCACGTGTGCAGTGACATCACGTGTGCAGCATTTGTGATGTCAGACGGGAGGAGGCCCGATGGAACCCTGCACGCCTTCTGATGGGCTCAACGGGGTCTGCCAAGGCTGCAGTCAAAGTAGTTTCCCAGGGTGTGGCTGTGATATGCTGATGATATGCTGACAGTTTCTAGGAGCCACAGATGAGAGTTTAGTGCTGGGTGGGGACTACCCCAGAAGGAGCATGATGTGTTCCTCACCAGAGGTACTACCTTCTCCCCTAACACCCAATACGCTTCTATAAGGACGCAGGTGGCGCTGTGGTCTAAACTACTGAGCCTCTTGGGCTTGCCAATCAGAAGCTCAGTGGTTGGAATCTACCTGACAGGGTGAGCTCCCATTGCTCTGTCCCAGCTCCTGCCAACCTAGCAGTTCAAAAGCACACCTGTGCAAGGAGATAAATAGGTACCGCTTCAGCAGGAAGGTAAGTGGGGTTTCCGTGCGCTCTGGTTTCCGTCACAGTGTCCCGTTGCGCCAGAAACGGTTAAGTCATCCTGGCAACATGACCCGGAAAGCTGTCTGTGGGCAAACGTTGGCTCCCTCGGCCTGAAAGCGAGATGAGCGCTGCAACCCCATAGTCTCCTTTGACTGGACTTAACCCTTCAGGGGTCCTTTACCCTTTACCTTACACTTCTATATAAGGTTATATTCATTCATTCTTAGCTGAAATCATATATGTCTTTTTAAAATCAGTTCATTCGCTAGAGTATAATGAATACTATCCATATATGTAAATCAAATAACTCATAGAGGATATTCATCCATTTCTTTAAAATCTAAGAAATCAAGATGGTCTGTTTCTTTGCCAAATCTGGTCACTAATGTTTCTTTCAATTTAAGTCAGTCAAATGTGTTTTAAGTAAGTGCAAAACTTACTCTATGTAGGCCAAGGTGATGAAATTTCTAACTAGCTTGTTCAGTCACAGCCAGTGCATGCCCAAAATGCTTATAAAGTCTCTCAAGTTCATTTAGATATGTTTAGTTTAATTGATTCAGTTTGATAGTTCCTGTGTTCAGTGACAATTTTATTGGTGTACACTGTACAGTTTTGGCCTGGGGAAAAACAGAAGTTCGGTTGCACAGGAGTAATGCTTGCAAGGAGTAATGTCAAATATGTTTCCCAAATAAGCTGTCAAATAGTAATCTTATTTCTATCAAGGTCAAGGCTACTTAAAGAGTTAAATGTCCATATCTACATCACAATCTCAGTTGGTAAGCTTTACTTAATGCTTCCTTTTCAACTGTAATCCATTGTTTTAGGCAGTCTCCACATCCCTGACAGGTTTTATGTGTTTACTTAAACAGGTTTCAAACTCTCTTCTTTCATGCAGCCAAAGACCTTTCCTTCAGTGTCTCAAATGCTGCTGCTGCAGCAGCCTTTCCTTGCAGCCTCTCTGTTTGCCAAAGCGGCTTGCCAAAGTAGCAAGTCCTTCTAAATGTATTCCTCTGACAGTGCTGCACCCCCGCAGCTTCCCATACTTTTAAAGGCAGCCCACTAGATCCCAGATCTAGCATGAAGGACCCCTAGGGTGAAATAACAGCTCCTTCTCCCCTGTACCAGGGACAGTTGCATCCTCCTTTCAGAGGCAAAGGAGAGCAGCACAGCTTCCACAAGGAATTGGGGGATCAATGTTGTTAATGCAGCCTCCCTCCCACTTTCAGGGTCAGCCCACATCCTTCTAGGTCCCTCTCTGGTTTCAAATTTGTGCTGTTAGTAACTTGCTGTACTGTGCTTGCACACACATGATGATGATGATGATGATGATGATGATGATGATGATGATAATAATAATAATAATATATTAGTTATACCCCACCCATCTGGCCTGGTTTCCCCAGCCACTCTGGGCGGCTTCCAACGTAATATAAAAATACAATAGTCTATTAAACATTAAAAGCTTCCCTAAACGGGGCTGCCTTCAGATGTCTTCTAAAAGTCTGGTAGTTGTTTTTCTCTTTGACATCTGGTGGGAGGGCGTTCCACAGGGCGGGTGCCACTACCGAGCAGACCCTCTGCCTGGTTCCCTGTGTAATATTCCCTTATGGGGGACACAAGAGCCCTTGTAGAGTCCTTTGTAGGTTCTCCATTGGTCGGAGAAAATAACAGAGGCCAACCAGAGAATATTGAGGATTGAGTCCAGTACCAAAGCAAAAAAAAGCCCAATTTAAAGGTTTATATAAACATAATCTAGTCCATTGCTGTGTTGTTGTTGTTGTTGTTGTTGTTAACTGAATTTCTATACCGCCCCATACCCGGAGGTCTCAGGGCGGTTCCCAGAATAAGAAGCATTCATATGGGAGGCCCTTTTCATTTTCAGTTTGAAACTCTAGCCTGCCTCAGTTGGGTAATGCAAATCAGCATTTAAAAGTAACTTGAAATACCAAGTTACTGAAGAAGTGTGCATGCACACGAAAGCTCATACCAATAACAAACCTAGTTGGTCTCTAAGGTGCTACTGGAAGGAATTTTTTTATTTTGAAATACCAAACAACAAAAATACTAGGATAAGCTGTATAATAATTTGGTTGAAGCAACAGTTATGATAGGGACGCAGGTGGCGCTGTGGGTAAAACCTCAGCGCCTAGGACTTGCTGATCGCACGGTCGGCGGTTCGAATCCCCGCGGTGGGGTGCGCTCCCGTCGTTCGGTCCCAGCGCCTGCCAACCTAGCAGTTCGAAAGCACCCCCGGGTGCAAGTAGATAAATAGGGACCGCTTACCAGCGGGAAGGTAAACGGCGTTCCGTGTGCTGCGCTGGCCTATAGAGTGAGATGAGTGCACAACCCGGCCTATAGAGTGAGATGAGTGCACAACCCTAGAGTCTGTCAAGACTGGCCCGTACGGGCAGGGGCACCTTTACCTTTAACAGTTATGATCAAAGGTTGAACCTGTGTGAGACCATAACGGTATGACTATAAAGCAATGAGGAAAGATTTTGATTCTATTACTATTTTTAAAAACAACATTTCCAAAGCACTTAATTCTACAGTGCTAGTGCAATGCAAGTCGCTCCACATTTTTCAGGAGCAGAGATGTGAATATTCTGCCTGAACTGTATTGAACTGTATTGAACTGTTCTCTGAATTACAGTGACCATCTAATGACAAATGAAGGATTGAGAATTGTGAATGGAAGTAAGGGGAAATTGGTGATGAAGTACTGAGAGGATCTTTTTAAGTACCACCAATTTGGGGGTTTGTAACCCACCACTGTTAGTGTCTTAGCTGCAAGAACTCTCTGACCTAACTTTCTTTCTTTTCCAGTTTATCAGAGAAGATATGAAATATAAAGACGCTTCTAATAAGCACAACCATCTACACCGGGAAGACAAACACATCACCGTTGAAGATCTGTGGAAACGCTGGAAAACATCTGAAGGTAAGATACTGAAAGCTGTACTGGTCCCTTTTCTGCAGTCTTTACTGCTCTCATTAGTGAACACAACAGACCATATTTAATTACTGTCTTGACCTAGGACTGGAAGCCGTGGGGAGAAGGGACCTGCAGGCAAAGGTCATGAGCTCAGTTGTTGGCAGCTTGTCATAGCAGGGTATTCTAGGCAATTTGGAGTCAGCAGGAGGTTGCAGAAAGGTCTGGTTTTGGAGAGGCAAGCCAGAGCTAACAAGGAGCTGAGTCAATGTGGTCTGTGGAGCAATAAAAAACAACAACAGATAGCATTTATATAGCAGGTTGTAATGTGTAAAGCTCTTTGGGAATCCTTACAACAACTGTGCAAGGTACGACAGTGTTGCTGTTCCCGTACTGCAGACGAAAGGCTAAGTAAAATCTTCATACATAATGAGATAAAAAATGATGCTAGATTTCAGTCTTGGAATACTTTGGTTCACAGTTCATTCTTAGTCATTATGCTATATCAGCTCTCATCAGCAAGTCTGCTCTACTGCTTGAAAGGTGGTGATGTTAAAGGTTGTGGTTTGTTGTGTGCCTACTTGTAGAAATTCGTGTAAAGATTTAGCACATTGTGTAGTACATTTTGCTGTGTATTGTTTTTGTTGCTTTGGGTTTTTTTTAAAGGATGGTTTTGCACTATTTTATTTAAGTAGGATTTTGAGTCTTTGAACATCAGACCCCTCTTATGCTTAGTTAAGGAAGTTTTTCTTACAGGCAATCCTTGTTTTGCACAGGGGTTACATTTCAGACCCCGTGTAAAGCGTTCTGCCCCTCCCCTGTTTCACCCATTTAGCCACGTTTTAGGTCATTTACAGGTTCGGCGCTGTGTGTGTGCGTGCGTGCGTGCGATTTTGCGTCAATTGGTCATTTCCTGTATTGCTGTTTGTTTGTTTATATATTTTTATTAAAAATATATATAAATACATGCACTGTCTCTTTTTTCAAGTTGTGTTTTCTACAGATCAGTTTCATTTGTCGTGAAACATTAGTGTTGCATGCAATATTAGGTTGGGAAGAAAAGAGGGGGAAGGGGAAATGGTGAGTGGGGTGCTTCTATTCTTCTCCTGAGTGTATGTGTGGGGTTTTGTGTTAGTGTCACTTGTGTGGGTTCTCTTGCTATTTGCTTGTTGTATTTCCTTGGTGGTAAGAGAGGTTGAGGGTGGTCTAGGGAGTGGTTGGCTGTAGTGAGATTTGTTTATGTGTGTACATATTTGGATCAGGTTAGCCAGATTGATTTGTAGCGGTGAACAGATTCTTATTGTTATCTTGTTGGACTATGTATGTGAAAAAGGTGTCTTCTTCTACTTGTCCCCATGTCAGTTTCAGTTTATTGGTTGGTTTTTCTATTAAGGCTTTTCTATTGGTCCATGTTTACTCCTGACATGTCTCTCCAATGTCTGGCTATGATGCTTCTGGCTGCTGAGAGTAGGTGGGTTATGAGCTCATTGTGATGTGAGTGGGCATTATTATCTTGGAAGATGTTCAGTAGGGTCAGCTGTGTGGTGACTTCTGATGCTTGCTTAGTTATTTTGCATATTTCTTGTATGGCTGATGTCCAGAAGAGTTGGATTTTGGGATATTCCCACCACATGTGGAAATATGTGCCTGTGGAAGTGCCGCCTCTCCAGCATTTTGGTGAGGCTCCTGGGCGTATCAGTGCTAGTTTCCGTGATATAAATAAATGAGTTTCAGGGTGTGTTCTTTTCTTTTATCTGAGATGGATTTAAAGGGAAGTTTAGACCACATTGTAGTCCATTGGGTGGGGTTAATCTCATAGCCTATGTCGTCTCCCATTGTATTTTTATTACATCAAGGGGGTTTGTGGGATTTTGGAGCACTATTTTGAATATTGTGGATACTATCCCCTTGCCGTGTTAGGAGGAGCTTTTCGAAGGATGTCAAGGGCCTAGTTGCTGCTGATTTTACTACTGCATTGTTTAAGAAGGCATGTAATTGGTGGTGTGTTAGCCAGGGCATTTGGGTGTCCCCTAGTTTGTCTTGTATTTCTTGTGTCAATGTGGGTTTGTTATTTTTGTAGAGGTCTGCTAGGTGGTATAAGCCTTTGGCTTGCCAGGTTTTTATCTGGGAGATTTGTGCTGCATGGTGGAATAATGGGTGGTGAGCCAGGGAAATTAGTGGAGATGGAGTTGGAGACAGTTTACCTGCTTCTTCCTTCCATGCTTTAAGTATGGTCTGTGTGAACCTGTTTAGTGTAGGGATTCTCCTTAGGTTGTTTGGGAAGAATGGGTATGCTGTGGTGGAGGTATTTTTGACGATGTCTCTCTCCAAGTGTGCCCAATGTTTTGTCTAGTCTTCTAAAATGTATGGGATTATGTGGTGCACTTGGTTGACAATGTAGTATAGTTCGATTTTGGGAATTCCCCACCCTCCTACTGAGGAGGGGAGGTGTAGGTATTTGGGGTGTATTCTTGGATTTTTGTGTGATAAACAAGTGTAATTTTTTCTGCCATTTGCGGAGTTGGGTTGGGGGAATCCAGACTGGAAGAGATTTGAATAGATAGGTTAATTTTGGGAGGGTGAGCATTTTGGTCATAACCATTTTGTCTTAGAGCAGGGGTCTGCAACCTGCGGCTCCGGAGCCGCATGTGGCTCTTTTACACCTTTGCCGCGGCTCCGGGGCGGATATTAGCGAGGGGAGGAGGCACACTGTGCGCCCCGACACTCCCCACTGTGGCGGGCGCTGTACTGGCTGTGACATCGCATGGGGGCGGTGCGTGCGTTAGTCACGCACCATCCCGATGTCACCTTCCCGCCCGCTGTTAGATCGGACATTAAGGTATGAAACAATATATGCAGTGTTATATTTGTTTTAAATGTCACAGTGGTTTTGTGGCTCCCAGTTTTTTCTTCTTCAGAAACGGGTCCAAGTGGCTCTTTTTGTCTTAAAGGTTGCAGACCCCTGTCTTAGAGGGTGAAGTTGGTGTTGTTCCATTTCCTCAAGTTTTCTACCTGAAAAAACGCATTTCCTGACTGACTTTGTTCCATAAACTTTTTTTGTTTAATAAAACTTTTCTTGCTTGTTTGAATATTTTTTTCCGGAGACTAATCATTAGGTTTTGTCTCACACAAGTCCCCCACTAGATAATCCATGGTAAATTGTAAAAATTATTGTAATTGGTGTACCATGAATATGATGGATAGTACATCTCTACCAGGTTGTAAACAAACAGTTTTATTGCTTATTATTTTATTTTATTTTATTTACTTTGGTTTTCTAAATGAGATCTTCTTGTTCCTTGAACATTCCAAAGTCATTTGCAACCAGATGGACTTAATTAACCTCTGGTTTAACTTTCAGGTATTAATCTGCAAACTGGAGCTGTAAACAAGTTCCCCTGGGGTGCTAAAAGCATGTCAGCCTTCTATTATGAATCTAATTGGACAGCTATATTTGCATAAATTCAATATTCTAGTTTGCAAAACAGGTCTGCATTTTGCTTTAGGCCATGCAAAAATAGGATGGTGGAAAAGAAAACATAATTTTTAACTCTCTTGCCCTGTAATGTATGTTTGTCCTTAATGGCAACTTTAATTTGGTATTTTGTTCTAATTAAAATTGTGGCTTGCTTTGCTTTCCCAACCATTTGGTTAACTGCTGCAGGTTAAGCAAGTTATTGGCATGGAATTAAATGGATTTAAGATGCTCGTGTAAAGGATGGTGTCAATAACATCAACTTCCTTGAGCTTGCTTGAAAGGTATTTGTGTGTCAGAGTCACAGGCCATAAATAGTACTGATCATGGCCGATTAAGCACCAAAGTAAGCCCTACCCAGAAATACTTCATCATGAGGTGTCTGTTCTTTGATTAGGTTATGCCAAGGCATCAATTTAAGATTCTTTAAAAAAAAATGAAATTGTGAGACCATTCCATTGCAGGTTGTTCATAAGTTGTTTATTATTATTAAAATTTATATACTGCCCTATACCCGTAGGTCTCAGGACGGTTCACAAGATAAAATCAGAATATAAAACCACAAAATACATAATCAAAGCAAAAACAACCCATTAACACATTTTGAATTTTAAAAAGGACATAGGATGTCAGTCAACCAAAGACCAAAGACCTGGTTAAAGTTGCCAGTGCAGTTGGACCAGGATCGGTGTAATGTGCTCAGACCGTCTTGCTCCAGTGAGCAACCTGGGCTCTGAATTCTGTACTAGCTGAAGTTTCCGAACCATTTCAGAGGCACCCCTACACATAACGCATTGCAGTAATCTAACCTTGAGGTTATCAGAGTATAGACAACAGTAGTTAGGCTTATCCTGTCCAGATAGGGGCATAACTGGGCCACCAGCTGAAGTTGATGGAAGACGCACTGGGCCACCGAGGCCACCTGAGCCTTGAGTGACACCAAGGATCCAGGAGTACCTCCAAGCTACGAACCTGCTCCTTCAGAGGAAGTGTAACCCCATCAAGAGCAGGTGATCTCCCACCCATCCGGTCTAGGGAACCACCCACTAAAAGTCCCTCAGTCTCATCTGGATTGAGTTTCAGTTTGTTGGATCTCATCCAGTCCATTATTGAGGCAAGACACTGGTCCAGCACTTCCACTGCCACCTGCAGATGTAAACATCTGCAGATGTATCATCAGCATACTGCTGACAACATACTCCAAACCACCCATCAGTTTCATGTAGATGTTGACCAACATAGGGGATAGTATCAAGCCCTGCGGACCCCACATTAAAGGCTTCATGGGGCTGAAAAGCACTCCCCAAACAATGCCCTCTGGGAACAGCCATCCAAGTAGGACTGGAACCACCGCAAAGCAGTGCCACCCACTCCTAGTTCAAACAGCCCTCCAGAAGGATACCATGGTTGATGGTATCGAAAGCTGTTTATCTTGTTAAAGCATTTAGCTGTTCTGGTCATTCTTCTATAATTACAGCTGTGTTTATGTGCTATATTTGTGTCCTGTCTTTTGTACAAGAAACATAAAGAAAGGATGATCTCCAGGTGCCCAAGGAAAAAATAAGTTGCCGCAGTGTACAGGTGCCAGGCTGAAATCTATTGTTCAGAAGTGTCCCTGAGGAAGAACGTTGTTCAGAATGTGTTGGGCTCAGTTAAAAATGAAAAATTACTGTGCACCTGGATGTACCCCTCCTTCCTTTCCCCTCTTGCTGGCACCTTCCTGATTTTCTTCCCAGCATTTTAGCAGTGCAACAACTCTGAGTTAGGCTGAAGGAGACTTGTCCAATATCTGCTGAGCTATATGTAGCAGAATGTTGCAGTTTTTTCTACAGACTTTACAATGAAAGAGGCTGCCTACACACCATCAAATGAACTAGAAATATAGGGCCAGATTTAACTAACCCATTCTACCGTGTTTTTACACCCCATTCATAAATCTATAGCTCCTGATTTTTGACTTTATCACCGAAAGCTCCTTGTACTGAATAAATACGTTTTTTATTGTTAATATCTGTCATTTTTCTCATTTGTATGTTCTGTTTTATTCTTTAATAAAAATAAAATAAAACTATAAAAGGGAACAAAAGAAATACACAGCAAGATTCAACTAACCTGTTCTATTGGTGGATGCCAGCGCAAGGTCTCTTGCTAGGGCAGTGGTCCTTCCCTCACCCCCTGCCAAGTCCTCTCTGGTGGGTCAGGAGAGCAGCAAATGGACAGAGGAGAGGGGAGATCAGTTGGACAAGCAAAAATGCTTGAGCTGACAGAACAGTTTTCCTTAGCAGTGAATTGAGTTCCACCCATAGCTTCGATCGCCACATCTTGCACTGTGTGTTCATAAATTAATGTCCTTCTCCTTTCTTTAAAACAGGTACATTTTTTTACATGTGCTACTGTGTTTCCATTTATACAGGTGCATAAATGGGTTTTGGCGCATGTGCAGAAGTGCTAAATTGTGCATTGTGCATGCATAGAAATGCTGAATTGCAACCCGCGTTCGTGCGCACACACGGCGCTGCGGGTTGTGAACGTGCTTCCTGCACGGATCATGTTCGCAACCCGAGGGTCCATTGTATTACTGTTGGTGTTTGCATGTCAGAAGTAGGGAACCTTGGGCCAAGGGGCCAAAGCAACACTCCAACCGTCTATATTTGGCTCTCAGGATTATCCGCAGGTCATTCTTCCATGCCCTCCTTGCGTGCATTTTCCTTGCTGGAATATGCTCCTGAAGTGCGATAATGCTTCTTGCTTGCGTGGGTGGAAGAGGAAGAGATGTGTAGAAATGTCTGGTGTTTTTCATGGCTGGAATGTAGCCTAGTGTACAAACATGAGTCCCATCTGCCTACTTTTGTCTCTGGCCCCACTCAGAAAGCCGCCCAGTAAGGATTCTGGCCCTTTTCACTCAGAAAGGTTCCCCACTCCGGTCATATATCTTGATGCTAACATATAAAGCCTGTCATAATTCCTGTTGCTGTGTGCGCACATTGGGAAGGGGGGTGGCATTCAGAGTGAATACTCTTGCTTTCTTGTCCTTGATCAAAGGCATAATGCTCATCTGTACTACTTTGTATGTGTTATAACACAAAAAGCAGGATAGGAGCAAATTGCTCAAGTCCAAAGCAGAACAAATTCTAGGGTTTCATCCAGAAGGGAATGAGGACTAACCACTGAGCCTCTTGGGCTTGCTGTTCGGAAGGTTGGCGGTTCGAATCCCTGCGACGGACTGACCTCCCATTGGTTTGTCCCAGCTCCTGCCAACCTAGCAGTTCGAAAGCACATCAGTGCAAGTAGATAAATAAGTACCGTTGCAGCGGGAAGGTAAACAGCATTTCTGTGCGCTCTGGTTTCCGTAACGGTGTCCTGTTGCGCCAGAAGTGGTTTAGTCATGCTGACCACATGACCCAGAAAGCTGTCTGTGGACAAACACTGGCTCCCTTGGCCTGAAAGCGAGATGAGCGCTGCTACCCCATAGCGGCCTTTGACTGGACTTAACCCTCCAGGGGTCCTTTACCTTTAACAAGTTGTCAGGGTGCCTCAGGTAGTGAGAAAATGCTCTGCTATTGAATGGTTAATCTGCATGACTTGGGAGTTAGCCTTCTGGCACAGTAATTCATTCAGCTGAAATTGCATATGTGCAAAGAACAGCACTAATACAGTGGTACCTCGAGTTAAGTACTTAATTCGTTCTGGAGGTCCGTACTTAACCTGAAACTGTTCTTAACCTGAAGCACCACTTTAGCTAATGGGGCCTCCTGCTGCCGCCGCGCCGCCAGAGCACGATTTCTGTTCTCATCCTGAAGCAAAGTTCTTAACCTGAAGCACTATTTCTGGGTTAGCGGAGTCTGTAACCTGAAGCATATGTAACCTGAGGTACCACTGAGGTACCTGAGGTACCACTGTAGTGGAGAAACAGACCAACACAAATGTGGTGTGAGTAGCATGTGACCATCTTCAAATAATGTTTCTAAGGCACTGTGCACAGCAGATGTTCTTCCAGCAACTGGGAACAAGTCGCATACCATCTAGAAATGTTATGGTTGCATTGCACATTCTTCATTATTGGCAGCCACGGGTTTTGAATAGCTAGACAGTGGAAATGAATGCAAGCCAAGCACTACTGGGGATGCAATATGTAACCTCAAATTCCTTTTCAAATAAGCCAATGCAGGAGTTCCAGATCCCCTTTCTTGGAAGCGCATGCTTGCAGTGTTAAATTGTTGGTTGAATGTGAGTTTAGAGTAAACGTCACTGTTGTTTCATTATGTAACGTCTTGGCACCAGTTTGAGCAGAGATGGACAACTTGGCCCCTTTACTAATGCTGAAAGGAGAACTGCCCAAGGCAAATTTAAGTTTCTCTTAAATTACTGCTAACTGTAAATAGCTGTTATTTATTCAGTATAGCTAGTAACCGTGATTGCTTTTCTGCACACAGCTATTAAATTGGGGTGGAGAGGTCTTAAGCTTGCCGTTCCTATTTTGAGTTTCTTTCCTATTTTGAGTTTCACAGTAAATCTGGGGTTCTTGGAATTGCTTTAGATGTGGTTTCAGGTATAAACTGCAAACTTAGAAAAGTGGAGCAAAGTGATACTAAAGGAAGACAATGATATTTATAAGGTTTTTTAAAAAAATTAAATTAAAGCCTGCTTCATGTGAAATGTAATTAGCCTAACATAAATGTTCTTGTTGCTGATTATTAATATGTGTTAGAGCCTCTTTAAAAGAAACCAAGTGGCACTCTGGAAAAGAAGGGGGAGAGTGAGGAACTGGGGAGATTATACTATATTAGCAGTGCTTTTTTCCTGGGGTACTCAAGGAACTCAAGTACCAGCACCATTCCCCCAAATGTTAAAAGTGTGATACTTACTGTAACAACTTCATGGTGATTGCCAGCACTGTTTTTTCCTTAAAACAACAGCAAACCACTGTGTATTAGAGCTTTGAGTGAATGTAGTAGTCTGTTCAGACCTCTGCTGTGTTGATGATAATGTTTTGAATAATAAAACTTAGGTTATTTCAACCTCCCTGGTCGGGAGTGCAACTCTCAAACAATATGCTTTACACACACAAATAAGATACTTTACATAAGAGGTTACATTTCTGCTCCTTTTGGCAAGCATGGCAAAGGTCTGTGATCACATTTGGTGCATGATCCCCAACTGGCAAAAATCATATTCCCAGGAAGGAGGGGCAGCTTGAAAAAATGTTATCTACTTGGTTGCTGATTAGTGGTATGTTTGGTGCAATGCTAGCTTGCAGGGAAGACCTGTCCAAAATAATCAAGATGTAATAGTGTGCTTCATTGCTTTGGCACGCTTTGTGCCTATGGCAAGTTGTGTTTTGCTTTGAAGCTTTAGGTCTTTTATAGATTTTTTATCTGACTTGTATTATGACGAGGCATTGTCTCTGGTGTCATTTGGGTAGGCCACACGTTCCAAATCTTCTCTGGAAGCATACAGCTTGGGGCTTCCTATAGGAAGGGTGTGTGTGTGTGTGTGTGTGTGTGTGTGTGTGTGTGTGTGTGTGTGTTCCCACTGACAACTCTCTAACTTTGGTAAAGCAAGTTCTGGAAATGAGCCGTAGTGGGATTAGCATCTCAACAACACCAACATGTTAATCCTTGCAAAATCTCCCACCAGATTCCACAGGAAATTAATTTTGCGGTGAATAGAACCTCACTGTTAAGCTAAATAATGAGCTCCTGTTTTGTGACATTTTGTGACTTTCTCCAAGTTGCCTGCCACTACTTATGCTTTTAATTCGTAATGGATTTTCTTTGAACTCCATGCACCCTTACTTTCCCCAGAACTCTAACAGTGAAAGCAACAAGACTCGGAGTTTATCTAAATCGGGAGTTGCCAGCCTACAGGAGCTTAATAATAATAATAATAATAATAATAATAATAATAATAATTACAAACAAACAAACAACAACAAGAAGAAGTCAGATTTAAAAGCAGTTTATGACTATGTATTGCTAAACTGAAGTCTAAAACAAAACCAAGTCACACAGGCTTAGTAAAGCCCTGCTCCTTCCTGCCACTCACCATCTGGCCTGGGGCGGGGCCTGAGGCCTCACAAGGACTGCTGGACTCTGCTGCCCGGGAGGACTCTCCTGCGTGTGAGTGTATGGGGTCCTGCTCCTTCCTGCCACTCACCATCTGGCCTGGGGCGGGGCCTGAGGCCTCACAAGGACTGCTGGACTCTGCTGCCCGGGAGGACTCTCCTGCGTGTGAGTGTCTGAGGGCCCTGCTCCTTCCTGCCACTCACCATCTGGCCTGGGGCGGGGCCTGAAGCCTCATAAAGGACTGCTGGACTCTGCTGCCCGGGAGGACTCTCCTGCATGTGAGTGTCTGAGGGCCCTGCTCCTTCCTGCCACTCACCATCTGGCCTGGGGCGGGGCCTGAGGCCTCACAAGGACTGCTGGACTCTGCTGCCCGGGAGGATTCTCCTGCGTGTGAGTGTCTGAGGGCCCTGCTCCTTCCTGCCACTCACCATCTGGCCTGGGGCGGGGCCTGAGGCCTCACAAGGACTGCTGGACTCTGCTGCCCGGGAGGACTCTCCTGCATGTGCGTGTCTGAGGGCCCTGCTCCTTCCTGCCACTCACCATCTGGCCTGGGGCGGGGCCTGAGGCCTCACAAGGACTGCTGGACTCTGCTGCCCGGGAGGACTCTCCTGCATGTGAGTGTATGGGGTCCTGCTCCTTCCTGCCACTCACCATCTGGCCTGGGGCAGGGCCTGACGGGCCTCACTGGAACACTTGCTGTTACTGCTGGAGGGGTGCAGAGTGCTTTTAAAATGTTTTAAAAGTTTTAATTTTGAATTTTTTGTATGTGGGGGGGGGTGCGGTGGATGTTTATTGGGCCTGGGAATTTGTTTGATTTTATGTTTTTGTAATTTTTGTAATTTCTATTGTTTTTTGTTTATATTGTCTTATTTGTGGGTTTTTTTTTTTTTTTTTTTGTTTCTTAAAGGGGTTATTTTGTTCTTAAGGGGAGGGGTCAGGGCTGCCGGGGAATGGGCCCCAGCCCATAAAATGGCTGGGATATGCTTCACAGGGGGGAATGCACTGGGACAACCGATCTCAGTGATCACGGGTAGGAGGAGGAGTTACGCTAAGACCAGACCATGTCATTACAGAGGAGGCAGGTTTAGTCGTTGTCTGAGGACTATCCCTGCCTCTGGGTCTGGTCCTGACCGGATGAATACTAGAATCAGCAAGGGATACCCACATGACCTGAAAGTGCTGCTGTGCAATGCCAGGTCAATGACTCATAAGACCACTGCCATCCATGACTTGATCATGGATGGAGGACTTGACCTGGCATGTGTAACAGAGACTTGGTTGGATGAAGCAGATGGGCCTGTCCTTGCCGCTGCTTGTCCACCAGGTTTCTCTTACGCACAGCAACCCAGGTCATGTGGGCGGGGAGGGGGGGTTGCAGTGATTTTTAGGAAGTCATTAGTTTGCACCAGGCGTCCTATTGGGAAGACCCAGTTTTCTGAGTGCATGTTCTGGAAGTTGGGCAATAGGGGCAGTACAGGATTCCTTTTGGTGTACCGACCTCCCCGCTGCACCAAGGATTCCCTGCCCGAGCTGCTTCAGGTCGTGGCGGATGTTCTCCTGGAGACACCTAGCTTGGTCGTCCTAGGGGATTTTAACATCCATGCCGACACGACCTTACAAGGGGCCGCTCGGGACTTCGTGGAAAGCATGGCCTCCATGGGGCTGTCCCTGAATAAGTGTGGCCCAACCCATAGCCGCGGACATGCCTTGGACCTGGTGTTTACCTCTACGGATGTTGGTGATCTGACACTAAGTAAAAGCGAAACGAAAGAAGTGCCATGGTCAGATCACTTCCTGGTGCAACTGGACTTCTCCGCGACCCATCCCCTCTGCAGGGAGGTGGGACCGATTCGGATGGTCCGCCCCCGCCACTTAATGGATCCAAATGGTTTCCAGAGAGTGGTTGGGGATGCTTTATCCCATGTTGATGGCCTTTCAGCCGATTCCCTGGTGGCCCGCTGGAATGTGGAGTTAACCAGGGCTATTGACTGTTTGGCTCCGAAGCGCCCTCTCCGATTGCATGAAGCCCGGAGAGCCCCGTGGTTTTCCACGGATCTGAGGGCAATGAAACAATCGTTGAGACGGCTAGAGCGCCGGTGGCGGATAACTCATTCTGAATCTGACCGGACACGGGTTAGAGCTCAACGTCGAGCCTACCAAGTGGCGATAACGACGGCGAAGAAGACTTTCTTCACCGCCTCTATTGCATCTGCAGAAAACAGCAGCAGGAGACTCTTTCAGGTGGTTCGCAATTTAGCGGAACCACCTGTAACATCGGGGCCCAGTACGGGCCACATGTTCTCCTGCAATGATTTTGCAAATTTTTTTGCAGATAAAATCGCTCAGATTCGGGAAGAAGTAGACTCCACCGTGGGAGCAGGGCCGGGGCGGGAGAGTGCTAGAGTCCTGTCTGGTCAAGTTGTGTGGGATCAATTTCAATCTGTTACCTCCGAGGATGTGGACAGGCTGCTTGGACGAGTGAAGCCAACCACCTGTCTCCTGGATCCTTGCCCATCCTGGCTTATAAAAGCTAGCCGGGAAGGACTGGGCGATGGGCTTCGTGGGGTGGTGAATGCTTCCCTCCGTGAGGGAGCCTTCCCAGACCCGCTGAAAGAGGCGGTTATTAAACCGCTTCTTAAAAAACCATCTTTAGATGCGGCCACGATGGCCAATTATCGCCCAGTCTCAAACCTCCCATTCTTGGGCAAGGTGATTGAGCGAGTGGTTGCTGAACAACTCCAGGCACGCCTGGAAGAAGCGGACCATTTGGATCCCTTCCAGTCGGGATTCAGGCCTCATCATGGGACTGAAACTGCCTTGGTCGCACTGGTTGATGATCTCCGGCGGGCTAGGGACAAAGGTGAGAGCTGTTTCCTAGTTCTGCTGGATCTCTCAGCGGCGTTTGATACCATCGACCATGACATCCTTCTGGACCGTCTTGAGGGGCTGGGAGCTGGGGGCACTGTCATACAGTGGTTCCGCTCCTTCCTCCTGGGCCGTGTTCAGAAAGTGGTGGTGGGGGATGAGTGTTCAGACCCCTGGCCGCTCACTTGTGGGGTGCCTCAGGGTTCTGTCCTCTCCCCCATGCTTTTCAACATCTACATGCAGCCGCTGGGAGAGATCATCAGGAGGTTTGGGCTGGGTGTTCATCAGTATGCAGATGATACCCAGCTCTACCTCTCTTTTAAATCAGAACCAGTGAAGGCGGTAAAGGTCCTGTGTGAGTGTCTGGAGGCGGTTGGAGGATGGATGGTGGCTAACAGATTGAGGTTGAATCCTGACAAGACAGAAGTACTGTTTTTGGGGGACAGGAGGCGGGCAGGTGTGGAGGATTCCCTGGTCCTGAATGGGGTAACTGTGCCCCTGAAGGACCAGGTGCGCAGCCTGGGAGTCATTTTGGACTCACAGCTGTCCATGGAGGCACAGGTCAAATCTGTATCCAGGGCAGCTGTTTACCAGCTCCATCTGGTACGTAGGCTGAGACCCTATCTGCCTGCGGACTGTCTCGCCAGAGTGGTACATGCTCTGGTTATCTCCCGCTTGGACTACTGCAATGCGCTCTACGTGGGGCTACCTTTGAAGGTGACCCGGAAACTACAACTAATACAGAATGCGGCAGCTAGACTGGTGACTGGGAGCGGCCGCCGAGACCATATAACACCGGTCTTGAAAGACCTACATTGGCTCCCAGTACGTTTCCGAGCACAATTCAAAGTGTTGGTGCTGACCTTTAAAGCCCTAAATGGCCTCGGTCCAGTATATCTGAAGGAGCGTCTCCTCCCCCATCGTTCTGCCCGGACACTGAGGTCCAGCTCCGAGGGCCTTCTGGCGGTTCCCTCACTGCGAGAGGCCAAGTTGCAGGGAACCAGGCAGAGGGCCTTCTCGGTGGTGACGCCCGCCCTGTGGAATGCCCTCCCATCGGATGTCAAGGCGATGGACAACTACCTGACATTCAGAAGACATCTGAAGGCAGCCCTGTTCAGGGAAGTTTTTAATATGTGACATTTTAGTGTATTTTTTATCTCTGTTGGAAGCCGCCCAGAGTGGCTGGGGAAACCCAGCCAGATGGGCGGGGTACAAATAATAAATTATTATTATTATTATTATTATTATTATAAAGTGTCTGGAAGGAACAGTTTGGAGGCAAGCTATCATTAGTCTAGGGTAGCAAAGACTGCAGTTAGATTCAGAACTACCAAAGGCATTGAACAGGCCGTTCCCTGTAGACCAGAGATTATGTTTGAGGAGTACAGTGAGAGGTGAAATGGATTTCAAAGGATGACGAGGGTGTGGTATAAGCTTTTAATTTCATGTGGCACATAGTAATGCACTGGGTTAAGAAGGTCAGGATCAGCAAGTAGATTAGGGTTGCTGTGACATGGGGGACAGGGAGTGGGCAGGTGTAGAGGACTCCCTGGTCCTGAATGGGGTAACTGCCCCAAAGGACCAGGTGCTCAGCCTGGGAGTCATTTTGGACTCACAGCTGTCCATGGAGGTGCAGGTCAATTCTGTGTCCAGGTCGGCTGCCTACCAGCTCCATCTGGTACACAGGCTGAGACCCTACCTGCCCGCAGACTGTCTCACCAGAATGGTGAATGCTCTGGTTATCTCCCGCTTGGACTACCGCAACACATTCTACCTGTGGCTACCTTTGAAGGTGACCCGGAAACAACTAATCCAGAATGCAGCAGCTAGACTGGTGACTGGGAGAGACCACATAGCGCGGGTCCTGAAAGACCTACATTGGCTCCCAGTATGTTTCTGAGCACAATTGAAAGTGTTGGTGCTGACCTTTAAAGTGCTAAACGACCTTGGCCCAGTATACCTGAAGAAGCATCTCTCCCCCCCCCCATTGTTCAGCCCGGACACTGAGGTCCAGCTCCGAGGGCCTTCTAGTGGTTCTCTCACTACGAGAAGTGAGGGTACAGGGAACCAGGCATAGGGCCTTCTCGGTAGTGGCGCCCGCCCTGTGGTACGCCCTCCCATCAGCTGTCGAGCAGATAAACAACCACCTGACTTTTAGAAGACATCTGAAGGCAGCCCTGTCTAGGGAAGTTTTAATGTTTGATGCTTTATCACTTATTATTTTTGTTGCTGCTGCTGCTGCTGCTGTTCCGTTGGGAGCCCACCAGAGTGGCTGGGGAAACCCAGCCATATGGGCTGGCTATGTATGTATGTATGATGGTGATGATGATGATGGTGGTGGTGGTAATGATGATGCTGATGCTGATGATGATAATAATAATTATATAAGACTGTCTCTGATGTGTTTCTAGAAGCCTTAACTGGTCCAGATGCTTACGAGAATATGGCTTGTGGGAGCATGCTCTACCCATTTTAGAACAGTTGCATTGGTTACTAATATGGTTCTCAGCACAATTCAAAGTGCTAATTATTGCTTATAATACCCTAAATTGCTTCAGACTGGGATACCTGAAGGAATGCCCCTTCTCTGCGTTGATGCTTAGTTGGACAGGACATGTAAGAGTCTTTTCTGTGGCCGCAGCCCAGTTCTGGAATTCTCCCCTCCAGGAAGTTCAGCTGTGCATCTCATCCTTTGTCTTCGCCAGACAGTGTAAACTGATCTCGTTTATTAGCCTAGGCAGGGCCGTAGCTAGGGAGTGGTGGTGTGCCCCCCCCCCCCGCAGGTGTGCAGCCAGTGCGCCCCCCCATCGGCTAAAAATATGTCGATAAACATAAATATTGATTATTGCCTCATAAGAAATGGTTTTAAATAGAGGGTGAATTGAATGGGTGGAAGGGTGTGTGTGGAGGAGAGGTGGAAAGGAGAGTTAATTTGTCCATGCCTAGGGGGTGAAATCTGGGCGGTTCTGCCAGGGGTGCAAGATCACCTAGCTATGGCTCTGAGCCTAGGTATTTTTAAGGCTGACTTTGGTTTCCTCTGCCATGCGGACTGTTATCATCTGGCGGTTCGTGAATCATGAAACAAGAATGCCCTTCTTTTTGAAAGAAAGAAAAGAATAGATTGCGCTGGGTGGGAGCAAGCACTTTGGCATGCTAAAAGCACTCTTAGTATTCCAGTGAGAATGTTACTAGCTTGTTGTGATGGCATCATGCAATTCCTAAAGCTGTCAGCTGAGGCCAAGGTTACGGTTCCTTCTATATTTAAGCGATTGTGCTTTCTTGTCTGCAAGGTCTTGAACGTAGAGAGCCTTATCCTAGCCAAGCCACTAGCTTTCACATTAATAAGCGTTGCATGTGAAGATAAAGATAAACCCTTTAGCTGGGTGAACACTGGGCATTTTAATTGTTTTGTTATGTAGGTGATTAGCGGATGCAAAACGTTGCAGTGTGGAATGCTTCTGTGCAGGCTTCGTCTGTGGAGCCACCTCGTACCATTCCCCTTTTCTCTCTCGCCTTACCCACTGAGCATGCTCAGTCAGTGTTCGGTTTGGCTGGGAAGGTGAATGGACTCCAAAGTGTCGTCTTCTGAGACTTTGGAGTTCTTTTGAGCTGCTGGTTGCTCCTCTTTGTTCATTTTGGATACACTGAGGTCCAGGGCCAAGGGCCTTCTGGCGGTTCCATCACTGCGAGAAGCGAGCTTACAGGGAACCAGGCAGAGGGCCTTCTTGGTAGTGGTGCCCGCCCTGTGGAATGCCCTCCCATCAGATGTCAAAGAAATAAAGAACTATCTGACTTTTAGAAGACACCTGAAGGTGACCCTGTTTAGGGAGGTTTTTTAAGTTTGATGTTTTATCGTGTTTTTAATATTCTGTTGGCAGCCACCCAGAGTGACTGGGGTATAAAAATATATTATTATTATTATTATTATTATTATTATTATTATTATTATTATTATATTTAAGGAGCAGCACGGTTGAAATTAAGATTGATACCAGTCTACATGGCACTGTATTTTAAAGTTTTAATTATCAGTAGTATTTTAGGATTTGTATGTTGCTTTCTTTAATTTTCTCATTTCCCAACTAGCATGCTCTCTGTGTCACCAAAATAACATGGACCCACATGATGTTCTACCAAACTTGAGTAGAGATCTTCCCTTATGTGGGTACACAACCTGTTTGCATCCGCTTCGTTCCACAGTATGAGTTGAAGAATAATAGGATCAAGAACTCTGTGTACACTTCACTGGTCACAAGACCTTTTCTTTTTCAATCATGCCATGGAATTTTTAATAATGAAATATTTTTAAGAATTACTTCTTTATAATCTTTCTGTAATCTTGACTTGGATGAGCACATGATGAAGACGGCGAACCTGCCAATAACTTGCCATTGCTTTTTTATTTGTACGGTTGCTTTAATTCTTGATAATCTAGCCAGTGTAAAATAGTATTTGTGTTTGTGTTGTAGTTCACAACTGGACGCAGGAGGAGACTCTTCAGTGGCTGGTAGAATTTGTTGAACTTCCTCAGTATGAGAAGACTTTCAGAGAAAATAACGTCAAAGGAACAACATTGCCAAGGTGAATTTTTCAGCCCTGATAAGTTTTGTACTTTTTTTGGGTGCTCCTGCAGTGTCGGTCTCTCTGTGCAGAGCATGCTTAGTGAAATATATTAAACATTAAGATTAAACATTTCTTACATCTAAAACATTGTTAGCCTAAGAAATCTGCTTTTTTGATGGTACATTATTGCACTTAAACTGACAAAGTCATTCAGTTCTGTATAGTTTCATGCTATATCAGTTTAAACAAAGACATTTTGTTAATGCCAAACTTGATGTTAGTTTGGTACATTAAAATCTACCATCTCTGGTTTAGTGTTGTACATGAAATTTGATAAACCACACAACATATTATCTATTTCTCAGTGACTTTGAGTTACTGCACACAATAGAATCTGCATTTTTAGTTGTGTCTCTAACAGTTGCTTTCAGGACAAGGAACATAAAATCCTTGCTTTATTGTGTACAGGATAGCAGTTAATGAAGCCGCATTTATGATCTCTCAGTTGAAAATAATTGATCGGAGCCACCGGCAGAAACTACAGCTGAAGGCCTTGGATGTTGTCTTATTTGGACCTCTCACACGTTAGTATTATTTCCTCTCTCTGCCTCCTCCCCAGGTACACACCTTTAAACTGCTAGCAGAAAGAATTGTTCTGTTGAACTGTGATTTACGTTAATATTTAGGCTAGCTAATTCCTCTGAGGGATATCTCCAATGATACTATTGTGGGTATCCTTCAGTGGTGTGTTTTGAGTATAAAAATAAACCATGGTTGATCAAGACAGGAATAAACCTAGGTAAGTCTTGGATTTGTGTGCTATTTTATCCTCTTGTGCAGTCCTAAGGAGTTAGGAAGCTTTCACTTCTGTTTTAGATGAGCCACAATTTAGCATTACATCTAAATCCTAAACTATGAGTCATCTAATTATAGTAAACCAGTTTCATTGCATGGTTTGAAGCTGCCTTGTTTCAGACAAACTGTAGATGCAAACTATCATTTCACTTGTTTTAAGTGAAAGGAAATGGCAAGCGGGCAGTCAAATTCTGAATTAGCCTTTTTTGGGGGGGGGTGTAAAAATTATTATTATTTATTGAATTTATATACCGCCGTATACCTAGGCGTCTCAGGGCGGTACACAGAATAAATTCAAGATATAAAACCACAAAATACCTAATAAAAATAACAACACCACCACAATGGTACTCATACCTTGATAAATTGAAAAATGTCTAGATCCCACCCAGCCCTTCTTTCTATGTCCCTCCCCCTTCTCTATTGAATTTGTGCTACACATTTTTGTTTTGTATTTTATTATCAACTTTTCAATTGAAATTTGACATTTTATGGATGACATTTATTAAAAAGAATTAAAAATCGCGATTGGTGACAAGGACATTGGAAGAATTGCTCTTTGACATTTCTTCCACCTCATGCTTGCCATGGGAAGTTAGTGCAGTGCTCTGCTAGTCCTGTTTGTGACAATCACACACCCACCATGCCACACCCAACCCAAACCCCGAGAAAATTAGAGAGAGAGAGAGAGAGAGATGTTATCTAATAACAACAGGCAACATTCCCCACTACAAGGGGGGGGGGGGGCGTGACCCAAGGTGGCCAGCTGCATTCCCTCTTACCTCTGATGCGCACACAGAGCACACGGGGAGTGGGTGGCGCTGTGGTCTAAAAAACGGAGCCTCTTGGGCTTGCTAATCAGAAGGTCAGCTGTTTGAATCCCTGCAACAGAGTGATCTCCCATTGCTCTGTCCCAGCTCCTGCCAACCTAGCAGTTCAAAAGCACGCCTGTGCAAGTAGATAAATAGGTACCACTTCAGCGGGAAGTTAAGCGGCGTTTCCGTGTGCTCTGGTTTCCGTCCTGGTGTTACGTTACACCAGAAGCAGTTTAGTCATGCTGGCCACGTGATCTGGAAAGCTGTCTGTGGACAAACGCTGGCTCCCTCGGCCTGAAAGCGAGATGAGCGCTGCAACCCCGTAGTGACCTTTGACTGCTCTTAACCGTCTAGGGGTCCTTTACCTTTACCTCTCTTTTTTTTTTTACACCGCGCACATGCATGTGTTCAGAGCACAGACACATGCGACTCACAAACATGCACTTCAAGGATACAACTCCTTCTCTTCATCTCACACGCCACAAATGCACACGTAGCTCCCCCTCCTCTCTCTCACACAGGCCACACATAGATCTCTTCCTCTCTGTCCAGATGTACCTCTCTCCCTAGGAGACCTCACATGCCTACCTCCCTTTTCTCTCTCATCCGCACAGACAACATATAGATCTCTCCCTCCCACCAAATGCCACAAATACATCTCTTCCTCTCTCGCACATAGCCCCTCCTTCAGAAAAAGGCCTTCCCTTGGGCAGAGGAAGCACCTGCCACAAGTTCCACATCGGTGGCAGACAACAGCAGCCTGAGTGTGTGAGGATACCACTGCTCCCCCCTAACCTTTTTTAAAAATAAATAATAATAATAATAAAAACCCAGTATGGAGTGAAAGAGGTACTTGTGGCTGGCTGGCAGGCAGTGGCAGCCTGAGTTTGCAGGAACATCCCCAGCCACTTCCCCCATATCTCCAGCTAGCATGGGATGAAGGAGGCACCCGCTCCTTTTAAGAAGGCAGTGGCAGCCACTGCCAAAGCATATGATGAT
Source organism: Podarcis erhardii (assembly GCF_964252035.2). NCBI lineage: Eukaryota > Metazoa > Chordata > Lepidosauria > Squamata > Lacertidae > Podarcis > Podarcis erhardii. The sequence goes on from NC_138512.1 coordinate 14,179,560, forward strand.
AACTTCATTGCTTCTCCCCACCCCTTTGAACTTTTTTGTTTTTTTGAAGTAAGCCCCAGGGCAGGCAAAGGCTAGCAGGCAGCAGTGGCAGCCCAAGCGAAGATTTTGGTACTCCTTTCTGGAATATTTCGTCAGAAAAAAACACTGGCTGCAGCAAATAATGCTGCTCATCAACCTTTTTCTCTGCGCCACGTGTTTTCTATTGCTGCTGCAGTTAATCTTAGGCATGATTAGTGAAAACAAGCCAGCTTAATTTAACTTGGTTTGACCCTTTCAGGATTACAGTGACTCTTCTTTAAGACACATGTGCAGACAGGTTGCCAGGAGAGAGAGGGAAAAAAATTATGCTGAGCACTAACCATACTTAAGATTAACTGCAGTTTGTAATTTTTTTAAAAAAAAACTTCGACAAACTGGTCGACCTAAAATGGAAGTGGAAGTTTCTGAACTCACAGAGCTATGCTGGAGGGGAGCGTATGGGCTCATGGCTTGTTGCAGCTTGTGTAGCACTAAACCCTGGTTTAGCATTGTATCCAAATCAGTCCAATCTTGTTAGATGACCTATCTCGTTAACTCACGTACAACTGCATTTTTCAGGACCGCCTCACAACTGGATGAAAGATTTCATCCTCACCATCTCTATAGTGATTGGCGTCGGGGGCTGCTGGTTTGCATATACTCAGAACAAGACTTCAAAAGAGCATATGACAAAAATGATGAAAGATTTAGAAAGCCTTCAAACGGCAGAACAGAGTCTGTGCGATTTGCAAGAGAGGTACGTGAAAAATAGACAATACTTTAGGGTGTTCAAAGTCCTTATGACAGCCATGAAATGCCATTTAGTGTGAAAATATTGCAGGACTTTGCCTGTTCCACATAGTGAATTCATGGTTAAGGTGATGTATGAAGAGGAGACTACTCAAGTTACATTTCGCCACTAAGCTACACCAGCATTCCTGTTAATGTATGAGTTCTGATGTTTTTCACAAATTTGAATGTCCTTGCCTTATTATTGTTATTTATTGAGTTTACATATTGCTCTATACCCGGAGGTCTCAGGGCGGTTCGCAGAAAAGATCACAACATATAATCAGAATAAAAACAACAACCCAATAACACACACACACACCCCTCTGAAAAGGGCCGCCTTTTAAAAAGGGCATAGGATGTAAACTGGATCAACCAAAGGCCTGGATAAAAAGGAACCTAAAGGTGCATAATGAAGGCACCAGGCAAACTTCCCTTGGGAGATTTTCCACAAATGGGGAGCCACTGCAGAGAAGGCCTCTCCTCATGTTGCCACCCTCTGGACAAAGGAGGGCCTCAGAAGATGATCTCAGGGTATGGGAAAGTTCATATGGAAAGAGGCGGTGCTTGAGGTATTGCGGTCCTGAGCCCTAGCATCGCAACTTGACAGAAAACATAGCTAACTTTGTTGAGAGAGACAGGTAACCCTCTGCTGTTCTTTTGACACATATTGAGAGGTTTAGTGACATGTCGCTTGGCGATGCCACAGAGTAGCTTAAATTATTTGTCCAATCAATTGAGGCATGAACAGAACTGAACAAACACTATTAACTTGTGGAAAAAAAATGTCTACTTTGAAGGCTTGAAAAAGCACAGGAGGAAAATCGGACTGTTGCTGTGGAAAAGCAAAACCTGGAGCGCAAGATGATGGATGAAATCAGCGACGCAAAACGGGAAGCGTGTCGGCTGAGAGAGTTGAGGGAAGGAGCTGAATGTGAACTCAGCAGGCTTAAATATGCAGAAGAGGAGCTGGTGCAGGTATTTGCAAATAAAATCTACCATCTCAGCCCACGCAGAGTTGTACCTTTTCCAGCCACTTAATGGCACTGTAGCATTGGAGTAAGGGACATGATGAAATTGTAAATCAGAGAAGCAAACTGAGATCGATTCCAGAAAGGTAGTTTAGACATATAAAGCTGAAACTGGTAGAGAAATAGGTGTAACAATCAGTAAAAGGAAAGAGTCAGAACAGGTGCCTTTGAGCTGCACACTGTGGGTGCCTAGCTTCATCAAGTGATGCTGACACAAAACCCCACACATACACTAAGTAGAAGAATTAGAAGCATTGCCACCCAACCCTACTCCACTCACCATGTCCTCCTCCCCCTCTTTCCCCCTTTTTTCTTCCACACTATCAGGAATATCCCTCCTCATATATTCCAAGGGGAGCTGAGTTTGCATCTTCATCTATACACTTAAAAGTTCCTCTGGTAGCCCTCTTTTTAACTATACACTTTGGAGTAACAGGGACGCGGGTGGCGCTGTGGGTTAAACCACAAAGCCTAGGACTTGCCAATCAGAAGGTTGGCGGTTCAGATCCCTGTGACGGGGTGAGCTCCCGTTGCTCGGTCCCTGCTCCTGCCAACCTAGCAGTTCGAAAGCACGTTGTCACAGCCACCCAGGTGGGTCCCAGCTCACGAGAGACCTTACTCCGTTGTTGTTTACTTACAGGAAAAGTTTATTGAAGATAATTGCTTCTTTCACAGTTCAGCATTGTGGCTGTACGTCTGTCACGTTAGACCGCCGAAGTCCCCCTCTGACTCCTCCCCTCCTCCACACCAACTTAATAGCCTGGCTCTAGACCACCTCTTCCTCTCCTTTCTTTTCCGCAGGGTCTTTCTGCCCCCCTGGGTTCTCTCTTTCCGGGATTCGCCTGAGGCTGAATCCTCTGCCGCCTCCTGCCCCCTCCTTCTGGCTTTGGGGCCGGGCTCCTCCTCTGAGCTTTCCCCACTTCCGCGCGCCTCTATGTTTGAACTTGGCGCGCGTACGTTGCTTTTGACCTTTCCTTCGTCCTCTATACTGCCCCCTGTTCCACTCTCTACCCTTTCCGGCTGAACACCTTGCTCCAACCCCCTCTCTCTGTTTTCTCCTGTTCCTCCTCCCTCCGAGAGGCTGACAACTCCACCCCCTTTACTCCGTTCCGGCTGAGACCCCTCTGACAGCGTCTGTGCTTCACTGGGCTTTCTCCCCTCCTTCCCTGACTTTTCACAGCTTCTCTCTTCTCCTGCTTTTCGCCTGATCATGCTAGCTCCCTTTTGGGAATCCTCTGACTCACTGCTTAGGCTCATAGATTCCCTTCGAATTCCGTCATCTTCTTCCTCGTCTCTCTCTCTCTCCTCCCACTCGCTTTCCGTCTCCTCTGCCATCTCCTCACTTCTCCCAGAAACCCTGACATCCATCCCCCCCTCGAAGCCCCCCCTTCCCCCCTCCCGGTCGCTGGGTGCAGGTTGAGGGAAATGTGGTTCTTCCTGGGTCGGTTCAGGATACCGGGTGTCCACGTCAATCTTCTCCTCTGGCAGCTCCGTATACGTGTGTTCGAACTCGGGTTCCCCCCCTGAAGGCATCACAGTCTCTTCCTCCCTCACTGCTTCTCCTGGCGCTGCCTGCCAAGGACCTATCATCCACCTCTGACTCCATACCTCCCTTGGCTGATCCACCCACCAATAAGGGTTTGTCTCTCCCCCCCCCAGGCGGGGATCCCTGGTCGGGCTTGTTTTGGGCGTAGAGCCCTCGGGCGAGGAGAAACCCCCGAACGTGCTGCCCGACAAAGTGGGCGTGAAAAGCCAATCATCAAAATACTCCTCGGGCATGGGTTTGTGCGGAAAAATTGCATGAAACTCCTCCTTCAACAGGGGTTCGTCCAAAGCGTAACCCGGCACCCAGCTATTTGCAGAGACTGGAGTGCCTTCCCTGGCGAGAAAATATTCAACTCCCTCCTCCCCCCATCGTGAATCCAGTATCTCTGTGACCTCATTAAGAGGTTCTGGTCTTGGCGACTCCCCTCTCTCAGGCGCCCTTCTACGTGGCTCTGGAGGTGCTCCTGACTCTTGAAACCTGTGTGGGGCTTTGTAGGGAGTGAGCACCGACCTATGAAAGACCGGGTGCACCCTGGAGCCCTCCGGAAGGGCTAGGCGAAAAGCCACCGGATTGATCTTAGCCTCAACTTGATATGGTCCTAGCTGCCTGTGTTCTAACTTCTTTTTGGCCAACGACCTGGCCGGCATCGCGTGGGCTGCTAACCATACCCAGTCCCCAACCTGAATGTCTTCCCCCGCCCTTCTGTGTTTGTCGGCTTGCACCTTATACGCCTGCTTTGCCAGCTCCAAATGTCTCCGCAGCTCCTCGTGCACTTCTTGCAACTCTGCTGCAAACTGGTCGGCATTTTGAGGTCCCCCCCCTTCAGGTGCTGTAAAGCTCGGGAAGGTTCTGGGATGACGTCCATAGTTCGCGAAGAAAGGCGTCACCCCGGTGGATGCGTGCTTCGTGTTGTTGTAGGCGAACTCAGCCATCGGCAGGTAGTCCACCCACGCCGCGGGTCGCTGGTTGGCGTAACACCGTAGGTACTGCTGCATGATTGCGTTGACCCTCTCCGCTTGACCGTTGGTCTGTGGATGCCTCGCCGACGTCAGGTTGATCTTGACGTGTAAGATACCCAGAAGCTTCCGCCAGAAAGTGGAAACAAATTGGCGCCCCCTGTCGGACAAGACGGACTGCGGTAGTCCATGCACTCTGAAGACGTGATCGATGAAGAGCTTTGCGGTCTGTTCCGCCGTCGCCACCTTGGCACAAGGAATGAAGTGCGCCATCTTGGTGAACAAGTCCACAACCACTAACACCGCCGTCTTACCTCTGGAGCTGGGCAGGTCTGTAACAAAGTCCAACGCTACCCTCTCCCACGGTTGCTGCGGTGTCTCCAGCGGTTCTAACAATCCCGCCTGCTTCTGATGCACTGGTTTGGACCTCTGGCAGATATCGCACCTGGCTACGTAGTCCGCCACCTCTCCTCTCATCTGGGGCCACCAAAAGTCCCTTGCCACCAACTCCATCGTCTTCTCTTTGCCGAAATGGCCCGCACTCGGGGCATCGTGCAATTGTTGCAAAACCGTGGCGCGAAGCTCGTCGGTGGGCACGTAAAGGGCGCCCTTGCGAGTCAAAAGTCCATCCTGCAACTGAAACTCATTGTTGTCAGGCGACCCTCTGCGGAGCTCCTCCATCTTGGATTGTGCAAACTGATCCTCTTGCAGCGCGCGTCGCACCGCGTCCAGGTCGACTGCGATGGTAGCGCACGTCCACGCCTGCGGTGCGAAAATGTACTTCGCCGCGATTGGAGCTACTTCCTCCAGGTATTGAGGCTTTCGGGACAGCGCGTCTGCTATAACATTGGAGTCTCCAGGGATGTATTCTATTTTGAAATCGAAATCCGCAAAGAATTCCGCCCAGCGCATGTGTCGTTGGGTTTGCAATTTAGCCGTCCGCCAATACTCCAAGTTCTTGTGATCCGTGCGGACCTGCACCGTGTGCTTGGCTCCTATCAAGAAGTGTCGCCACGCTTTGAAAGCTGCATGAATGGCCAACAACTCCCTGTCCCATATGGTGTAGTTGCGCTCCGTCTTGCTGAGCTTCCGGGAGTAGAATGCACCCGGTCTCCAGTTGCCTTGCGAATCCTCTTGCAAGAGGACGGCCCCAACTGCTCTGTCTGATGCATCTGTCTCTACCCGCATGGGCCTGCCAGGATTCACGTGCAGCAGCTGCTCCTCGGAGGCGAAAAGGCTTTTAAGCTTCCGAAAGGATCGCTCTGCTTGTTCGGTCCAGACGAACTTCTTCTTCTTGGAACTGAGGGTGTCAGTGATTGCCGCCGTCGCGTTTGCAAAACCTTTAATAAACTTGCGATAAAAATTGGCAAAACCGATGAACCTCTGGACCTCCTTCCGATTTCGAGGGCTTTTCCAGTCCAACAGCGCTTGGACTTTAGTCTTGTCCATGGCCAGTCCCTCGTCGGACAGCTTGTAGCCAAGGAAATCTACCTCTCTCACATCAAACTGGCACTTCTCCAACTTGGCGTACAGCCTGTGTTCCTTCAGCCTCTGCAGAACTTCCTTCACGTCCTTATCGTGATCCTCTGGCGATTCCGAGAAAATCAGGATATCGTCGAGAAAACAGACACACTTCTTGTAGAGGAGACCTGCCAGGACGTGATGCATGAATGCTTGGAAAACATGGCTGCCATTTTGTAGACCGAAGGGCATAACTCTGTATTCGTACGTGCCCAAAGGAGTGAACATGGCCGTCTTCCACTCGTCGCCCTTCCTGATGCGGATGAGGTTGTAAGCTCCACGTAAATCCAGCTTGGTAAAAATCTTCCCCCTCCTGACTGTAGCCAAAAGGTCGTCAATTTTGGGCATGGGGAAGGCCTTGGGCTTAGTTAGTCTGTTTATGAACCGGTAGTCCACAATGAGCCTCTTCTGGGGCGTGTCTTTCTTTTTCACAAAGAAAACAGGACTGCCTCCCGCTGCTTTAGATTCCTGGATGAATCCGCGCTTGAGGTTGTGTTCTATGAACTCCCGAAGCTCTTGCAGCTCGTCTTCCGACATGGAGTACAGCTTGGCAGTTGGCAACTGCGCGCCTGGCACTAAGTCAATCGCGCAGTCGTAAGGTCTGTGAGGCGGCAATTTGTCAGCTTCCTTTTCGCAGAAAACCTCCAAGAACTCCGCGTACTTGTGAGGAACCGCTTGCACCATACTCAGATGCAGCTGCTGTTCGGCTTCTCCTCCTTGATCGGTTTGGATGCAATTCTGGGCGCAATACGATGAACAAAAGGTGATCTGCCTCTGGTACCAAGCAACCGCGGGACTGTGCCTGTCCAGCCAACTCATGCCCAACACGATGGGCGTGTCCGATAAGTGGGTGACATTGAAACTAATAAGCTCTCGATGGTCTCCAATTTGCATCATCATGGGAGGGGTTTGCTGCACCACTTGCCCCCCCAGCAACTTCCTGCCGTCTACCGTGACCACGTTCAGAGGCGTCGTTGCAGGCAGGAGCGCTATGTTATGCTGCTTGACGAACTGTAATCCCACGAAATCGGCGTTGCTTCCCGAATCGATGGTTGTTGGAACCTCGAGAAGTCGCCCATCAGGCAGCTGGAGTGTTGCTGTGAGTAAAACTGCTGGTTTGGGAGGTAAAGGGTCCATGCGGTGCAAGGATGCTGGGGACTTCTCTACAGATCCGCCTGGCTGAGCCCCAGTAGCTCTGCTTCCAGCCAGGCACTGCAGTTTCCCTGAAGCTGCTCCTCTGATTGCACCTCTGCTGTCACAGTTGCTAGTGCTGCAGTGTGCTTCTGGAGCCTCTGGGGGCACTCTTTCGCCATATGGTGTGCACTGTCGCAGATGTAACACTTCCTGGTCCCTCTAGGAGGCTTCGCTTTGGCTGCAGCAGGGATGGGGCTCTGGGATGGTTTTTGAGCCCTAGCACCACCAATCTCCATTGGCTCTTCGCCTTCCTTCCCCATTGGTGAGGGGTGCGCACGGCTGAAATCCCTGTGCACAAAAGGGAGAGCTTTTGCTTGCGCGCGCGCTTGGGGCCCCCCCTCCTCGTGCCACGGACGTCCCTCATGTCGAATTCCTATAGCCAAAGCCCGTTGCACCACGTCTTCCAGGGTCTGGGGTCTGTCCCCCCTTGCGATCTCATCCTTGACGGAGGGGCTCAATCCCTCCCAAAAAAGATCCCTGACCGGTAGACTGTCCTTCGGCCAATCTAAGGCGGTGAGCAATGCAAAAAATTTAGAATGATATTGGCGTACAGTGGCTCTCCCCTGCCTCAGCCCGTGCATCTGCCGGCGCGCAATGTCCTTATCCACAGAGGATTGAAAACAAGCATCCATTGCCGTGATAAACGCATCTGCATTGCGACGGGCTGGTCCATCTTCGCGCCACAGATTGCGTAGCCAAGCCCTGGCCTCCCCATGCAGGTGCGAAACAATAAATCCCACTCTCTCCTCCTCATCTCTAAAATCGTGACGGAGTAAATGCAGTGCATACACGACATCTGCCCTGAAGTTGGGATAGTCTTGCAAGTTGCCATTAAAATGCGAAACTAGGGCACCCCCCCTCCTTCCAAGCGCAATGCCCTCCGCTCTGGAGCCCGGGGTCCCCGCCTTGTCCGCATTTTCCCACCTTGCTTGCAAATCCTGGCAGGCTTTCTCCAAGTCAGCATTCTTCTTCTGCGAAGCAATGACTGCCGTTGTGAGAGTGGTAATCTGATCCCGGAGTGCAGCCAGCTGTTCCTCAGCACTCATGGCTGCCCCGTTCGTGAGCTTCGCAAAAAAAAAATTTTTGCTTTCAGAGGGAGGGGGACTTTCTGTCACAGCCACCCAGGTGGGTCCCAGCTCACGAGAGACCTTACTCCGTTGTTGTTTACTTACAGGAAAAGTTTATTGAAGATAATTGCTTCTTTCACAGTTCAGCATTGTGGCTGTACGTCTGTCACGTTAGACCGCCGAAGTCCCCCTCTGACTCCTCCCCTCCTCCACACCAACTTAATAGCCTGGCTCTAGACCACCTCTTCCTCTCCTTTCTTTTCCGCAGGGTCTTTCTGCCCCCCTGGGTTCTCTCTTTCCGGGATTCGCCTGAGGCTGAATCCTCTGCCGCCTCCTGCCCCCTCCTTCTGGCTTTGGGGCCGGGCTCCTCCTCTGAGCTTTCCCCACTTCCGCGCGCCTCTATGTTTGAACTTGGCGCGCGTACGTTGCTTTTGACCTTTCCTTCGTCCTCTATACTGCCCCCTGTTCCACTCTCTACCCTTTCCGGCTGAACACCTTGCTCCAACCCCCTCTCTCTGTTTTCTCCTGTTCCTCCTCCCTCCGAGAGGCTGACAACTCCACCCCCTTTACTCCGTTCCGGCTGAGACCCCTCTGACAGCGTCTGTGCTTCACTGGGCTTTCTCCCCTCCTTCCCTGACTTTTCACAGCTTCTCTCTTCTCCTGCTTTTCGCCTGATCATGCTAGCTCCCTTTTGGGAATCCTCTGACTCACTGCTTAGGCTCATAGATTCCCTTCGAATTCCGTCATCTTCTTCCTCGTCTCTCTCTCTCTCCTCCCACTCGCTTTCCGTCTCCTCTGCCATCTCCTCACTTCTCCCAGAAACCCTGACACACGTCAAAGTGCAAGTAGATAAATAGGTACTGCTCCGGTGGGAAGGTAAACGGCGTTTCCGTGCGCTGCTCTGGTTCACCAGAAGCGGCTTAGTCATGCTGGCCACATGACCTGGAAGCTGTACGCCGGTTCCCGCAGCCAATAAAGCGAGATGAGCGCCGCAACCCCAGAGTCGGCCACGACTGGACCTAATGGTCAGGGGTCCCTTTACCTTTGGAGTAACAGCTTGGCTCCACACGCAGCTCCCCCACTCTCTTGCTCTGTTTTTCTTTCTCTCTTTCACACTAACTCGCACACACACACTCACAGACTTTAATCTCCCCCTCCCCAGTTGCATTAGCATCACCGGGGTGTCCCAAGGCTTAACCTGCGCTTCCCAGCAATACTGAGCAGCTGAAACTGTCACCTCGTTGCTGTTCAGCATTGCAGGAACAGGAATCTTTTCCCCACGGCGCAGCTGATGACTGAGCAATGTGGAAAGTGGGTGTATCTCCTGGAGGCTTGGGGGTTACACCCGTGGGTGCCCAAGGGCTGCCTGCAGGCTGCGGATCATCCACATGCAGTCTAAAGAAATAATAGGGAAAGAAAACTGAAACACCGCATTTGTTCAAGGACACTGATAGGCCTTATGTTCATAATTTTATTGAATTTCCTGTTTTAGAACATTTTAGAATGTTCCTTTAAACAACCTTAAAATATCAGTGACTTCCCTTCTTCTCTTTCCATGGTTCATTTTGCATCACATAAATCCCTGGATATTTTATATAAACTGAACCATCTGGTATTCCATTATTGGATTTATCAAAACTTATTTACACTGTTGAATTTATGTTAATGCTGCCCATGTTTTCAAATAAACACAATTTTCCTCTATATATTCAATAAACATTTTCCAGTCTTCTTTAAACATTCTCTTATTCTTTGTGTTAGGTCTGCAAGTTGTGCATATTCCATCAGTTTAAGTTGCCATTCTTCTTTAGTATGATAGGGCTTTTGTTCAAGGGGGTCTTGCCCAGAGAAATTAATCCTATGAGTTTTAATTTATTCATCCTGCAGTTAAAGCTATATAAATTTGTATAAATAAAAGCACTGGTCCTGAAAAGAATAAAGTGTGCCTTTGGTGCTAAGATGATGCACACACCACAGTAGCCAACATCTTAGATAAGGCTTTCTCCCTTTTGCATGATTAAATAAATGCCTCTTTAAAGATGGGGTCCACCACCTATGATTTCTACATGTACTGGGGTTTTTTAATTAATTACAATAATCCTGAGAAATTCTGAAGTCTTATATCTGGAACATCTTAAAAAATCTATTTTAGTTGATTAATCAATGAATCAGCCATATTATATAGTAATACTCAGTGACTCATCGCAGAAGTGTTAAGGGGCAAAAGCTGTTTTAAAAACATTTTTACACTTCAGGCTTAGGTGTCTCAATATCTTTGCATATCTCTTCTGGCTCCTAGGTCCGCATGGCCTTAAAAAAGGCCGAGAAGGAGTTTGAACTGAGAAGCAATTGGTCTGTTCCTGATGCGCTGCAGAAATGGCTCCAGCTCACGCACGAAGTGGAAGTGCAGTACTACAACATTAAGAGACAAAATGCAGAAATGCAATTGGCAATTGCCAAGGATGAGGTATTGTTCATTTTTGAGTCCTCGCAATCAAAAGTAGTGCGTCCTCTGTTGATTTCATCACTGAACTAATACAATTCAGGATGTGGGATTGCAACTAGATGTATGTGTGTGTGCCCTTGCCTCCTGCAAATTTTAAGTTTTGAGCAAAAAGGACAGTTACAATTCTGGAGCATCACATTTTTGTCTCATTTTGTTCCTGCTACTGTATCGCCACCCTCCTAAGAGCTGTGCCCCGGGCAGCTGCTCCTGCTACTCTATTCTAGCCTGCCCGCAGTTTTCTGAGTTCAGCCCAGCTTTAAATGTTTTACATTTTATAACTTTGTGCTTTGGCTTAAAGTCCAGGAGAGATACCCTTTGAGGCAGCAAACATAAGTTACTCAGATTAACGCAATATCTGTAAATTGTATTTAAAGGCAGTACATAAAGCATTTTAATAAAAGAAATAAATGAATGCTAATCTCACTTTAAAACGACACTTTTGGCGTGTCTCTGGTTTGGGGGAGTTGCATAGTTGTGGAGTTACCTGTTGAGAATACCTTTGACTATTCCCCTAGCTGTTCTCGCTTATGTAAAGATGGGAAACCTTAAGGGAATTTTTGTTCTATTTTAGAGATTGTGATAGGACAGCATGTCTCTTTCGATATGCTATTCCCAGGTCACTATAGTTTTCTTCTTCTTTTTCTTCCTCTCCTCCTCCTCCTTTGGTGATCACTTGTAGCCAAGTAAGATTGTCTTCCATAAACACAGTTTTAACAGTGAGTCCATAAGTGACTGTGGAGGTCAATTCTGGATCCATGCATCCTTCCACAGTGGGGACATAGTTTTCTAGGCAGAAGTTCAACATGATGAGGGTTTGCCAAGCGTGCCTTCTTCTTAGCATGTTTCTCCCTTTCGTTCTGAGTTTGAACGTCTTCAAACCTTCGGTAAAGGCTGTTCTCCAGCTGGAGCGCTTGCAGGCCAGTGTTTCCCAGTTGCCGGTGTTTATACTACATTTTTTTAAAGATTTGCCTTGAGAGAGTCACTAGAGTTTGATTCACTATAGTTTAACCTCGTAATGTCTCCCAAATCCTATTGGCTGGATAAAAAAGGTATATATTCCTCTTTACCCATTGCATTGTATATGTAAACTTGGCTTCAAATTTGTTTTTTCAAAAATAGGCAGAAAAGATTAAGAAAAAGAGAAGTACCGTCTTTGGGACATTACATGTTGCACACAGCTCTTCTCTCGATGAAGTGGACCACAAGATTCTGGAAGCAAAGTAAGAGAACTTCTTAGTGGGTGAAACCCTTTGTGCTTAATGCATAAAGTTGGTTGATACTGTAGTGCTCAATATTTTAATGTTGATATTTTAATTTTAATTTATTGGTACGTGGGTGGTGTGTGGTGTAAACCACTGAGCCTCTGGGGCTTGCCGATCAGAAGGTCGGCGGTTCAAATCCCTGCGATGGAGTGAGCTCCCGTTGCTCTGTTCTAGCTCCTGCCAACCTAGCAGTTTGAAAGCATGCCAGTGCAAGTAGATAAATAGGTATCACTGCAGTGGGAAGGGAAACAGTGTTTCCGTGCGCTCTGATTTCCATCACAGTGTTCCGTCGCACCAGAAGCGGTTTAGTCATGCTGGCTACATGACCTGGAAAGCTGTCTACGAACAACTGCTGTGTCCCTCTGCCTGAAAGGGAGATGAGCGCTGCAACCCCATAGTCACCTTTGACTGGACTTAACCATTCAAGGGTCCTTTACCTTTTTTTAAACCTTTTAATGTGGGCTGCATTTTCAATTGAAAATACCCCATTCTATAACGTAACTGTTTGTTTGTAGCTCCTGAAGAATGATAGTACTGTATACATTAATATGGCTGATCATAAATGTCCCCAAATGCATAATTTGGAGAGGATAAAACCCCAAGTAAATGCAAACTTCTGTTGTTTCCTAGGAAAGCACTTTCTGAATTAACCACTTGTTTGAGAGAGCGACTCTACCGATGGCAGCAGATTGAGAAGATCTGTGGCTTCCAGATAGCACATAACTCAGGATTACCGAGTCTGACTTCATCACTTTACTCTGATCATAGTTGGGTGGTAATGCCGCGAGTTTCCATCCCGCCGTATCCAATTGCCGGGGGTGTAGATGACCTTGACGAAGACACTCCTCCTATCGTTTCTCAGTTTCATGGTATGTGGTAGTATATCTAAGAAGACATTGAATGCCTGGAGATACACAGGAGTTTGGCAAATAACCGCAACCATTAGAAGAATTGGCAAAATGAAATACCAAATGAAGCAATGGGTCAGAGGGGTTAGCAAGATTCAGCAGAACAAAGATGCTAGGAAATAAGGAAAAGCAGAAACACTTGGCATATGGAACCCCAGCTATTTAATGTGTGTGAATGTTGAGGATAGTCGGAGAGGATATATTGATTAAATATTATCCTTCTTCACTCACGCTAGTGAGCTAGTAGGAGAACACATTCCCTTGTACATAGCAGGAAGCTAGCTGATGGATTCGTTAGAACCTTTTGAGTTAAGCAGTCCAGTCTGGCTTGTCCAGATTGGAATCTTCCTGGTAAATCCCCCTTATTGTTGTTGTTTAGTCGTTTAGTCGTGTTCAACTCTTCGTGACCCCATGGACCAGAGCACTCCAGGCACTTCTGTCTTCCACTGCCTCCCGCAGTTTGGTCAAACTCATGCTGGTAGCTTCGAGAACACTGTCCAACCACCTTGTCCTCTGTTGTCCCCTTCTCCTTGTGCCCTCCATCTTTCCCAACATCAGGGTCTTTTCCAGGGAGTCTTCTCTTCTCATGAGGTGGCCAAAGTATTGGAGCCTCAGCTTCGGGATCTGTCCTTCCAGTGACCTTTTGTTTCCTCTTAAAAACAATAATGGCACAACAGTCTTCTTTTAGAAAGCAATGATAAGGTTTACTTACATTCAGTTACATCCCACATAATGGACAGTATAAGAGCTTTGAAACTGAGAGTGAATTATATTTATGGGAATAAAAAATCAGCTGGGAGGGAATCTTTTGAAAACAAAACATGTTCTTCCAGGAAGGAAGCAGAGAAGGTGTGCTCTTTTAGTCGGGTCCAGCTCTTCCCATTTAAAAGGCAGAGGGGAAATGGGACTCTGGAGGCTTGCTTCCTGGAAAGTGCCGGAAGCTTTCCCCTCCCAGCCGCTAGTTTCCCAAAAAAGGAGAAAAGAACAGCCACACGCTCAGGGTTTCAAATTTTAGCACTGTGCTTCTTTGTGCACAGTGTGGTGCTTAAAGAGCTGCTTTCTCTCTCGCAGGCAGCCTCAAAATGCTGGCTTTGTGGATGGAGCGTTCTCCTTCCTGCTTTTGTCGGAAATAAAAGAAAGGGCTCTCATTTGGAAGTTGCAACAGAAAGCTGCTTGTTGGGCGCTCTTATTTCTGGGAAGCCTGAAAGGAGAGAGTGTCTCAGAGATTAAGAGTCTTACCAGGGTTCTGCTGTGCAGAGGAGGGCATTTTTAATGCTGTTCCTTTTAAACTTCATTTTCACAGCTGATTCTAGACATCTTTTCTTCAATACCTGTAAGACTTTCCACATTCCCCCCACCAAACTTTTCATTTCTATGGCTGGCAAAACAATTGTTTCCCTCTGCTGCCGCCCTAACCTTTTGAGATTCTGAGGGCTGTGTGATTTTACTGATAAAGCCTTTTTTTTAAAAAAAAACCCCCACTCTGCTTCTAATCTGCAGCAGTTGAAAATTATTTTGGTTTGGTTTACATCTGATGTAATTACTGATATTTGCAGAGGGCGACATCATCTTCTTCTTTGGCAGTCACTCATACCCGAGTAAGATGGTCTTCCATGAACGTGGTCTTAACAATCTGTCCATAAGTGGCTGTGGAGGCCAATTCTGGATCCACACGTCCTTCCATAGTGTGGACATAGGTTTTCCAGGCAGGAGTTGAGCACTGTGAGGGTTTGCCAAACGTGCCTTCCTCTTAGCTCATTCCTCCTTAGTTCGTGCTTCTTCAAAGTCTATGACACCTTTGATAAAGGCTGTTCTCCAATTAGAGTGCTTCCCAGTTGTCGGTGTTTATACTACATTTTTTTAGATTTGCCTTGAGAGCGTCTTTAAACCTCTCTTGCTGTTCACTGACATTACATTTAGCATTCTTAAGTTGGGAATAGAGTACAGTAGTTGCTTTGGAAAATGATAATTGGGCATCCACACAACATGACCAGTCCAACAAAGTTGATGTTGAAGAACCATTGCTTCAACACTGGTGATATTTGCTTCTTCTAGTACACTGGCATTAGTTCACCTGTCTTCCCAAGTGGTATGTAAATTTTTTTAGAGACAACATTGATGGAATCTTTAGAGGAGTTGGAGATGGCGTTTATAAGTGGTAGTATAGCTTTGTAAGCAAGCATTTTGGTTTACCTGCGAATGTCCCGGTCCTCAAACACTCTGAGCTTAAATTGAGAGAAAGCTGCACTCACAGAGCATACGACAACTGTGATCAGGTTGATCTGGGCCTGAACAATATCCTTTAGTCCCATGATCTAATCAGCAACACTCTTCAACTGGACAGTCATTCAATTCTGAGGTTGTTTTTTGGTTCACATTTTAACTGTTTTCCACAGCTCCTTTGATACCGTTTTAGATATCATAAGTAACCTAAGGCTCATTTCACAGATACAGTTTTTCCTTTAGAATTAATAGATGATGTTCATAGATCATCCATCCCATTGATCATAATACATTTAGTGAGATGTTACAGATTCCTGTTAAATATTTGAGTCAGGTGTTGCTGCCAACATCATAAGTTTGTGACTTCCCTTGTGACCTTCTCCAGTAAGACTTCAAAATGATAACCGAGCCTTCTGTGAAATTCCGTCAAGTGGAGGTCAGTTTTACACCTGCCTTGCCCTTGCCTGTCTCTTTTGCTGATGTATTTTAAGTATGGATTAATAGGAAGGAAGGAAGGATATATTATTCAAGATTAAAATGAAGTCTATGGTTGCTGCTGCTTCTACTCGAAATCACTTGTGGGCTCGTGCAGATAGGACTGTTTGCAAATTCTGCCTGCCTGCAACAGAGTAATGGCTCGGTTGATAACTTAGAGCAGCTGGTTGATTTTTGAATAACCTTGTTTTGTTGTTCTCAGGGTCCGTGGTGAAAACGAGCACCTTAGCAAGGAGCAGTAGCATGTGTCGCTCCCGGCGAAGTGTCATGCCGTCGTCTCCGCAGTCGCAACACACAGCACAAACACCGCATCCTCCACATGCCCAAGCTACTTTGCACTCTGCAGATCCAGACATCCTTTCCGTGTCCAGCTGCCCCACTGCTTACCGTACAGAAGAGGAGGAAGAGGCAATTTACTTCACTGCTGACAAGCAATGGTATGGGCACTGGGGATGCTACCGTGACGGTTTCGGTTAGAGCTAGTGCCATGAAGTCTCTATGTGCCCTCGCTGTCCAGACTTGGACACACCAGAAGGATTTGCAAAGGATCTTTTCCGTTTAGATCTGGAAGATTGCGATAAGACTGTTAACTCCCCTGTGCCCTCTGTGCTATGCAAGATGCAAGTTATTCAGGGCTTGAAATGCAGATTTAATGTGCCCTTAGAGACTCGTCTGTTACAGCAGGCAGGCGGCTACACTTGGCACGGTCTACAAGGGCATTCCCGACATAAAAGCTGCTAACAGAGATCTGACCTTGAGGTGATGAAGTCATGGCTGACAATGAAGCCAGTGGAGGAGACTGTTCTGAGCACTGTGTTTCTTGTGGTGCCAGGGCCATCTTCGGCTAGCGGAGTCTCTGTGCAGTGAACTGCTTGGTGCCTTGTTTTGAAGAGAGATTTGGGGGGGGGGGGGTGAACGGTTACACAATTTTAGAATTTTATGAATCCTGGGGAGGGTCAGATAAACAAGAATTGAGTCGCCTCTTTAAAAAAAATCATTTTAGTGCAGAAGTAGATTGATTGTTTGCGCATACCTTGGAAGCTGAACACCTTGCGAGTCGAATGTTTTGGCTCCCGAACGCTGCAAACCCGGAAGTGAATGTTCCAGTTTGCGGACGCTCTTTGGACCCTGAACGTCTGACGCAGGAAATAACCTATTTCATGATGAGCTTTGCCATTTGCAGTTTTTGTTTTTGTAAAAGTTGTGTGTGTGTGTTTGTGTGTAAACTCAGGATTTGGAAGATTTAATGAAGTAGGTAATTTGATTATTGACAGAGGGATAGAGAGAAAGAGAGAGAGAGAGAGAGAGAGAGAGAGAGAGAGAGAGAGAGAGAGAGAGAGAGAGAGATTCTTAAATGGAACAGTCTGACACCTTACAATTGTCTCCTCTTTGCTGCAGGGAAGTACAAGATACAGTTTCTGAATGTGACTCCTTAAATTCTTCTGGAAGGAAACAATCTCCTCCTTCGAGCCTTGAAATATATCAACCTTTGTCACCTCAGAAAATATCACGAGAGGAACTCTCATTGGAAGAGTCGTCTACTGGAGACTCTTCTTCCCTGACGGCCGATATTTCCAGGGGTTCCCCTGACTGTGTTGGCATGACGGAAACTAAAAGTATGATCTTCAGTCCCGCAAACAAGGTGTACAATGGCATTCTGGAGAAGTCGTGCAGCATGAACCAACTCTCCAGCAGTGCCCCCGTCCCCAAGCCTCGCCACACCTCTTGTTCCTCCACCAGCAGCGAAAGCAAAACGGGTCACGAAACCTCGACTGTCCCTCGGATAAGTAGCACCCCACAGGACCTCTGCCAGAACGGAGAGCGAAACAAAAAGGCCTCCAAAATAAAAAGCCTCTTTAAGAAGAAGTCAAAGTGAGGCTGCCGGAGGATAATGCGCAATCGTGGCATCGTTAGACTTGTTGTTTTCTTTTTTCTTTTTTTCTTTTTTTAAATTAAGAATGTAGTTTTCTTTGTTTTCTGGGCTTGGATGCCGCAGCAGGAAAACCTCTTAGGTCAATTCCTCTTCTGTTTTAAATGACTTTATGGTAAAAGTTGTGCCAGCTGTCAATGAAAAATTTTAATTTCAAGACAGTTTACAGTCATTTGTCTATTTATTTCTGCTTTTTTTTTTTTTAGTTTATATAAAAACGCCATTTTTTAAAAAAAAAACCCCACAACACTTTAACACGAGCTTTAACGGACTAGTAAGCCTGTCTGGGCTTGCCAAAGTTTTTTCTTGTTTACTGAAGCATCTTCTTATCTTTCCACAGAAGCTATGGCATTTGCATTACTGGACATCAGTAACTTTTAATGAAGTAAAACTACTTAAATTGCACTACTGTTTTCCTGACTGGAAAGTATCTTTGCAAGTGAAACTGTTTAGACTTGTAAAATGATGGAAGAGATGGGTTGGTTCATGGTTATTTTTTAAAATTGTTTTTAATGTAGAAGCTAGCATTTCTAACAATTGATTTCTGGAACTGGAACCTCGTTTCGCCAACATAATGCTTCTTTAAATGCATTTATTAACCTAATGGGTTGGGTCCTGTTGTAAAAAATCATGTTTATCCAGGGCTTTCACTGTGATTTTACTGCATTGCACAGGCTGAATGGTTAAAAAAAAAAAAAGACTTATTATAAAAAGAAGAGGCTCCTGATTCCATTCTCAAATGACAAAATTCAAAACTTGATTTTGAAGGACTTTTTAAGACATTCACAACCTTAAAACTGGGATAGGGACAACTGTGGGCACTTGTTTACATACTTTGACAGACGACGGATGTTTGATTTGTGAATATTTGTACTGTGGCAAAGATAATAAATTGAAAATATTATTGTGCATTGACTTGTTCTGATTTTAGCCATTCCAGTCCAACCCCCCCCCCCAAATTCTTGTTTGTTAGAGGTAATGGCCTGCCACAACTGGTACTTGCCGTTATATTGTGGATGCCTGTATTTCATCTTATATATTTTATTGGAGTGAGCATAAGTATTAATAACACTTAATCCTATTATTGGGCATAGTCAGTTTTGAAGCAAATTGTCAGTCGAGCATGTTTACATTTGCAGCAAGTCTCCTCCGATTCGGTTAGATGTCATGCCAAACTGCTACACAAATAAGCCTTGTGCTTTGTACACTTTCTCTTCCCCTCTTCTTGTTTGCCATCGATTCATTTATTTTGTTCTTTTTTTAGCATGAACCAAGTGCTACACCAGAACACTACTACTTGCACCTTCCACTTTTCGAGACCATAGAATCATAGAGTTGGAAGAGACCACAAGGGCCATCGAGTCCAACCCCCTGCCAAGCAGGAAACACCATCAGAGCACTCCTGACATATGGTTGTCAAGCCTCTGCTTAAAGACCTCCAAAGAAGGAGACTCCACCACACTCCTTGGCAGCAAATTCCACTGTCAAACAGCTCTTACTGTCAGGAAGTTCTTCCTAATGTTTAGATGGAATCTTCTTTCTTGTAGTTTGGATCCATTGCTCCGTGTCCGCTTCTCTGGAGCAGCAGAAAACAACCTTTCTCCCTCCTCTATGTGACATCCTTTTATATATTTGAACATGGTTATCATATCACCCCTTAACCTCCTCTTCTCCAGGCTAATCATGCCCAGCTCCCTTAGCCGTTCCTCATAAGGCATCGTTTCCAGGCCTTTGACCATTTTGGTTGCCCTCCTCTGGACACGTTCCAGTTTGTCAGTGTCCTTCTTGAACTGTGGTGCCCAGATCTGGACACAGTACTCCAGGTGAGGTCTGACCAGAGCAGAATACAGTGGCACTATATTCAAACTAACCCAAGTTAGTTTGAAGCCGGTTCACAATTTTGATTTGGAGGGAACTCATAAACATTGAGGTCATTCACATAGCACCAAATCGTTGTTTGCTATTAAGTAGGAATCAGCTGTCCAGGTTCAGTGGGTCTTCTTTCCAAGCGATTGTATAGAACTGCAGTCCTATCCTGTTACACCCCTTGGTTCTAGCATAAACTCTTACGTATTTGTTTTAACAAGGTTGGGTTCACACATGTATGTGTAAAGGTAAAGGACCCCTGGACGGTTAAGTCCAGTCAAAGTCGACTATGGGGTCATCTCGCTTTTAGGCCAAGGGTTTGTCGACAGACAGCTTTCTGGGTCATGTGGTCAGCAGGACTAAACCGCTTCTGGCGCAATGGAACACTGTGAAACCAGAAACCGGAAACCAGAGCGCACGGAAACACCGTTTACCTTCCCACTGCAGCAGTACCTAGTTATCTACTTGCCCTGGCGTGCTTTCGAGCTACTAGGTGGGCAGGAGCTGGGACAGAGCAACGGGAGCTCACTCTGTTGTGGGGATTCAAACCACCGACCTTCCGACTGGCAAGCCCAAGAGGCTCAGTGGTTTAGACCACAGCGCCACCCACACCTGCATGTATGTGTAACAGCTGATGATCAGCAACTATGGGTAAATGACTTGGCAGCTTGGATGTGTGAATGGACTATTATTAAAAAAGCATTGTGTTTGCAAGTTATTTTAAAGTTCTATATGCGGTGTTATAATTGCAATAACCCTTTCAGATGTGATGGGTGATTTTGCAGCCAAGTGATGAACATACACGTGTAATTCACCTCTCTATGCATGTGTCAGATTTGTATGATCTTATGCTGCTAGATTAATGTAATTTTTAAGGGCCAGATGTAATTTTGTGTGTTAAAACTAACACTATTGCAGTGTGATGTCATTATTATTATTATTATTTATTTTATATATTGCTCTATACCCAGGGGTCTCAGGGTGGTTCACAGAATAAAATCAAGATATAAAATCACATAAAAACAAAAACAACCCAATAGTCCCCCACCCAAAAAAACACACATTTTAAAAGGGCTTAAGATGTAAATCAGATCAACCAAAGGCCTGGTTAAAAAGGAACACTTTTGCCTGGCACCTAAAGGTGCATAATGAAGGCGTCAGGTGAATGTTCCTGAGGAGAGCATTCCACAGACGGGGAGCCACTGCAGAGAAGGCCCCGTTCTCGTGTTGCCACCCTCCAGACCTCTCGAGGAGGAGGCACACGAAGGAGGGCCTCCAGAGATTATCTCAGGGTCCTGGTCGGTTCATATGGAAGGAGGTGGTCCTTGAGGTATTGCGGTCCTGGACAATTTAAGGCTTTATAGGGAAAAACCACCACTATGAATTTGGCCTGGAAACTAATTGGTAGCCAGTGCAATCGGACCAAGATGGGTGCAATATGCTCAAACCGTCTTGCTCTGGTGAGCAACCTGGCCACTGAATTCTGCACTAGCTGAAGTTTCCAGACTGTCTTCAGAGGCAGCCCTAGGTATAACGCATTGCAGTAATCTAACCTTGAAGTTACCAGAGCATAGACAACAGTAGTTAGGCCATCCCTTTCCAGAGAGGGGCGTAGCTGGGCCACCAGTCTAAGATCTTGGAATCTAAAACTGCTGTGAGATTCAGAAGGCAAGCTTTCAGATAAAAGCAGCCAATCTTTATGTTCAGCAAGCTTTTATCTTTTTGTTTGAAGTTACGGTTCAGTAACAAAGGGAGCTTTCATAGTGAAATAGTGGCTGGTTGTACAAAGCCATTACCATTTTTATATCGGTCAAATAACGGCGTCTCTTAGTCTTGAAGAGTGTAGAGCTGATCGAGAATTTTGAGGAAGCGAACTCCTCCTGATTCCTCTTTACTTAGCAAGTACAAAGGACATTTGTAAGAAATATTCACATATTTCTTCACAGTGGAAATGGGACATGGACTCAATAGTCATCGGAGATTGGGGGGGGGGGGTCCAAGTGTTGGCTGACATTTGCATAACTGCATAGCAGAATCCGTTCCAGCTCAACTATCTTGCTGGTAGGTAACCTTTCATGAAAGGCTTGCCTTTGCTTAGTATTTGAATTTATTTTCCTGCTATAATGCCATTATACAGAACTTTTCAGGGAGGCCCTCAGCGCCATGACCAGCAGGGCACGATTTTTGCCAAAATTCTGACGTCCGATTCACTCGAAAACGGTGCCAAACACCTGCAAATTGCCTCTTGCAACATTTGGCAATGGAAATGCCACATTTTTAGGTAGGCCAAAAATGTGGTCTCGGCACCCTGACCTGGTTCACGGTTTTCGCCAAAATGGTGACATTGTCTGATTCACTCGAAAACGGTGCCAAACACCTGCAAATTTCCACCTGCAACGTTTGGCTATGTAAACGCTGCATGTTAAGGTAGGCCAAAAAATGAGCCCTTGGCATCCTTACCCACGCATCATGGTTTTCGCCAAAAGACAGGTCTAGGCGCCCTGACTTGCAGGTCACGGTTTTTGCCAAAATTCTGACGACCTCCGATTCACCCGAAAATGGAGCCAAACACCTGCAAATTGTCCCCTGCAACATTTGGTGGTGCAAGCGGTGTGTTGAGAGCAGGGACCTATTCTGAACTGCAGCACAACTCTTTTCCCTTTAGTTAGGTGGTGTTTGTAAATTTGCAAAGGTTCAGAGCCCACAGTAGCTTTGCAAGGGAGGAGGTCTATCGGGAGCCTACAACCACTGTACACAATTCAAATATTTCAATAATATTAATAATTTTATTGTTTATACTCCACCCATCTGACTTGGTTGCTCCAGCCACTCTGAGTGGCTTCCAACATAATAAGAACACAGCAAATATAAAAAATGAAAAGCTTCCCTAAACAGGGTTGCCTTCAGATGTCTGCTAAAAGCCAAATAATTGTTTATTTCCTTGACATCTGATGGGAGGGCATTCCACAGGGTGGGTGCCACTTTTCGAGAAGGCCCTATGCCTGGTTCCCTGTAACCTCACTTCTTGCAATGAGGGAATGGTCAGAAGGCCCTCAGAACTGGACCTCAGTGTCCAGGCTGAAAGATGGGGGTGGATATACTCCTACAGGTAGAAGGTAAAGGTAAGGTAAATGACCCCTGGATGGTTAAGTCCAGTCAAAGACAACTGGGGTTGCGGCACTCATCTCACTTTCAGGCCAAGGAAGCCGGCGTTTGTCCACAGACAGCTTTCTGGGTAATGTGGCCAGCATGACTAACCCACTACTGGCACAACAGAACACTGTAATGGAAACCAGAGCGCATGGAAATGCTGTTTACCTTTCCACCTATTTATCTACTTCCACTGCATTGCTTTCAAACTGCTAGGTCAGGGGTAGGCAACCTAAGGCCCGTGGGCTGGATGCGGCCCAATCACCTTCCCAATTCTGCCCGCGGATGGTCCGGGAATCAGCATGTTTTTACATGAGTAGAATGTGTCCTTTTATTTAAAATGCATCTCTGGGTTATTTGTGGGGCATAGGAATTAGTTCCTTTTTTTCTTCAAAACATAGTCCGGCCCCCCACGGTGGACCGGCCCACAGCTGAAAAAGGTTGCTGACCCCTGTGCTAGGTTGGCAGGAGCTGGGACAGAGCAAGGGGAGCTCACTCCATCGCGGGGATTCAAACCGCTGACCTTCTGATTGGCAAGCTCAAGAGGCTCAATGGTGCCAAAGGGTTTAATGGTCAGCACCATTGGCCATCAGAATGGAGCTTGCAGATCACAGCTGGAGAATCTCTGCTCTTCAGGAATGTTGTGAGGTTTAGTATCAACGTGGCTTTTGCTTTTAGTTCAGAAAGATTTAAAGAAAGACCATAACCAGACACTGGAGAGACCTGTCAGGAGTAAGCATGGACCAATGGTACCTAATAGTATGGGAAACAGCCCTACTAGAAAAATTAACCAATAAACTGAAACTGACACGGCGACAAACAGAAGAAGACGCCGTTACCCCGGTATGGCTCCCCTTTATCACATACACAGCTCAACAAGACAACGACAATAATCCACCAACAGCATACAAATCAATATGGCTAACCTGATCCAAAACACCCACCCATCCCACTCACACACGAAAACAGGGATCACCATAGCCAATCACAAACAAACAATCACACCCTAGGCCAACCCCAACCTCTCTCACCACCAAAGGAACACAAATGAACAGCAGAGAATCTGCACGAACAACGCTGACACCAAACCCTACATACCTAAAGCAAAATAGGAACATCGCCACCCGACCCCACCCCAACCATCTTCCCCCCTCCACCCCTTCCCCCCCAATGTCTCAACAAAAAAGGGGAAAAAATGAAGATTTAAAGAAGGATTAAAATAGATAAATGAATGGGAGCAGAGGTGGGTCAATGACAATTAGCTGTAGGAACTCAACTGAACTTCCATGTTCAGAAGCACTAGCTCTCAAATCACTATATACTCAAGATAACTGGCACCACCCTCATGCTCTGCTTGTGAAAACCTACAAAGAATGCTGCAGACACACAATTCTCATTTCAATAAATGGGGAGCAACATGATTTCTAGGCTGGGAATTTCAACTGTTCCCTGTATTCAAAAAGTCCTGACAATTCTAAATCGGAGTTGCTTGACATAGAAGACACTCTTTCAATAATTATGCAGTGTGACTGAAATATTAATACAGGCATAATATGATCTGCTATAATTGCCTGACATTCAAGACTGTCATTTTATCAAGAGAGACCATCATTTTATTTGAGCTGTGGAAAAGGAAGTGTCTGGTTAGGAAAAGTTTCGGCATTTGTCCTCTGGGTGGCGGAGTCGCACTGTCTATAAGAGTCCAGGCCTTGCAAAATTCCAAATATTTCCCCAGCAAACTGCTAATATGACTGTTCCTGGCTTACATTTCCCTCCTGCGACTGTGTCAAATTTATTAGCAAGAGGTTGGAGAAGCAAGATAGGGACTAAAAAGAGGTAATTCTCATTCTTGTAGGTATTGCCTGACTCAGTTAGCTCCTGCAGATGGTAGAACAAAATATGGGCTTTGTGAGAAGAGAGCTGCTTGTCTTCTCTTCCTGGGTATGCATGCTCTTAATTCTCTTCTCTTCTCTTTTTTATTTAGCACTTCAGCAGCTACCGAAGCAAATAACAATAGAGAGAGAGAGAGAGAGAGAGAGAGAGAGCGCGCGCGCGCGAGCAGGGTTGGCGCTACCATGACACAATGTGAATTATTTGTTGTTGTTTAGTCGTTTAGTCGTGTCTGACTCTTCGTGCCCCCATGGACCAGAGCACGCCAGGCACTTCTGTCTTCCACTGCCTCCCGCAGTTTGGTCAAACTCATGCTGGTAGCTTTGAGAACACTGTCCAACCATCTCTTCCTCTGTTGTCCCCTTCTCCTTGTACCCTCAATCTTTCCCAACATCAGGGTCTTTTCCAGGGAGTCTTCTCTTCTCATGAGGTGGCCAAAGTATTGGAGCCTCAGCTTCAGGATCTGTCCTTCCAGTGAGCACTCAGGGCTGATTTCCTTCAGAATGGATAGGTTTGATCTTCTTGCAGTCCGTGGGACTCTCAAGAGTCTCCTCCAGCACCATAATTCAAAAGCATCAATTCTTCAGCGATCAGCCTTCTTGAGACTCCCTAGGGTAGTGATAAAGCGGAATATCAAATCCAAACTCCTCCTCCTCCTCCTCCTCCTCCTCCTCCTCCTCCTCCTCCTCTTCGAAACTTGCCCTATAAGCTTACAAGTCCTAATTTTCTACTTGAGCTGATAACATCTGCTGAATCACCACACCCATTACTAGGGAAGGGGAAAGAACACAAAACTTATTATAAAGGGAACTTCAGAGCAAGGATTCTCTGGTATTGTAACTTCTTTTATTTGCATCAAAATCTTTTGGACCCTCATAGCATCTTAGAGTACATTCTCCCATACTGCAATTTTTAAATATAAAATGCCTAGCCCATAATAGAGGCTGTTTGTGAACGGTTGAAATGAGAGGTGCAAATGAGAGTTGCTGTGTCAAGCAAACAGGTTTGGGGATAATTAGAAACAATAAAAGCCCAAGCAAATATGAGCCTTCTCTATCTGCATCATTATATAAAACTTGCAAAATATTGAGTTGCCAATGAATATTGCCAGAGGCATGTTAATTAGACAGTGCTTTGAGAACAATTCCTCCCTGGAACATATAATTGCAATATTTTCATTGAGGTACATTAGATTATTCTGTGGGTGAACAGCGATATTAGAAGCTTTTTAAATCTTAAAACCTGTAAGATGGAAGCGCATTGCATGAAAGAAATCTCAAGTAAAAGCCACATGTTTTCGTTATCATAACTATATTCTGTTGCTTAAAGTGTCGTCGCTTTGTTTTAAATTGCTGTTTATAAATGCAAATATCAATCTGAAAAAAAGGTTACAGAACTGATTCTGGAAACTATCAAGGCATCTCTCTATTAGCTGCGGCTGGCAAAATTCTTGCAAGGATCTTAGCAAACTCTCTCTTAACAATATCCGAGGTAACCTTTCCTGAATCCCAAAATGGTTTTTGGCCTTCTAGGGGGACAAGAGGACATGATTTTCACTGCTCAACAGCTTCAAGAAAAAGGCAGAGAGCAAAACCAACCCCTGTATATGGCGTTTGTTGACCTGACTAAGGCTTTCAACACTGTAAATCGTAATGCCCTGTGAACTGTCCTTCTGAAAATTGGCTGCCTAGATAAATTTGTAAACATCATTCGGTTCCTCCATGATAATATGACAGCAACAATCGCAGATAACAATGGCTCTCAAAGTGAACCATTCACAGTGGGATCAGTTGTTAAACAGGGTTGTGTTATTGCCCCAACTCTATTCATGATTTTCATTGCCATGATCCTACACT
Organism: Podarcis erhardii; assembly: GCF_964252035.2. Classification (NCBI taxonomy): domain Eukaryota; kingdom Metazoa; phylum Chordata; class Lepidosauria; order Squamata; family Lacertidae; genus Podarcis; species Podarcis erhardii. Next base: position 14,205,768 of record NC_138512.1, read on the forward strand.
TTGTCGAAGGGAAACTCCCCACCAGAGTAGAAATCATATATCGAACAGATGGAAGGCTCTTCAATCTGAGCAGGCTGAAAGCAAAGAGTAAGGTTACCATAACTTCCGTCATAGAACTTCAGTCTGGGGATGACAACGTAGTGTGTGCACGCCCAGAGGATGACCTCCAAACCATCCTAAATATCTTTGCAGAAGCTTACGAAAAGCTTGGCCTATCATTCAGCATCCAAAAAACCAAAGTGCTGCACCAAGAAGTACAAAATAACCCCTCTGCAGCACCACAAATCCAACTCAATGGTGTAACGTTGGAAAATGTCAATCACTTCTCCTACCTAGGCTGTTATCTTTCCACAAGGGCCAACACTGATGCCAAAATCCAGCATCACTTGAGCTCTGCGAGTGCAGCTTTCTCCCGATTGAAGTGCAGAGTGTTTGAGGACCAGGATATTAGCAGGGAAACAAAAATGCTTGTTTACAGAAAGGGGGGGGGGAGGATTCGAAGGAGGGGAATAATAGGAGAAGAAAATTAAAAGGATAGCAGACTAAAGGCAAAATTGAGGGAAAGGTTTATATATATCTCTTAGGTTGTCTTCATTTGGTTTATTTGGTCTTGGTTTTCAGCTTCTTTAGTTATTTTTCTACATCAAAGTAATAATAGATAACTTGGATTAGGAGTCAAGAAATCAGAGTACTGTGGTACCTCAGGTTACATATGCTTCAGGTTACATACCCTTCAGGTTACAGACTCCACTAACCCAGAAATAGTACCTCGGGTAAAGAACTTTGCTTCAGGATGAGAACAGAAATCATGCTCTGGTGGCACGGTGGCAGCAGGAGGCCCCATTAGCTAAAGTGGTGCTTCAGGTTAAGAACAGTTTCAGGTTAAGAACGGACCTCGGGAACAAATTAAATACTTAACCCGAGGTACCACTGTATAGGATACAGTCTGAATGCATGGAATGTCCCCACTTTGCTGAAGTTGAGCAGGTCTCTGTCTAGCCAATATCTTGATTGGCTTGCACACTGCCTGGATGCGGGTGGTGCTGTAGTCTAAACCACTGAGCCTCTTGGGCTTGCCAATCAGGTCAGCGGTTCGAATCTTCATGACGGAGTGAGCTCCCGTTGCTCTGCCCCAGCTCCTGCTGACCTAGCAGTTCGAAAACATGCAATGCAAGCAGATAAATAGGTACCACTGCAGCAGGAAGGTAAATAGCATTTCCGTGTGCTCTGGTTTCCGTCATGGTGTCCCATTGTGTCAGAAGCGGTTTAGTCCTGCTGGCCACACGACCCGGGAAGCTGTCTGTGGACAAACACCAGCTCTCTCAGCCTGAAAGCGAGATGAGCGCCACAACCCCATAGTCGCCTTTGACTGGACTTAACCGTCCAGGGGTCCTTTACCTTTTACCTTCACCCTGCCTTGAGTTCCACAATGGAAGAAAAAGGCTGTGTGCATGTAACAAAAAGAAGATTGCCTTGATGGATGTAGTGATTTGTAGCAGACCTTTAAAACCCTAAACGGCCTCAGCCCAGTATACCTGGAGGAGCGTCTTCACCCCATTGTTCTGCCTAGTTACTGAGGTCCAGCGCCGAGGGCCTTCTGGCGGTTCCCTCACTGTGAGAAGTGAGGTTACAGGGAAGCAGGCAGAGGGCCTTCTTGGTAGTGGCACCCGCCATGTCAAGAAAATAAACAACTAACCTGACTTTTAGAAGACATCTGAAAGGAGCCCTGTTCAGGGAAATTTTAAGTGGTTGATGTTTTATTATGTTTTATTATTTTTTTAATATAATTTTTATTAACAGGCCAATCAAATCACATTAATTCCAAATCACATTAAATCCAAATTATACAGCCAGATTTTTAAAATTTTTGTTGGGGGTACCCATACTTCAATTTCCGAAAGGGGTCAAAACATCACTCTTGCTGCTGCCTTAATCAAACAGTTCTATCCAGTTCTGTCCAGATAGTCTTTTTGTTATTTTCTTCATCTTCTTGCTGTTATCATATATTCCTTTCTTTGTGATCTCTGATAATCTTCACAAGCGGGTGAAAGACAAACATCTCCTGTGTGGGTTTTACACTCTCCAAAAATCATATCACATAAAGGACAGATGCCATTTCCACACCTCCATTAAAAACATTCCCACTGTCTGTCCGTTGATTCACAGGCTTACGAATCTATATCTCAGAGGGCTCTGCCAGGTCAAGATAGTGTTCTGATAACCATACATTCACATTCCAATGACCCTGGTCCTCCTCCCTCTCGTCCACCTTAGGCAAGACTGTCTTCACGAAACTCCATTTTTAACTGCGTCATAAAACTTTCCTTTAATTCCCCGGTATTTCCACCAGTCCTCTCTTCAATCAATAATCCACTCCCACACAGTTCTTAGTCTCCTGCTTGTGATTAATAATAGCAACGATTCTTCTCTCTGTCTGGAGGGGAGGGTTATTGGTACTCACATAAGGCAAAAAAATAAAAGTTTTTTCCTCCCCTCCCTTTCCGTTTCACTCTAACATACCAGTCTCTTGATGTTGATTCTTCACTTGATTTATTTTCATGCCCGTCACTCCGCTCACAGAGATCCATTAATCAGCAGTCTTTACTCCCGATCTTCACTTGATGCATGTGCATTAGCTTCTTTCCAATTATATATTTCCCATTAAATATTTCGAGCTAATGCGAACCAGTGCGCTAATTGGAGACAGCGTCAGGAAGAGCCGACTTCACTCAAAGGCTTCGTGCCAAGTGTCCACACCCCCTTCTTTCAAATCCAGGGGTGCATTATGGACACCACTGGCAAGGCAGTGCCTCCCATTCCCTTGGGGAGACAAGGAAGGCTGCATACTTCCCATAGCAGCCTCTTAATTACCTTGTGTGGGTCGGAGAGATGTTATTGTCGGCCATCTTCCAATGCGCCCCCGGTGGCCTCTGTTTTTTTGTGTTTTTAATGTTTTGACAGGAGCCGCCCTGGCAACCCAGCCAGATGGATGGCATAATAATAATAATAATAATAATGATGATGATGATGATGATGGTTTGGGGAAATTCACTGTAGTACCCATCTATAAAGTATGTCACACATTTTAAAAGGCCTTTCAAGTACCTCTTCTCCTTTGCCCCATGCTAAGAATTAACAAAGGTTATTTATGTATGTCACTACCGCAGCCTGTGTTTTGTTTTGTTTTGTTTTTTTTTTCTTTTTTTTTTTGATTTCATAAATTTATTGTGTTTGTGAGGAACGTGGTTCTAATTGGTCAGAGAAATAAATCTTTTTATTTATTTATTTTTTTTTGAATAATTTTTATTATTCGTTCCATAAAGAAAACCAAAATCAACATAGAAAAAGAGAAGAATACAAACAAGATATAGATAAAGAAAACCTACACAAAACACCAACAGAAAAAATACACAAAATTACTGTTTTTACAATGCTCCTATAACATAGTTGTTTCTTTCAGGACTTCCTTCAGCTTGGCCGCAAATCATTCGAAGCAATAAAGTAAGTTACACGTTCCATCGTTTATATTGTCATTGTATCTGATTTTGTTTTCTATTTACTTTGTACAATAACCCATAGACTTTCACAGTGCATCTTTAAATCCCTTTAGCGTTATTTGACCTTCACTAATATATTCCAGATAATCTACGTACTTTCCCCAATCTTTGGTGAACACTTGGTCTTTCCTATATCTAATTTTCCCCGTTAGTTTATCAAGCTCTGCATATTCCGATAATTTAGATCTCCACTCCTCCACTGTTGGAGTTTCTTGCTGTTTCCACCTCTGAGCTATTACCACCCTTGCAGCCGCAACCGCATAGTATACCAATCACCGCAGCCTGTGTTTTGTTAGCCCCAAAATGGAAAACGCGCGAGATCCCAACCAAAAAAGAATGGCAACTTAAGTTGACAGAATATGCACTTAAGACTTAACATATAGAATAAGAGAACAAGAAGAAAATACATTTAGAGAAGATTGGAAAATGTTTATTGCGTATATGGGAAATAACTGTGTACAGCTGAAAACACTGGCAGCATTAAGATAAATTCAACAGTGTAAATAAGTTTTGATGGATGCAATAATGGAATACTGAATGGGTATAGTTTTGGTAAAATATGCAGGGATTTTTGATATGTAAAATGAACCATGGAGAGAGAAGAAGGAAAGTCACTGATATCTTAAGGATGTAAAATGAGTACAGTGGTACCTCGGGTTACATACGCTTCAGGTTACAGACTCTGCTTCAGGTTACAGACTCCGCTAACCCAGAAATAGTGCTTCAGGTTAAGAACTTTGCTTCTGGATGAGAACAGAAATCGTGCTCCAGAGGCACGGCGGCAGCGGGAGGCCCCATTAGCTAAAGTGGTGCTTCAGGTTAAGAACAGTTTCAGGTTAAGAATGGACTTCTGGAACGAATTAAGTACTTAACCTGAGGTACCACTGTATTTTAAATTGTAAAATAAATAATAATTTAATATATATCTATATATAAAATTAACAAATACTTGGTGCCACTTCTTTATGTATACCCCCATAGGATGACAGTGCCCCACATCAAAAGCAAATACTGCATCTAGGGCAACTCTGTATCTTTAGTATAGAAATGAGCTAGAACGTTGCCTTCCCACCACGCTTCCAGTATCCATGTGCCAAGGAAAGATACCTGCTGAGTTTTTAAACGTCCAAAGGATCAGAAAGCAACGGTTCAACTTTCCTTCCAGCCTCGCAGCGAAGCAAGTGCCGAGTCATGAATCTGCTCTGAGATATTGGCGCCGGTTTACCTCCGATGATTACAGTTTGTTTTGACAGGCTGGCTCGCTCCTCTCGTTCTGAGCGGTTTAGACACTGTCAGATTAATTTAATGCACCATGTTGCCTTAATTATCTACCATTTCCACATCACTTTCTGAATTATAGATTTACATAGATGAAAACATCAGTAGCCTGTTTGTCAGCCTCTACAGGGCTTGCGAGGGAAGGAGCCCTTTGTAGTCCTCCGTTTGAAAGAAGCTGACAGAACAATTAGCCGAAAAGAGCAATCAGGGTTGAAACGGAAACTTGTCTGACCTTCCAACAAGTTTTGCATACCTCACTTTAAACTTTCCTTTGAATTATGTGAACGGTTGCGCATGCTTAATACATGGAGCCCTCGCTTTGTTTGAACAGCTCAGGCTGAAGTGGCCACAATGCCTGCAGCTTGAATTTCACGATGGAAGAAAAGTAGGATATAAATGAAACAAACCAAGTCCAGGAGAAACTGCACCTGTGGATTTTCTGCTTCTCCTGCAGCTATGGAAGGCAGGTACTCCTTAGCAATTTATCTTTTTTGAAAGTAGTGACACTATTTGTAGCTTTGGGCACATCTATGCTATAGACGTCAATGGATTTAACAGAGTCTCAGGGAAGCCTTGTGAACAGCCCTTAAACCTCCAGGCATAGGGCGGTATGTAAATTCAAATAATAATAATAATAAATAACTGCAACTCTGTGAGGTGGTTAAGCTGATTCAACATTTTTGACTTGCGCTTTTGCCCATGTTAAAAGAAAACTGCTCCCTTTCCCTTATGGGGTATTTGAGAGCCCATATAGAGTCCTTAAGTGGGTTCCCTATCGGTAGGAGAAATAACAGAGGCCAACCAGAGTAAATTGAGAAGCAAAGTGGCTAGTAAGTCAATCTTTATTTTGCAGCTGGGTCCTCACTCACCACGTGCAGGAGGGAGGAGGCAAACAGAACAATGGTGTGCAAGGCTTTATATAGACTTTTGAAATTGCCCAACCTGTAGCCCAAGGCTACCCCCTTAAGCATCATACATACATCACAGAAGGAGGCGGTCTACAGCAGAAATCCTGCTTGCCAGGATACCTGATAATGATCACTGACTGCATTACCTGGGCAGCCTGGCCATTCTTTTGTGATTGTTAATACTTTAGTTCCTGAGTCCAGGTCACAGGCTCACCCTAAAGGTAAAGGTAAAGGACCCCTGACAGTTAAGTCCAGTCGCGGACGACTCTGAGGTTGCGGCGCTCATCTCGCTTTACAGGCCGAGGGAGCTGGTGTTTGTCCGCAGACAAATAAACAGCAGCAGCAGCAACAACAACAAAACCACTTTACTGCAAGAGCCACATAAGAAATTACAATATTTTACACAACGTGAAGCATCTAGAGTGAGGGTGAGGCAAAGAGGAAGGGCAGAAAAAATTCATATGAGAGGACAGGATGCTTCTCGAGAGTTTTATCTTCCCACAACAGACACTCCATAGTCTGAAAGGCTATTTTTGTGCCTTCCTCCTGTGTTTGCACCCGCAATATAAAAGGTAAAGGTAAAGGACCCCTGGACGGTTCACTCCAGTCAAAGGTGACTAGGGGGTTGTGGCGCTCATCTCACTTTCAGGCCGAGGGAGCCGGTGTTTGTCCACAGACAGTTTTTCCGGGTCATGTGGCCAGCTTCTGGAGCAACTGAACACCGAAACCAGAGCAGTGCACGGAAATGCCATTTACCTTCCCGCCAGAGCGGTACCTATTTATCTACTTGCACCTTTTGGCGTGCTTTCGAACTGCTAGGTTGGCAGGAGCTGGGACCGAGCAATGGGAACTCACCCCGTCATGGGGATTCGAACCGCCAACCTTCTGATCAGCAAGCCCAAGAGCTCAGTGGTTTAGACCACAGCGCCACCCGCGTCCCGTAGGCTCACCCTATTCATACACAAATATGCCCTTAACACAGGATTTGCAAGGAAAAGGACAATGGGAAGGCTTTCCCCATTTGCCTCCCTTACTGCAGAGGAATATTTGAGGTCTTTGGGGGAGTCAAAATGCCTTCAGGATTGCTCTCCCATACTATTTCAGACACATGGTTCATATATTTAGACATGTGTGCATTTATGAATATTTATTCTTTATTTGAGACTTTAAAATTCCGATAACACACACATAAAAGGTAAAGGTAAAGGGTCCCACAGCGCCACCCGCTGTAGTAGTAGTAGTAGTAGCAGTAGTAATAATATAATCTATTATTTATACCCCGCCCATCTGGCTGCATATCCCCAGCCACCGTGGGCAGCTCCCAGCAGAATATTAAACCAGGTTGGATAATTCAGGATCACAAAGTTCACAATTAACCTAAGCAGCAACCAAGGTATTTTTCTTTGCAAATATCTTACCCAGTTTCACAAATTGTGAACGATGCGCATGCTTATAAATTGCTGCTGAAATAGACTACAGTGCCCTGACACACCTGTTTGCTGCTTTTTAATTAAAAAATAAGATGCACGTGCACACCCTCTCAGTTAAATAAATAAAGTTTAAAAAAATCTCTTCACGACCATTTCACATGGTGCAAAATGTCCTGCGCAGATGTACTTTTAGTGTAAAGCCTGAGACATGCAGCTTAAGTGCGAATTGCCGCTGCAGGTGCGAGATGGCTGCAGTGTCAGGATGAATGGGTAAGTGCTGGCCTGTGGCTAGGCCAAATGTCAACGCCTGTAGGTCAAGGAGTGCCAGTGGCCGAGTGTTTATATCTACGACGTGGGAAGGCCCTGCTCAAAAGTGGTGGCTCACCTCACACAGGGCAAAATTTCCCACCCAGATGTGCTTTCGATGTAGACAAGCAACATGCAGCTTGAATATGAATTGTCAGTTTCTGCCTTGCTTTCTATATAAATGGGAACTTTTGCACTCACTTTACACTTGTTGCCATCCCAGGTAGCTCAGTTGGCTAGAGTGTGGTGCAGATAACACCAAGGTTACGTACAGGACAGCTACAGGGGGTTGGACATGCAATTCTATGATTCTATGTGTGTGTTAGGGGACACGGGTGGCGCTGTGGGTTAAACAACAGAACCTAGGACTTGCCGATCAGAAGGTCGGCGGTTCGAATCCCCGCGATGGGGTGAGCTCCCGTTGCTCAGTCCCAGTTCCTGCCAACCTAGCAGTTTGAAAGCACATCAAAGTGCAAGTAGATAAATAGGTACCACTCTGGCAGGAAGGTAAACAGCATTTCCATGCACTGCTCTGGTTCTCCAGAAGCTACTTAGTCATGCTGGCCACATGACCCGGAAGCTGTACGCTGGCTCCCTTGGCCAATAAAGTGAGATGAGCGCCGCAACCCCAGAGTCGGCCACGACTGGACCTAATGGTCAGGGGTCCTTTTTCCCATACTACTACTATTACTCCCAATCTAGCAAGGGACAGCTATATAGGCCAATGATGTTGCAGTGCCTATAGATGTTCATGCATATTGTAATGATTAGCCCTGTCCTTTGTTCCCCAGAATGTGAAGTCCCTAATGCACAACAAATCTTGACCAGAGCTGGTGTGAGACCAGGGTCAGTTGAGTGGCATTTTCGGTTACAAGCTTCTCAAGGCAAATAGTGTCATGGCAAAAATATAATGCGCCAGCTGGAGGTTGAGAGATTGCATGATCGCATTCTGAAGGAATGAGACACCATGTGGAAACTAGAAATTCACTTACTGTGGCCTTTTTCTACCAAGCGCAACACATTATTATAATTTGCAGCTTGTAGCAAATCAAGCCATCATTTTGTTTCCCCTTTATTTTACACAAGTTGTAATTTTCAGCCTTCTGCATTGTAGTACAAACACATTTCTGTGCCAAAGAGCAACCTGCAAGCAAAGCACAGGGTTTCAGCACATCACTATTCTATTACTTTTTTTAAAAGGGAAAAAAAAGAATTGGCAACTTTTCCAAAACTCACCCGAACTGCTAGATGTCACCGTGGCAAGAATTTTCCTGCACTTCACTTCTGCGAAGATGATTTCACAAAAGAAACCTTCCAAGGGAACATACGGCTTCAGCACTTCTGTTTCATCGTTTATAATTAGCGCAATTAAAAAGTGACAAGGCGCGTGGTACAGGAAGAGCAAAATGATCTCTTGCAGACAGCGCAAAAAGAAGAGACGAAAAAACGATAGCGACGAGGAAAGGATTTTGGAATGGTCATCGCTCGCTGCTTATTCTCAAAGCCATCTTGTGAGGGAAGATTGAGAACTAATGAGCAACTTTTGGTTTTTATGACCCATCTACAGAGGCGTACCTGGGGGTTGGGGAAACCGGCCCACGTTGGGTGGCACTGTGGTATAAACTACTGAGCCTCTTGGGATTCCTCATCAGAAGGCCGGCGGTTCAAATCCCTGTGATGGGGTGAGCTCCCATTGCTCTGTTCTAGCTCCTGCCCACCTAGCAGTTCGAAAGCACGCCAGTGCAAGTAGATAAATAGGTATCACTTGTGGCAGAAATACGCGGTGGTCTTGTAGTAAGGTCAAAGCTTACTGGGAAATGATATATAGTGAAATGAAAAGGATGTTTAAAACAACATTTGTAAAAAAACAAACCCAGAAGCTTCTCTTTTGGGAATTATAGGGACAGAACTACCTAAAATGTATAGAAACTTATTCATGTATGCTACTACAGCAGCAAGAATGTTACTTGCCCTAAAATGGAAAGAAGCAGAAGTCCCAGTAAAGAAAGAATGGATACAAAATCTTGTGGAATATGCAGAAATGGCAAAACTTACTGGAAGAATAAGAAATCAAGATAACAGAATGCTACTTGCCCAGAAGTGGAAGGAAGAGAAAGTCCCAACAAAAGAAGAGTGGATGACAAAGATGATGGAATATGCCAAAATGGCAAAGATAACCGTGAAGATCAGACACCAATATGATTTTAAAAATTTAGTCAAGAGTGGGAAAAAATTATAGAATATCTTAAAGACGACTGTAGATACTTAAAAACATTAGCAGGATTATTGTAACACTTATGATGTAATATGATTTAAGGCAGGCTTCCTCAAACTCAGCCCTCCAGATGTTTTTGGCCTAAAACTCCCATGATCCCTAGCTAGCAGGACCAGTGGTCAAGGATGCTGGGAATTGTAGTCTCAAAGCATCTGGAGGGCCGAGTTTGAGGAAGCCTGATTTAAGGTGAAAAAAGGAGATAAAATGGATTGGAAAAATGTAATTAGATGCAATAAAATAGGGGGGGTTTAAACCAGGAGAAGGTGGAGGATGTCTGAAGGAATCATATAATCCTAGAAGTGTATAAAATGAAAATGATTTCAGTGTATAAGAATATTGTTTTAAAAAATGAAAAATAAAATATATTTTTTTAAAAAAAAAGAAATCAAGAAATCACTTCTTATAAAAGAATGGAAATGGTTTATGGAATATTTACAGATAAATTGTAAACAGATAAGAACATTGGCAGGATGATTGTAATAACCTGCAGTTTTATAAAGGTAAAGGTAAAGGTACCCCTGCCCGTATGGGCCAGTCGTGTCCGACTCTAGGGTTGCGCGCTCATCTCGCTTAAGAGGCCGGGGGCCAGCACTGTCCGGAGACACTTCCGGGTCACGTGGCCAGCGTGACTAAGCGGCATCTGGCGAGCCAGCACCAGCGCCGCACATGGAAACACCGTTTACCTTCCCGCTATAAAGCGGTACCTATTTATCTACTTGCACTTAGGGGTGCTTTCGAACTGCTAGGTGGGCAGGAGCTGGGACCGAACGACAGGAGCTCACCCCGCCGTGGGGATTCAAACGGCTGACCTTGCGATCAGCAAGTCCTAGGCACTGAGGTTTTACCCACAGCACCACCCGCGTCCCTAGTTTTATAAGAGCATATATTTAAAGTAGATGAGTAAATGAGTAAATTGAGTTAATTTTGGATATGCAGGAGATATGAAAAATAAATTTAAGGAACCACAGAAAGAGGGGGAAGGAAGTCAAGTTTTGAAATGCTGAAATGATTGTAAAATTAGTGAAATATATAAACCCAAAAAGCATGCATACATGCATAAATAAATAAATAAATACAGTGGTACCTCAAGTTAAGTACTTAATTTGTTCCGGAGGTCTGTTCTTAACCTGAAACTGTTCTTAACCTGAAGCACCACTTTAGCTAATAGGGCATCCTGCTGCTGCCGCGCTGCTGGAGCACAATTTCTGTTCTTATCCTGAAGCAAAGTTCTTAACCTGAAGCACTATTTCTGGGTTAGCGGAGTCTGTAACCTGAAGCGTATGTAACCTGAAGCGTATGTAACCCGAGGTACCACTGTAAATGTTCCTGCTACTGGAAATAAGCCGGGGGGGGGGGCACACCTGAAATTTGGGTCAACTTATCTGCCTAACCTGGTTACATACATTGCAAACTTTAGAGGGACAGCCTATCTTTCCTCCAGCTTTGTGGTGACAGCCACATATGTTTCAATTGAAAAGGGCTTCCCATATTACCTTATTTCCACATTATCCTGGTTTATAAGCTTGGCTATTTGATTGCACCTTCTGTGCCTAACATCTGCTACTCTTATTCTACTCCATTCACAGCAGATGAGGAAATTGCACATTGCTAGTCCATAGCTGGGAAGTTAATGTTGAAATGCTCTTTGTGGATGCCGTACCAGGTAAATGGGTCTATCATCTTCGAGACAGTCCCAGCCTAGAGGAAGTTCTCAAATGGGCTACCCACCGGCCAGCAGGTCAGCTCAGGGCAATCTTAATAGCATCAGCTGCTTTCTACATTGCTGCTGCATGATGTTGCAAATTGTCTACAGTATGAGCAATTATTCTTCATTTGTTCAGAGACGAAAATCAGCTCTGGAAGCTGCACTTACTTTGCTTCACAAATCTGCTTTTGAGTCATGTTTTTCGTGGCAACAGGGTCTTCCTCACTTAACGGGTCTACTGAAAAGCACAAGATATTGATCACACTTCGCAAGATCCTCTTTACACAAACATCCGCAGTTGAACCTATAGAAAAGGAGCATATCAGGAAGAACGAGCAAGAACTCTTCTCCCTAAAATCTACGTAAAGAAGGCTGATCGCCGAAGAATTGATGCTTTTGAATTATGGTGCTGGAGGAGACTCTTGAGAGTCCCATGGACTGCAAAAACATCAAACCTCTCCATTCTGAAGGAAATCAGCCCTGAGTGCTCACTGGAAGGACAGATCGTGAAGCTGAGGCTCAAATACTTTGGCCACCTCATGAGGTGAGAAGACTCCCTGGAATAGACCCTGATGTCACACAGAAATGTCACACAGAAAATGTCCCTGGAATGTCACACAGAAATCTGTGTGTTGTCTCTGTGTGGAGAAATAAACAGGGCCCTGTTCAAAGAGCTATTCTGTGTTGTGGGAGTTTAGAGTTTTTACTGTACCACTACCCATGTTGATACAAGTGGAAGAGGGACGCGGGTGGCACTGTGGTCTAAACCATTGAGCCTCTTGGGTTTGCCGATCAGAAGGTTGGTGGTTTGAATCCCTGCAACTGGGTGAGCTCCTGTTGCTCTGTCCCAGCTCCTGCCAACCTAGCAGTTTGAAAGCATGCCAGTACAAGTAGATAAATAGGTACCACTGTGGCAGGAAGGTAAATGGTGGTTCTGTGCGCTCTGGTTTCCATCACGGTGTTCTGTTGCGCCAGAAGCGTTCAGTCCTGCTGGTCACAGGACCAGGAAAGCTGTCTGTGAACAAACACCTGAAAGCAAGATGAGTGCCACAACCGCAGAGTCGCCTTTGACCGCACTTAACCATCCAGGGGTCCTTTACCTTTACTCAGTGCTTTTTTTCCTTTAAAAATGTTTAGGGGTACTCTTATTTTCCTACTCATATTGAAATACTGTCCCCCAATGAGGCCAAACTTAGATTCAAAAATGTTTAGGGGGTAAGCATAGCCCTGCGTCCCCCCAGAAAGAAAAGCACTGCTTATGGACACACCATTAAGACCATATTCATGGAAGACAATCTTACTCAGCTACGAGTGATCGCCAAAGAAAGAAATGAAGAGGTATTGAAAGCAAACATAGGATTTTTTTCCAGTTTACAGAACCTTTATTTGCCCTTCTGCAACACTTAGAATACTGCTAATTGGGCTTTTGGAATGATGGGTATATCTAGTCTGAACTTGATAGTGTTGTGGTCACAGTTGCCAATCTGTTCACTAGCATCTTGTTCCAGTCCTGGGCATCACTTAAGATCAAGTTGAGATTTGCTTTTCCTCTGGTCCACTCCATGACCAACTGTTCTGGGTGACACAATCACTTAGGGCAGGCATGGCCAAACTTGGCCCTCCAGATGTTTTGGGACTAAACTCCCATCATCCCTAGCTAACAGAACCAATGGTCAGGGATGATAGGAATTGTAGTCCCAAAACATCTGAAGGGCCAAGTTTGGCCATGCCTGACTTAGGGTATCTGGAACACACAAGGCTGGAACACACAATTACCCAATCTACATTTACTCATTGCTACATCATATCCTTTTTGGGATACCTGCTTGATTTTATTCTCCATCTTAGGATCACCCTGGACCTTTGGTGCACTAGAATTAACTTAGAAAATAAGATGACAAATTGCACAGATCCTTTAAGCTTGGCACTGCATGCCACAACCGTGGGAAGCAAGGAGCTCTACAAGCAGACACTGTTTGCTGGGGACATTATTTAGAGCTCTGATTTAAGTTTGACAAAGTGTGTTCTCCCTCATGGAGAGCACAGGTTGCGGGTGGGGCTGACAAGACACCTCACTGTTACTAGGCAAATGTCAAAACAAAATAAAAAAATTCCTTCCAGTAGCACCTTAAAGACCAACTAAGTTAGTTCTAGGTATGAGCTTTCGTGTGCATGCACACTTCTTCAGATACACTGAAACAGAAGTCTGAAGTGTATCTGAAGAAGTGTGCATGCACACGAAAGCTCATACCTAGAACTAACTTAGTTGGTCTTTAAGGTGCTACTGGAAGGAATTTTTTTATTTTGTTTTGACTATGGCAGACCAACACGGCTACCTATCTGTAACTGGAACTAGGCAAATGGTTTGGCCATCCTTTAAGCAGGGGTGGGCTGCTACTGGGGAAATCTAGATGTTGCCATTTGCTGTTTGACAGCCCTATTTGTTAAATACAAGGCTCGCAGCGAAGAACTTCCTCTTTTCGCTGCGTGCTTCGGATCACCCGCCCTCCCTTCCCTAATTTTAGGCTGTTTGCTTGACCTTGCTATGCCTGTCATGGGGTCATCTGCTTTGGGGCAGGGGCCCAGTAGGAATTTTATCCATTTGGCTGATTGGCTGGTGCCACTTGGTTTTTGCCTACTGCGTAGCAAATCGTCACAACTTGTAAGGTTTGCGGTTAGGCATTGGTCTTGGAATTGGTTGGTGGAGGGGTATGGATTCGGCTGTGCCTGCCCCTCCAAAATGCTGCTGCTGCTGCTGCTTCAAGGGTTTTCCGTTAAAGGAACTGAGGGGCTCCCCATGCTTTTGTCCGAAACCCCCTGGCAAGGGGCTAGGGCCACGCAAGCCCCTGGGAGCATTCTGGGGAGAGGTGAGGCATGGTTCCCAGTCCCGTCTCTCTCCCCAGGTGACTTACCCTTGCTGACTTTGCGGGGGGTGCGAATGTCAGAGCTGTCCCCATGCGGGTTCAGTTAGTGCTACCAATGCCTAAGCAACCACTCACATTGCTGTAATTTGAATAAAGTTGTGGCCAAAATTATGCCAAAAACCTTAAACAAAAATTAAGTGTCAATTGTGTTTTTCTTTGGGGGGGGGGGTGTCTTGGGGACCTCAACGCGCAGCCTATATATGAATTGCTAATACAGTGGTGCCCCGCAAGACGAATGCCTCGCAAGACGAAAAACCCGCTAGACGAAAGGGTTTTCCGTTTTTCGAGGCGCTTTGCAAGACGAATTTCCCTATGGGCTTGCTTCGCAAGATGAAAACGTCTTGTGAGTCTTGTGAGTTTTTTTCCTTCCCCCCCTTGTTCTAAGCCGCTAATAGCCGCTAAGGCGCTAAGCCGCTAATAGCGCTAATCCGCTAAGCCGCTAATAGGGATGCTTCGCAAGACGAAAAAACCGCTAGACGAAGAGACTTTCTTGAAACTTTAATCCAAGGTAGGTTGCAAACCATGAGGTGGTATCAATAAAAAGAAACATCACACTAAAACTATTTAAAAAAAAATTAAAACCAGCACAGTGTTAAGACATCATTCCACTCCTAACTAGGGTTGCTATTTTTTTTTTACTACCTCCTGCTCTTCTGCCTCTAATAGCAGCTTCATCTATAGACTTGAATGGATGGTGGGGCTTACATTTGTGCCTTGATAAACTGCACCAGAGGGTTTCTGATGCAGATGCTAAAGTACAGGACCAGGTTGGCCATTTTATTTCTCTCAGCAACCTGGAAATTCTATGTGGAATGCCTTCCGAAAAAGGAAAGTTTACACCATCTTTTAGCTGGTAAGTATTAGGCCAAATTGGGTTAAACCACAGAGCCTAGGACTTTCCGATCAGCAGGTTGGTGGTTTGAATCCCCGCGACGGGGTGAGCTCCCGTTGCTCGGTCCCTGCTCCTGTCAACCTAGCAGTTCGAAAGCATGTCAAAGTGCAAGCAGATAAATAGGTACCGCTCCGGCGGGAAGGTAAATGGCATTTCCATGCGCTGCTTTGGTTTGCCAGAAGCGGCTTAGTCATGCTGGCCACATGAACCGGAAGCTGTACGTCAGCTCCCTCGGCCAATAAAGCAAGATGAGCGTCACAACCCCAGAGTTGGCCACAACTGGACCTAATGGTCAGGGGTCCCTTTACCTTTATTAGGCCAAATAGGCATTTGCCTTCCGGGTTCAAAGTTTCCATTAAGCAATAAAGAGTAATAAGCAAATAAAATCATATGCATAAATCAACCATAATTATACATCCCCAAAAGCCTGAATGAAAAAGAGAGAAATGAACAACAGCACTAGTACAGAACAGGGAGAAAAAGTGCTCCAGGTTTGTGGAATCTCTCAGAGGCCTGCCCAAAAGATTTTTCTTATTTGGCGATCACTCATAGCCGAGTAAGATTGTCTTCCATGAAGATGGTTTTAACAGTGAGTCCGTAAGTGACTGTGGAGGCCAAATCTGGATCCTCATTTCCTTCCACAGTGGGGACATAGGTTTCCGGTCAGCAGTTGATCATGGTGAGGGTTTGCCAAGCATGCCTTCCTCTTAGCACGTTTCTCCCTTGCGTCCTGAGTTCGAGTGTCTTCAAAGCCCATGATACCTTTGGTAGAGGTTGTTCTCCAACTGGAGCACTTGCAGGCCAGTGTTTCCCAATTATCCATTCTTATACTGCATTTTTAAAGATTTGCCTCAAGAGTGTCTTTCAACCTCTTTGTTGTCCACCAGAATTCCGCTTTCCATTCATAAGTTGGCAATAGAGTAGGTTGCTTTGGAAGATGATGTCAGGGGTTCAGAAGGAGAGACACAGGAGGGGGAGCAAATGGAGAGTGAGGAGGAGGAGTCCGAGGGGGGCGCAGGCAGTGACAGTGGAAAGAGTTATTCCACAAGCCTCTCCAGCGAATCGGAGGACTCACAGAAGGGAGCGCCGATGGCCAGAGCGAGGGGGGTTCCAGGGGGGAAGCCCCAGGAGGAAGGGGCCAGCGGGGAGTCCCTGAGCAGCAGTTGGAAATCAGGACCAGCTTCCCCACCAGAGCGCAGTGGGGAGGGGGAGTCCCAGGAATCGGGACCAGTGCTCTCACCACCAGCGGGAGGAGAGGAGTCAGGTTTGGTCACGCCCACATCAGGAAGCGGGGAAACGGTCAGGAGGAAGGTTACCGGCTGGGCGCGCGCGCCAAGTTCAAATGTACAGGCGAGCGGCACAGCAGGGAGCCCGGGTAGGGAGCCAGGTCCTAAAGCCCGCCGGAAGGAAGGGGAAGACCAAGGGGGGTCAGTGTCAGAGGAGTCCAGGAAGGAGGAAACCCCAGAGGGCAGAAGGACCCAGCGAAGGAAAGAACAGCGTAGGAGGTGGAGCCGGGCTAGGATCTTAAACTGGTGTGGGAGGAGCAGTGAGTCAGAGGGGACTTAGCCGGTCTAGCGTCGAGACGTGGGTCTGCGTGCCCAGAGCTTTGAAATGGAAACTAAACTTCAATAAAGACTTTGTATATTATATCCACCGGGCGTTGGTCCTCTGTGAGCTGGGACCTAGAGGTAGACCTGACAGTAAGTCCCCTCTGACTCACTCCCCTTTCACCAAGAACCTCGCAGCGAGGGGCGAAGATTGGTGCTTAACGAGCTCACAAAAGTAAGGCAAGATGACTACCGAACAGCAAATGGCAACCCTGCAAAATGCAGTGACGCGACTCAACGAGGAGATACTCGCATCTAGGAAGAGGGGAGACGAAGCAGCTGCTGCCTGCAAGGATCTACAAGCCAGGTTGGAAGCGCTTACAAGGCAGGGGCACCCCCCCCAAAGCCAGAGGGGATTGGGCTGGGGAAGAGAGGGGGCAGCCTTGTGTCTCATTTCGATGGGAATTTGCAGCAGTACCCTAACTTCCGAGCAGACGTGCTGTTTGCGCTGCAATTGCTGGATAAAGACTTTAGAGATGAGCAGGAGAGGGTGGGATTTATATTATCTCATTTGCATGGAGAAGCTAAAGCGTGGCTACGCAATCTGTGGAGAGATAAGGATCTGGCGCTCCGAAGTGTGGATGCCTTCATTAAAGCCATGGATTCGTGTTTTTTATCAACAATAGACATTGATATCGCCAGAAAACAGATACATGGGCTGAAACAAGGGAGAGCCACTGTGAGGGAGTATCATTCCCGCTTTTTTGCATTGGTGAATGCGCTGGGATGGGAAAAAGATTCAGCTGCAGTCAGAGACGTTTTCTGGGAAGGGCTGAATGGAGCTGTAAAAGACGAAATTGCAAGGGGAGAGAGACCCCATACCACCAAAGACGTTGTGGAGAGGGCACTCACGATGGGGGTTAGGCTGGAAGGACGCCCTTGGGACAAGGAGGAAGGGCATTGGGGACGCACGCCAGCGAGAGGACCGCCCCCCTTTCCCAAGGAAGCGGCGCGCGCTCGATCCATGCCTCCGCTGGGAGAGGGAGAGGAGCCGATGGAGATAGGTGGTGCTAAGGCTCAGTCCCCAGCCGGAGCCCTAACGCCGGGAGCAGTCAAAATGAAGCCTCCTAGAGGAACCAGGAAGTGCTACATCTGCGACAGTGCTCAACACATGGCGAAAGAGTGTCCCCGGAGGATCCACAAGCACACTGCAGCCTCAGCAACAGTAACAGAATCAGTTCAGCAGACTGCACCACAGCAGGGAAACGGCACTGTCTGGCTGGAAGTGGAGCCACTGGGGCCCAGCCAGACGTATCAGTGAAGCAGTCCCCAGGCATCTTACAGCCCACAGACCCCCTCCCGCCCAAACCAGTGGTGCAGCTCACCGCATCCCTCCAGCTTCCAAATGGGCTCACCGTGGAAGTCCCCATTTCCATTGATTCTGGGAGCAATGCAGATTTTATAGGCATGGAGTTCATCCAGCAACATGGCATAGCCCTTCTGCCAGCGACGGTACCTCTGAACGTCGTCACGGTGGATGGCAGGGAGCTACTGGGAGGGCAAGTGCTACAGCAGACGCCACCAATGGTGATGCGCATTGGTAATCACCGCGAAGTCATCAGCTTCAATGTCACCCGCCTGTCAGACACGCCCATAGTGTTGGGCATGAGTTGGCTGGATAGGCACAGCCCGGCATTAGCTTGGTACCAGCGTCAACTAACCTTCGGCTCCTCCTACTGCGCAGAACACTGCATCCGGGCTGACCTGGAAGATGAGGGGCAGGAGGATGGACCACAGCTGAACTTGGGCATCCTGCAAGCAGTACCTAACAAGTACAAAGAGTTTTTGGAGGTCTTCTGCGAGAAAGAAGCGGACAAGCTGCCTCCCCACAGACCCTACGACTGCAAGATTGACCTCCTGCCGGGGGCGACGCTCCCGACGGGGAAACTGTATTCCATGTCGGAGGATGAATTGCAGGAGCTCAGGGAGTTCATAGATCACAACTTGAAGCGGGGATTCATCCGAGAGTCCAAGGCGGTGGGGGGCAGTCCTGTATTTTTTGTAAAGAAACGGGACACGCCCCAGAAGAGGCTGGTCGTGGACTTTCGCGTCTTAAACCAGAAGACCAAGCCCTCAGCCTTCCCTATGCCCAAGATCGATGACCTGCTGGCGACGGTGAGGAAGGGTCGCATCTTTACCAAGTTGGATCTGCGGGGAGCGTACAATCTCATTCGCGTGCGCGAAGGTGACGAGTGGAAAACGGCCATGTTTACGCCGCTGGGCACCTATGAGTATAGAGTTATGCCTTTTGGATTACAAAATGGCTCCCACTGCTTTCAAGCATTCATGCATCATGTCTTGGCGGGTCTTCTCTACAAGAAGTGCGTCTGCTTCCTGGACGACATCCTCATCTTCTCGGAGTCGCCGGAGGCTCACGAGAGAGATGTCAGGGAGGTCCTGCAACGGCTGCGGGAGCACAGGCTTTATGCCAAGCTGGAGAAGTGCCAGTTCGACAAGACGGAGGTGGACTTCCTGGGCTACAAACTGTCCGACAAGGGACTCGCCATGGACAGTACCAAGGTACGTGCAGTGCTGGACTGGAAGAGCCCACGCAATCGGAAGGAAGTCCAGAGGTTTGTCGGCTTTGCCAACTTTTATCGCAAATTCATCAAAGGTTTCGCCATGCAGACAGCGGCCATCACTGACACCCTCAGTGCCAAGAAGAAGAAATTCATCTGGACGGAGCAGGCAGAGCAGTCCTTTCAAAAGCTCAAGAATCTCTTCGCGTCCGAGGAACACCTGCTACACGTGAACCCCAGCAGGCCCATGAGAGTGGAGACGGACGCCTCAGACAGGGCCGTAGGGGCCGTCCTGTTGCAGCAAGACCACCAGGGGGACTGGAGGCCGTGCGCTTTCTACTCCAGAAAACTCAGCAAGTCGGAGCAGAACTACACCATCTGGGACAGGGAGTTACTGGCCATACATGCAGCCTTCAAGGCGTGGCGGCACTTCCTCGTCGGAGCCAAACACACGGTGCAGGTCCGTACAGACCATAAAAACTTGGAGTACTGGCGCACGGCGAGGTTCCTGAACCAGAGACACATCCGCTGGGCGGAGTTCTTTGCAGATTTCGACTTCAGAATAGAATACATCCCTGGAAACAACAACATCATGGCGGACGCGCTGTCCAGGAAACCGCAGTATCTCGAGGAAGAGGCACCGGCGGCGGCCAAGCACATGTTCGCACCGAAGGCGTGGGCATGCGCGTCAGCCACGGTGGACCTGGACGCAGTGCGGCGCGCGCTGCAGACGGACTCCTTCGCGCGAGCCAAGATGGAGGAGGTCCGTAGCGGCACGGCGAGGGACGACGACTTCCAAATACGCGACGGCCTGCTCATCCGCAAAGGAGCCCTCTACGTACCGGGAGACAACCTCCGAGCGAAAGTCCTACAACAGATGCACGACGCGCCCAGCGCGGGACACTTCGGCAAAGAGAAGACGGTGGACATAGTAGCCAGAGACTTTTGGTGGCCCAAGATGAGAGGGAATGTCACGGAATACATCAATAGGTGCGACACCTGCCAAAGGGCCAAGCCAGTACACCAGCCGCCGGCAGGCCTGTTGGAACCGCTACAGACACCGTTCGAACCGTGGGAGAGGGTGGCCCTGGACTTTGTCACAGATCTGCCCAGCTCGAGGGGCAAGACGGCGGTACTCGTGGTAGTAGACTTGTTCACCAAGATGGCCCACTTCATTCCTTGCGCGAAGGTGGCTACAGCCGAGCAGACCGCCAAGCTGTTTATAGACCACGTGTTCAAGGTGCACGGCCTGCCACGGTCCATCCTGTCCGACAGGGGGCGCCAGTTCATATCCAACTTCTGGCAAAAGCTGATGGGTTTCCTGAACATCAAGGTCAGCCTGGCGTCGGTGCGACACCCGCAGACCAACGGGCAGGCGGAGAGAGTCAACGCCATTATGCAGCAGTACCTGAGATGCTACGCGAACCAGCAGCCCTCGACCTGGGTGGACTATCTACCGTTGGCCGAGTTTGCCTACAACAACACGAAGCACGCATCCACGGGGGTGACACCGTTTTTCGCCAACAATGGGCGGCATCCCAGAACCTTCCCGGGTTTGGAGAAAGTGAAGGCAGGGGAGCCGCAGGGAGCAGAGGCCATGGCAGCGGAGTTGCAGGAGATCCACGAGCAGCTCAGGAGGCAGTTAGAGGTGGCGAAACAGGCTTACAAAGTGCAGGCAGACCGACACAGGAGAGTGGGGGAAGACATCCGGGTAGGAGACTGGGTGTGGTTAGCAGCCCAGGCAGTTCCAGCCAGATCGCTGGCCAAGAAGAAGCTAGGGCACAAGCAGCTAGGGCCGTACCAAGTAGAGGCGCAGATCAACCCAGTGGCCTTCCGGTTGACACTCCCGGAGGGGTCCAGAATGCACCCGGTCTTTCATAGATCAGTGCTCACACCCTACAGAGAGCCCCACAGGTTTCAGGCACCAGGGACGGCGCCAGACCCGCTCAGGGAAGCGCCGAAAAAGGGGGGGTCGCTGAGAGGGGAGCCACTCAATGAAGCCACAGAGATTTTAGACTCAAGGTGGGGGGAGGACGGGATCCAATATCTTCTCGCCACAGAGGACACCCCGGCCAGCGCCAACAGGTGGGTGCAGGATTACGCATTGGAGGAGCAGTGGCTCAAGGAAGAATTCCATACACTTTTCCCGCACAAGCCCATGCCGGCGGGCCTTTTTGACGACTGTCTGTTCACACCCACACTCTCAGCCAGCACTTTCCGGGGTTTCTCTTCAGCTGAGGAATCGACTCCGGGAGGCAGTTCCCCAGAGGGATCACTCTCAGGGTTTGGCACGGGGGGATCTTATTGGTGGGAGGACCAACCCGAAGTGGGCTGGCGCAGAAACATGCCGAAGGGACCCTGGGAAGTGGAGTCACCTCAGGCGACAGAGGGAGAGGGGGTCTTGGGTGATTTGGGGGCGGCTTCAGATTTCGAACACACCGCCCAGGAGATGGAAGCGGAGGAAATCGCCGTCGACGAGCCCATGGAGGACTTCCCGGACTTATCCCGCTGGCTGCACGCCTCGGGGGACGAACTGTATCCTGAAATTACCCCCACAACACTGGAGCACCCAGAACCCGCACCTGAAGAGGGGGAGGGGGGAAGGGGGGCTTTGAGGGGGGGATGGATGTCAGGGGTTCAGAAGGAGAGACACAGGAGGGGGAGCAAATGGAGAGTGAGGAGGAGGAGTCCGAGGGGGGCGCAGGCAGTGACAGTGGAAAGAGTTATTCCACAAGCCTCTCCAGCGAATCAGAGGACTCACAGAAGGGAGCGCCGATGGCCAGAGCGAGGGGGGTTCCGGGGGGAAGCCCCAGGAGGAAGGGGCCAGCGGGGAGTCCCTGAGCAGCAGTTGGAAATCAGGACCAGCTTCCCCACCAGAGCGCAGTGGGGAGGGGGAGTCCCAGGAATCGGGACCAGTGCTCTCACCACCAGCGGGAGGAGAGGAGTCAGGTTTGGTCACGCCCACATCAGGAAGCGGGGAAACGGTCAGGAGGAAGGTTACCGGCTGGGCGCGCGCGCCAAGTTCAAATGTACAGGCGAGCGGCACAGCAGGGAGCCCGGGTAGGGAGCCAGGTCCTAAAGCCCGCCGGAAGGAAGGGGAAGACCAAGGGGGGTCAGTGTCAGAGGAGTCCAGGAAGGAGGAAACCCCAGAGGGCAGAAGGACCCAGCGAAGGAAAGAACAGCGTAGGAGGTGGAGCCGGGCTAGGATCTTAAACTGGTGTGGGAGGAGCAGTGAGTCAGAGGGGACTTAGCCGGTCTAGCGTCGAGACGTGGGTCTGCGCGCCCAGAGCTTTGAAATGGAAACTAAACTTCAATAAAGACTTTGTATATTATATCCACCGGGCGTTGGTCCTCTGTGAGCTGGGACCTAGAGGCAGACCTGACAGATGATAATAGGGCATCCGAACAAAATGACCAGTCCAGCGAAGTTGATGTTGATTTCTTTATCTGAACTTTGACAAGTCTAAAGTCTTCTACCCCACTCTACTCATTTCCCCTCCCCCTCTTTCCTTCTCTTTTCTTCCCAACTTAATAGTGCATGCAGCACTAATGTCTCATGACAAATGAAAATGATCTGTAGAGAACACAACTTGAAAAATGAGACAACACACGTATTTTGGTAAACTAGGTAAAGGGACCCCTGACTATTAGGTCCAGTCGTGGCTGACTCTGGGGTTTCGGCACTCATCTCGCTTTATTGGCCGAGGGAGCCGGTGTACAGCTTCTGGGTCATGTGGCCAGCATGACAAAGCTGCTTCTGGCGAACCAGAGCAGCGCATGGAAACGCCGTTTACCTGCCTGTCAAAGTGGTACCTATTTATCTACTTGTACTTTGACGTGCTTTCGAACTGCTAGGTTGGCAGGAGCAGGGACTGAGCAACGGGAGCTCACCCCGTCATGGGGATTTGAACCGCCGACATTCTGATCGGCAAGTCCTAGGCTCTGTGGTTTAACCCACAGCGCCACCCGTATCCCTCAAAGGTCTTGTTACTTTTGAGGAAAAACTCTTGTGTCTTTATTCTTTTAAGAGGGATAAAAGGGGACACCAGGAATAATCCAACTGGATTACTTAACTAAAGAGATTCAAATGAATTTGCAAACTAGCTTCCTGCTGTATTGAGGGAAATCTGCTCTGCTACATCACTCACTTGTGTGAGTGAAGGAAGGATAATACTTATTCAATATATCCTTTCCTACTATCCTTAACATTCCCACACAAACAGCCTTTTGGACCAACAAATAACAAAATCACTCCCTTTAAACAGCATGTGCATAGCATCTCCATGAACATTCCCCTCCTTTTGGGGGTCCTCCCTTCTGCCCCAGATCTCCTGAAGTAAGGTCTGGCTACACAGAGCTGTAACTTGACCCTGAGATGCCATTTATAGTTTCCTCTGTGTACTGGGAACAAAGCTGAACTAAAGGAGTTATGGGGTTTATGCTGAACAATATTGCCTGAGCTTTGCTGCGCCTTCCTTATTCCCTTCCACTCCCAGGCAAACCCGTTCCTTCATTTTTACAAACACAAACGTAGCCGGTAAAGTGGCATGCGTTTGAAATGGTGGGGGAAAGCTTCACTGCTAAGTGTTCCCAGGCAAGGTGGCTGTTTCAGGGCCCAGGAACGATTTGGAAAAGAGATGACAACTTTACAAATCAATGATGCTTTATCTTCCGCCGGTATTCACACGGGCCATTCAGCAAAAATGCAGACAATCCCATATGCCGCCTGAGCTACAACTTGGCTAGCTTCCCTTGCTTTTGGGGAAAGGGCTTCTGTGTTCCTGCGGTTGGGCCATTGTGTTAGAATTGGACATAATAAAATCTTAGACTATGGCAAGTTCTTAAAGAAATGGGAGTGCCTGATCATCTCATCTGTCTCCTGAGAAATCTCTATGTGGGACAAGAAGCTACAGTTAGAACGGGATATGGAACAACTGACTGGTTCAAAATTGGGAAAGGAGTACGACAAGGCTGTACATTGTCTCCCTGCTTATTTAACTTATATGCAGAATTCATCACGTGAAAGGCTGGACTGGATGAATCCCTAGTCGGAATTAAGATTGCTGGAAGAAATATCAACAAGCTCAGATATGCAGATGACACAACCTTGATGGCAGAAAGTGAGGTTAACAAACCTTTTAATGAGGGTGAAAGAGGAGAGTGCAAAACATGGTCTGAAGCTCAACATCAAAAAACACGAAGATCATGGCCACTGGGCCCATCACCTCCTGGCAAATAGAAGGGGAAGAAACGGAGGCAGTGAGAGATTTTACTTTCTTGGGCTCCATGATCACTGCAGATGGTGACAGCAGCCACGAAATTAAAAGATGCCTGCTTCTTGGGAGAAAAGCAATGACAAACCTAGACAGCATTTTAAAAATCAGAGACATCACCTTGCTAACAAAGGTCCATATAGTTAAAGCTATGGTTTTCCCAGTAGTGATGTATGTATAAGAGCTGGACCATCAAGAAGGCTGATCGCTGAAGAATTGATGCTTTTGAATTATGGTGCTGGAGGAGACTCTTGAGAGTCCCATGGACTGCAAGAAGATCAAACCTATCCATTCTGAAGGAAATCAGCCCTGAGTGCTCACTGGAAGGACAGATCCTGAAGCTGAGGCTCCAATACTTTGGCCACCTCATGAGAAGAGAAGACTCCCTGGAAAAGACCCTGATGTTGGGAAAGATTGAGGGTACAAGGAGAAGGGGATGACAGAGGATGAGATGGTTGGACAGTGTTCTCAAAGCTACGAACATGAGTTTGACCAAAATGCGGGAGGCAGTGGAAGACAGGAGTGCCTGGCGTGCTCTGGTCCATGGGGTCTCGAAGAGTCGGACATGACTAAACGACTAAACAACAACAACAACAAGGGGCAAAACTACCCAAACTGTATAGAAATTTATTCATGTATGCAACTAGAATGTTCCTTGCCCAAAAATGGAAAGAAGAAGAAGTCCCAGTAAAAGAGGAATGGATACAAAAACTTATGGAATATGCAGAAATGGTGAAACTTACTGGAAGACAAAGAAATCCAGATACCAAACATATTTATAAAAGAATGGAAATGATTTATGAAATATTTGCAAACAAACTGTAAACAGATAAGAACATTGGCAGGGTTACTATACTAACCTGCAGTTTTATAAGAGTATATATTTAAAGTAGATGAATAAATGAGCAAATTAATTTGGATATGCAGAAGATATTAAAAATAAATTTAAGGAACTCCAGAACGAGGGGAAAGGAAGTCAAGTTTTGAAATGTTGATTGTAAAATTGTTGAAATGTATAAAACTGAAAATCATGATATATATATATATATAGGCTTAAAAATGTAAGCCTGCACAGACCTAGCTAGCTTCCAGGGCTAAATTCTAGGCTCATGGCATGCAGCTGAAACTCTGAGGTTGATGCTGTGTTTCATTATATGAATGTTGATGTTCACCACCGATCAGGGAAGTCAACAAGGATTTGCAGCTGAAGAAAACACCACCCTAAGGCTTCCTTTGTTTCGTTCCTTGCTCCCTCACCTCACTCAGTCTGTCGCCCAGCTAACCGTAAAATACCAGTGCATGCCTGTACCTGTAAAATACCTAGATATGCTTTGGAAAGGACTCATTAGATGACACGGCCTATCCAAGAATGCTCAGTTGAAATGCTAATCATCATCTGTGCTGGCAGATGCTGGGGTGTCAACTCTAAATGTGTATTTCCTGCTCACAGCCTTGGCAGAGTCCCAACAGCTGAGGACCAAAAAGCTTGGAGGTTCTCCACCTCTGGTTTACATAATCCATGCTCAGCATTCTGTGTCCTCAATATGTAAGAAAGTTGCAGTCGCAAAAAAAAAAAAAAATGTTTAAAATAACTTTTATTAAAAACAACAACACCCAGAGGATTTTTTATTAGGAATTGTAGGTACTGATATTCCCAGGGAGTAGAAAATACTTCTTATGTATGCTACTCAGTGCTTTTTTTCTGGGGGGACGCAGGGGTACACATACCTCAAAACATTTTGTGAATCTAAGTTTGGCCTCCTTGAGGGGCAGTATTTCTATATGAGTAGGAGAATGAGAGTACCCCTAAATGTGTTGGGGTTTTTTAGGAAGATAACCTGCATTCCGTTCTTCTGCCATTCATCTGGGCCAGAAACCAAAAATATCGGAATCTGCGTTTGACCGAGCTGATAAAGCTAATCTTCCAAGCTCCTCTGGAGTCGCCTCCGACGTGATCAATGACCTGAGCCTCTGATAAGGCTCCAGGCACATCCCCCATTCAGCAGAGAATCAAAGCAGCACGTGGAAGTGATGAGATTTATGGCTACATTGCTAGGTTTTATTATAAACTATGCAGACAGAAAACACATCCTCTCTCTGTGAAAGCAGAGAGAAACTGAAACAAAAACAAACAAACAAAAAAAAGGAACAGGAAACCAGTAACGTCACATCCGTCTCCCGTGAGACTTCCAACAGTATGGAATCTCTGGAATGTAAACAGAGTCCTGTGACTCCAAGCACTGCACAGTGGCAACAAACAGAAACCAACAAAAAGCACTGATGCTATTAACCCAGAGATGGGAAGAAGACAAAGTCCCTACCAGGGAAGAATAGCAAACTAAACTGTTGGACTATGCTGAAATGGCAAAACTGACTGGAAAGCTCAGCAATCAAGAAGACCAAAACTTTAATAAAGAATGGGAAAAGTTTATAATTTATCTGGGAGACCACTGTAAGCAGCTAAGAACATTAGCAGGATTTTAAAAACACTTGTAATGTATCAGATACTATGGACAAAATGTAGTGATATAAAATATGGAACAATACGCAGTTGAAAAGGTTGACAATTGGACCAATGGAGGGGAAGGTGGGGAGTCCAGCAATTGGAGAAATCTCTAAATATGGATAAGTATTTTGTATTGTTATAATTCTACACTTGTAAAATCAAATTAAATTATTATTATTATTATTATTATTATTATTATTATTATTATTATTAAAAAGAAAGTTGCAGTCTCTTTAGCTTCCTTCAAAGGCCCCTGCATGGCAACATCACCCCCTAGTCAGGGAAAACCAAAGTTGCAGCTATTTCAATTCAGACATTGTGGGTCACATACCTGTAGTTTCTGTAACAAAGAAGACATGTGCCAAACTGGCTAGGATCATTAAGGCTCCCAACAGAATATTAAAAACACAATGAAACATCAAACTTTAAAAACTTCCCTAAACAGATGTCTTCTAAAAGTCAAAACAAAATAAAAAAATTCCTTCCAGTAGCACCTTAAAGACCAACTGAGTTAGTTTTAGGTATGAGCTTTCGTGTGCATGCACACTTCTTCAGATACATGCACGAAAGCTCATACCTAAAACTAACTCAGTTGGTCTTTAAGGTGCTACTGGAAGGAATTTTTTTATTTTGTTTTGACCATGGCAGACCAACACGGCTACCTATCTGTTTCTAAAAGTCAGATAGTTGTTTAACTGTTTGACATATGATGGGGGGCATTCCACAGGGCGGGCACCACTACCAAGAAGGCCCTCTGCCTGGTTCCCTGTAACCTCACTTCTTGCACTGAGGGAACCGCCAGAAGGCCCTCGGAGCTGGACCTCAGTATCCAGGCTGAACGATGGGGGTGGAGACGCTCCTTTAGGTATACTGGACCAAGGGCGTTTAGCGCTTTAAAGGTCAACACCAACACTTTGAATTGTGCTCAGAAATGTACTGGGAGCCAATGTAGGTCTTTCAGGTCTTGGCAGTCACCCCCAGTCACCAGCCTAGCTGCCACATTCTGGATTAGTTGTAGTTTCCGGGTCACCTTCAAAGGTAACCCCATGTAGAATGCATTGCAGTAGTCCAAGCGAGAGATAACCAGAGCATGCACCACTCTGGCGAGACAGTCTGCGGGCAGGTAGGGTCTCAGCCTGCGTACCAGATGGAGCTGGTAAACAGCTGCCCTGGACACAGATTTGACCTGCGCCTCCATGGACAGCTGTGAGTCCAAAATGACTCCCAGGCTGAGCACCTGGTCCTTTAGGGGCACAGTTACCCCATTCAGGACCAGGGAGTCCTCCACACCTGCCCACCCCCTTTCCCCAAAAAACAGTACTTCCTTTCAGAATTACCTATGAAGCCAGAACTGAATTCATCTGCTTGGAGGCAGTATACTAACAGTGAAAGGGTATCCACCATAGAAACATCTCCTGGTAACAAGATGCAGGAAATTAAGTGCCCAGGAATTAATCTCCACTTTCAGCCCACTGCTATACGCTCACAGAGTCAGCTTCTATTCTTCTAACTGACCTGATTCTGTAATCCCATTATTAATATCATGAGAATGGCTGTCCTTCCTATAGGTTTGTGCTATCAATGGAAAGCCAGAGCACCTGAAGAAGAAAAAAAACAACCCACAAAATGAATTAACTCTCCCAGGTCTTCACTAAGATTATTTGCATCAGTGCAAATGGAATTAATCACAGACACACTTGGAATAATCGTCCATCACAAGTCCCCATATTGGTGGCTGCAGCTAAGATCTACTGCTGAATGCTGAGCTCTATTGTATTCTTAACAAAGATCAGCAGACCTCTGCCAGAGTCCACAATATCCACAGGGCACATAATATTTGAATTGTGTGCAAGGCACCAGGAAAGTCAAAGCATGAGCTACAAGATCCAGATATCTCCCTTTTTGCACTTTGTGGCTATTTTCTTGATGTCTGCTGTGCTGCTGTGGCGCATGATGGTGTTGCAGCTATTAACTCTGTGGGAATTGGGCCACACAAAGAGTCAGTGGGATTCTGTTGGCCTCTGTAAACTAACTCACATGCTCGGTCTGAGAGTCACTCAACTGATCCTAGACTGCTTGTCCCCACTTGCCTTCAGACCACCAGGCCTGACAATATGCACAGGTGTATATCCCTGGCCACATGTTTCTTTTTCTTTTCAAAAAATATATTTTTATTAAAGATTTCTTAGTTTACCAAAATGCCAGGGAACCTAGCAGTTCGAAAGCACGTCAAAGTGCAAGTAGATAAATAGGTACCTCTCTGGTGGGAAGGTAAACAGCGTTTCTGTGCGCTGCTCTGGTTTCACCAGAAGCGGCTTAGTCATGCTGGCCACATGACCCGGAAGCTGTACGCCGGCTCCCTTGGCCAATAAAGCAAGATGAGCGCCCCAACCCCAGAGTCGGTCACGACTGGACCTAATGGTCAGGGGTCCCTTTACCTTTACCTAACAAGACGTTTACTCACATTTCAGTTCACGATTTGATCCCTGAAAGGCAGGCTTTACTTAGTAGTTACATAGCAATCTGTGAGTTCATCTCACATGGAGATTGTGCTCATGTGCTGCTGGCTGAGAGGCAGCAGACAGCAAAATTACATTAAGAGAACAAAATGGCTGCAGGAGAGTAGCAAGAGAGAGATCAGCAAGAGAGAGATCAAGAGAGAGAGAGAGAAATGGCTGCATGACTCGGCTCTTTTATGGAGTCAACCAGGGCCATGCCCATCGCACAGATCACATGCAGGGGGAGGATGCTCCAGACCAGTGGAACAGGAAGTTACACTGACTGGATGTCCCCTTGCCTGTGCCCACTCTAGGGAATTAAGGAATGTTGCATTTGACTGCTCCAATGGATTACATCCCACAGTTTGAAGGAGTGACTCCATAATTGATCATTTTGGACAGTATCGCCATGAGCTTGAAGGTGCTCGCCCATGTTGCCTCTAGGAAAATTAAAAGCAACTGACAAGGTTTGCTGGTGTTTCAAATTTGCATTTACATGATAAACACCAGCTTGGCTATCTTTCAAGTGATCCAGTTCCTGTCACTCTCTTTTTAATGCTTTCCTTTCCTGAACTCTCCTGCGGAGATTAAGAGCTATTAATGTGCAAAAGACCTCAAAGTGTGTTTATAAGCCTTTATTCCATAGTCTATGGCTTTGTATGCAGAAAGCAGAGACAGCTCTTCTTACATGTGCTCTGGTATTTATGGTCTGGGTCAGCCAGTATTTACACACTGGCCCTCAGAAAGCCCAACATAGGAATATTGAGGGGACATTTTTTGGCCCCAGGTATATGTAAGGCAAGGGTGGTGCTGTGGGTTAAACCACAGAGCCTAGGACTTGCCGATCAGAAGGTCGGCAGTTCGAATCCCCGCTACGGGGTGAGCTCCCGTTGCTCAGTCCCTGCTCCTGCCAACCTAGCAGTTCGAAAGCACGTCAAAGTGCAAGTAGATAAATAGGTACCACTCCGGTGGGAAGGTAAACAGCATTTCCGTGTGCTGTTCTGGTTCACCAGAAGTGGCTTAGTCATGACCCGGAAGCTGTATGCCGGCTCCCTCGGCCAATAAAGTGAGATGAGCGCTGCAAGCCCAGAGTCAGCCACGACTGGACCTAACGGTCAGGGGTCCCTTTACCTTTACTTTTTATGTGAGGCAGGAAATTACACAACGGCATTGGCTCTGTATTCATTATATCGTTGCACGCCACCTCAGTCTCCAAGCACTGTCAGATTCCAGGGGGTTCCAGGTGCATTTACCAAGGAGTTGTGTTTCCTTTCAGAAATGAGGCACAGCAGAGACTTTGATGTCTTTATGATATATGGCATAGGTAGGCAAACTAAGGCCCAATCGCCTTCTAAATCCAGCCCGCAGATGGTCCAGGAATCAGCACGAGTAGAATGTGCCCTTTTATTTAAAATGCATCTCTGGCTTATTTGTGGGGCATAGGAATTCGTTCATTCCTCCCCCCCTCAAAATATAGTCTGGCTCCCCACAAGGTCTGAGGGACAGTGGACCAGCGCCCTGCTGAAAAAGTTTGCTGACCCCTGATATATGGTTTATTTACTCATATATACATACAACCTGAGCCTATGATGGAGAGGGTCACAGCATTGACAACCCAGTGGGGTCTTGCTTCTCCCATAGCCCAGCCTTGGATTCTGACAGACATCAGCCATGGCTCTGAGCATCTCTCTAGCTTGCCACTTTTTCTAGAATGCAAACTTTTGCTTCCAGGTCACATCCCAGCCAATTTTAAAGACTCAACTCTGTTTTTGTTTTCTAACAGACTCTGAGCTAAGGGAGGGGCCTCTCCCATTTGTCACCTGGCACAGCGTCCCCTCTGTCTGGTTGTCCCCATTGCACACCGCCAGTGTGGTGTAGTGGTTAAGAGCGGTAGTCTCGTAATCTGGGGAACCGGGTTCGCGTCTCCGCTCCTCCACCTGCAGCTGCTGGGTGACCTTGGGCCAGTCACACTTCTCTGAAGTCTCTCAGCCCCACTCACCTCACAGAGTGTTTGTTGTGGGGGAGGAAGGGAAAGGAGAATGTTAGCCGCTTTGAGACTCCTTAAAGGGAGTGAAAGGCGGGATATCAAATCCAAACTCTTCTTCTTCTTCTTCTTCTTCTTCATCACCTTCCTTTTGGTTTTTTAATGGCTCATCTCCCCAGGCAATTTCCTGGTCAGGAAGGTGGCCTGGTTTATAGCTTAACATCTACTGGACCCAGGAATTTAGGGGAGTCTGGTGCCTCATAACAATAGACTGATGGAATGAGTCTGGTGTTACAGAGCAGTTTCAATAGGCCTTGACTTTCACAGATATTGATGGGGTGATGCCAAATTCAGCATTAGGACTTAGGAGAGCCTTGATGGTTTCCTGATGGGATGGATTGTGTTGCAAATAAAGCACAGTGGTACCTTGGTTCTCAAACTTAAACCGTTCCAGAAGTCAATTCCAAAACCAAAGCATTCCAAAACCAAGACGCACTTTCCCATAGAAAGTAATGCAAAATGAATTAATCCATTCCAGACTTTTAAAAACAAACCCTAAAACATCAATTTAACATGAATTTTACTATCCAACGAGACCATTGATCCATAAAATGAAATCAGTAATCAATGTACTGTACTATAAAAGAAAGTATTGTAGATGATAAAAGAATTTTTTTTCCCTTACCTGCACTAATGATAGCCATTGTTTGGATGGGGGGCTATTATCCATTTCCACAGCTACACAATCAATCAGTCAGTAGCTGAACTGGGTTCCACACAGTCACAAAAACAAATTAACTGAAAAAGCCTCAAAAACACAAAATAAATAGCAAAAACAAAAATGCCAAACTTCATCCTTTCCGGAAGTCCATTTGACTTCCGAAATGTTCGAAAACAAAGGTGCAGCTTCTGATTGGTGCAGGTGCCCCAGAAACAATAGCTGACAGCCGCATTGGATGTTCGGCTTCCGAAAAACACTTACTCTTGGCTTTTCAGTGTTTGAGAACCAAGGCATTTAAAAACCAAGGTACCACTGTATTATTCTCTAGTTTCTAACGGTATTGTAATGGTTCTAGGGGTTGCTCGTGCGTAAATCGGTGCCACGCTTGGCTGAGTTACCTGGGTGAACCCTTTCTGTCCGGACAGCCACTCACCCGTGGCTGTCTCAATCACTGGCAGAATCCGTCAGTGGGCGTTTCTTGAACTTCTTCCAGCAAAGAAGCTCTTTGACGCCTAGTCTCCGCTTACTCTCCCTGCGCGGAAGCCTTCTGCGCAGGGAGGGTGTGGGCAGCGGAGGACCCGTGCTCTCCCCGCTGGTCTCTGGAGAGGAGTCATGGAGCCCCCTCGCCGATTCCCCCATCTGCCCCCCTTCTCCACTAGTGTTACGCTGATTTCCTTCCCCAGAAGATGGGCTGCCTCTCTCCCTCCCGGTACGCTCTGGAATCCCTCTGGAGCCCTCCCTCTCCCTCTGGCTCCGATGGCAGTTCCCTGACAGGTATCACTCCTGCCTGCACCACAGATACATAGCTGTCAACTTTCCCCCCCTTTTTAAAGGAAATTCCCTTATTCTGAATAGGATTCCTCACAAGAAAAGGGAAAAGTTGACAGCTATGTACGGATAACACTTCGGGAGGGGTAATGAAGAGAGGCAGGCAGAGAGAGATCTACGTATTCATGGAAGATTCTTTGCAACAGTGATATCAGTGGGGCCGAAAGTGGAAAAAGCAGGGCATAAATGCTCCTACCAGCTCCTGTCAACATGGCCAATGGCAACGGATGATGGGAGCTATCAGCAGCATTTGGAGGGTCACAGGTTCCTAATAATAATAAAATAATAATAATAATAATAATAATTTATTTATTATTTATTATTTATTATTTATTATTTATTATTTATTATTTATTATTTATTATTTATTATTTATTATTTATTATTTATTATTTATTATTTATTATTTATTATTTATTATTTATTATTTATTATTTATTATTTATTATTTATTATTTGTTATTTATTATTTATACCCCGCCCATCTGGCTGGGCTTCCCCAGCCACTCTGGGCAGCTTCCCAAAAAATATTAAAATACTGTAATACATCAAACATTAAAAGCTTCCCTAAACAGGGCTGCCTTCAGATGTCTTCTAGAGTTCTCTGCCCCAAGAAGCTTACAGTTTACACTTTGGCATGGTGAAAAACAATGTTGGCATGAGAAAGGCAACAGGGGATTGACATGAGCTTTCCTCTTAATGGAAGGATATTTCTTTGCTATAGCAGCTCGAGTCCTTGTTATCTGCAACGTACCAGAGTACACTGGATGCTCATATGACCTTTTGTAATTAGTGTCAGCCTTTCGCATCATCAGGCATCTTGATCATCTAGCATTCTCTCTCAAAAACGGCTTGAATAAAGGGATAACTTGTATTTTCCACATTCGAAAATGTTTGAAGCACCAACTTTGAACATCTAGACACAATAATAAGGGAGCAATTCCAAATGTATTTGACTTTCAACTTAATTTTAATTATGCTGCCACGACGCTGGAACAAAACCTGTGTATTTCATCCCAAGGTGTGTTTAATCTTGATGCTACCAAAGTAAGAAAATATTTGAGTAATGAAGCACATTATGAAAGTACAAGTATGTCCTTTGTTTATGCCTATCCTTTAAAGTTTCAAATGTGGGGTTTTTTTTAAGGAGTAAATCTGATGGAGCTGAGATTCAGCTTTTACAGTCTCATCTGAATGAGTATGAGTTGAATTTTCAAAAATCAAAAGACACTGCTCAAAGATGTACCTTAAAAACAATTAATCGAGGATTGTTCTCCCCTTAATTGCTTGGTGTCTGGGCCAGGTTAGAGCTGGCCATAACCAAATCTAGACCCCTAGAATTTGTTGTCCATCTCTGGGCCCCAGAATTCACTTGCTGGAAAAGAAAGGTGTGGCTCTACAGAGAGAAAAGAGCAGGCAACTGGCTTCTGACAGCTAGGTGGATGCAAAGTTTTCATGTTGCGTGAGAACTGTACTTCAGCACCTGAAAAAGACTCAGAGATCCTTTTGGGAATTATAGCGGCAAAAAATCCCAGTAGTGATGTATGGAAGTGAGAGCTGGACCATAAAGAAGGCTGATCGCTGAAGAATCAATGCTTTTGAATTATGGTGCTGGAGGAGACTCTTGAGAGTCCCATGGACTGCAAGAAGATCAAACCTATCCATTCTTAAGGAAATCAGCCCTGAGTGCTCACTGGAAGGACAGATTGTGAAGCTGAGGCTCCAATACTTGGGCCACCTCATGAGAAGAGAAGACTCCCTGGAAAAGACCCTGATGTTGGGAAAGATTGAGGGCACAAGGAGAAGGGGACAACAGATGATGAGATTGTGGGACAGTGTTCTCGAAGCTACCAACATGGGATTGGAATAACACTTGTGGTTTAATGGTGAATTTTGGATATAATGGAGATGTAAAAGAGTTGGATTGTTATAAAAGATGCAGGAGGAAATGATTAACAACAGGACCCACAAAGGAAAGTCCAGGAGATTCTTTGGAATCTTGTTTTTATGATGTATGTCCGATATGTGATTGTAAAACTTTAATAACCAAACACACACACACACACACACACACACACACACACAAAATGAAAGAAAAGAGTCTCATGCTCTACCGACTGAGCTATCCCAGATTTATTATTATTTTTAAAATAGGTAAGTTATTAAATTATGCCATTCTCCCACCTGCTGTCTGTTAAGTTAACAGTGTTCTCACATCAAGGATCTTGAGAGCTGTTAAGAGACCCCTATTCCCCTCACAGAGCTGAAATTCTGAGTTTCCTGGGAAGAGGGGTTGACTGCTAAACCCCTCTGGAAATGGTAGCTCTGTGAGGGGAAGAGAGCAAGGTCTGCTAACAACTCTCAGCAGTCTTAGATTGCAGTTCCTAAAATTCTTTGGGGGAAGCCATGACTGTCAAAGTGGCATAATGGTTCTTTAAATATGTGGTGAAAAAGAAAAAAAGAAGGTACTTTTTAACATATGTGGTGGATGTGTAAGATAACAAAAGCATTCTGGGAAATGATATACTGTATCATGAATCGAAAAAAAAATGTTTAAAATAACGTTAATAGAAAAAAAAACCAGAAGTTTTTTTATTAGGAAATGTAGGTACCAAGATCCCAAAGGAGCAGAAAAGACAATAGCCACACAGATGCTACTAGCCCAGAGATGGAAAGAAGACAAAGTCCCTAACAGAGAAGAATGGCAAACTAAGCCATTGGATTATGTCAAAATGACAAAACTGACAGGAAAGCTCAGGAACCAAGAAGACCAAAACTTCAATAAAGAATGGAAAAAAAATTATAATTTACTTGTGAGACTACTGTAAGCAGATGAAAACATTAGCAGGAGGGTTGCAATAATACTTGTAATGTAGAAGATATTATGAACAAAATGGATGATGAAATAATATACAGTTGAAAAGGTTTACAATAGAACCCATGGAGGGAAAGGTGGGAAGTCTAGAGATTCAGATAAATCTCCAAATATGGATATCTAATTTTGTATTGTTCTAACACTACACTTGTAAAATCAAATAAAAATAATTTTTTAAAAATGTATGGTGCAGATGGGCAGAGCATTTATTTAGTTGAAAGTGTGCCTACATTTTAAAGGGTACTTCTCTTTCTACTTTGAGGAAGCCAAGTTCTCCATAGGCCATAGGAGAGAGAACATGTTCTGTTAATATTAATCGTGCATCTCATTGCATTTAAGAAATATTGACATTTCTTTCCCGGAGAGACTATTAAATAACAGTCTGGAAACAGTCTTAATTGGGACTTAAACCATTAGAATCTTCCAGGCCACTTTGCTTTTAACCTCACTGGCTACTTTCTTTGCTATTTTCTTCCTTCAGACTCCCTTAAAAAATCGAAATGTCTCAGCAGCGGCAGATTTTATGGACCAACAGTTGGGGGCGCTTCAAGACCAGTTTAAGGAGAGAGGCACCCATTTGCAAGTAAAGAATAATTCTACGGCTGCATGAAATAGGTAAACAGTCTTGTACAAAACAAAATATAAAATATACATAAAGCAATTAAATATGTATTTAGCAGGAACTCGGATTCAATTTCTGTATCTTTCCACTCAGAAGCTGCTTCCTGAAACTGGACAGTCAAGTCAAAATTACAATCTTGTTCTAAACAGATTACTTGGTCATATCTCCTAAGTAAATGGGGAGTGGATTTTAGCACCCAATTGAATGCACAAAGTACTGGGAATTCAGAGTCACTTACGAAATTTCCAACTGCAAATGCATATAATTTGAATATTGTGCATTCTGTTTCATAACAGAGGTCTTTAACTTTCAGATATTCTTCTCTCGTTTTTTGTTTTAAACCCCCCCCCCCCGCACAACAACGCCCTGTCTATTTAATTCGCCACACACCCAGCCCAGAAAACTGTATTGTAAAACAATGATAGCAACAACCTTGCTCAGTTGAGCATTAAATGCTTGTGTTAACTTTGCCAGGAACATGGAAGTCCCAATGTAAAATATATTGAGGAAGATTCTGTTGTTGGAACTTGTGTGACCCTGAGGCAATTTCTCTTTGTAGGAGATGGTGGTTTTCCACCAAAGGCTGCTTGTGCCTGTGGTATTTCCTCATGCTATTGAATTATGTGATGTGTAGGTCTATTTTATTTTAATGGGTGAAATAAATGACGTTCTCAGAAGCTGAATTTTAATTGGAAGTGAGACATTTTAATTGGTTGGAATTTGTTTATTTTTATTTTTTTAGAACGCCTTGGTTCCGATGAGTTCCTGTGATAAGGAATTAAATGGCAATTAGTGTGTGCGTACCTGATATTTGCACTACAACCCCGTGAAACTGTGAGCGCGGACTTTTACTCAAAACGTTCTGGCAGTCAGCCTAGATTTCCAGCTTTTACTGAAATAAATCTTGTCAGCTGTTTCTAAAATGCCAAATGAATTGACCAGGATTCTCTTTCCCCCAATTAGAACGGCAGCCTTACCCCCCAGGACACCCTGACTTGCACAAATAGTTCCCTTTCATTACCTTGGGATCTGTATATTGTGCTTCCTATATGTTTGCAGAGCAAAGAGCAAACAAGTAGGCTCAGAAAGGCACTTCCTTGCTGAGGGAAACTAGCTAACGTATGCCCAGGGGGCCCTGAAAACATACAAGATTGATGTACAAGAGGATTTTTATCAGATGTATACAGAACTGGGTTTGTGGCTCTGCAAATTTCATGGCACTCGTGCCTTTAAGGACGCGCGATCATTTCACTAGTGGAAGAAGAAAAAGAGCTTGTTTTAGGATCAGAAAGCAGTAAACCTTTGTGAATCTCCCAGATTTTGGTGCTGACAGCAGTGAATCCTAGAACTGTAGATTTTGGAACAGCACCATGGGTCATTTAGTCCAGTCCCCTGCAATGCAGGAATCTTTTTGCCTAACATGGGGCTCAAACTCACAACCTTGAGATTGAGCCTCATTCTCTATTGACTGAGCTACCTTTCAAGCTTCCAGCTGTATCTGAGCAAATTTTTCTAATACCAGTACCCTTCATAATTCCCCCTCTTTTTTTCAGGTTTTCATCATTAACATCATTCAAACTTAAATTCAACAATATTTATACAATTGCGGGGTTCCCTGAACCCCCGGACTTCCCTCCTTCCCCTTCTGATTTTCCACAGATACATTTTTTTTTTAACTGCATCTAATTCATATATCCAACTTTAATTAAATCCTTATTTATTCCTTTACCTATTAAAAAAATTACAAGTGCTATACATCAACCGTGCTAATGTCTTAAAATCCTTACATTGTTCCTTAATGTACTCTATAAATTTATGCCATTTTTTTAAAAAAATTACTGTCATCTTGCTGTCTGATCGTCCCAGTCATTCCCTCCATTTCTACATAGTCCATCATAATTCAAATCAAGTCCTTGCTTATATTTACCACTGGTTCTCTGTTCCATTTTTTTAGTGAATAGCGCAATCTGATTCCTCCATAACCTAAACTAGGTGTTTGTAGTGTCTCCAGGGGCCGGGCCAATACTTTTCGGCACCTGAGGCAAACCACAGAATGGCATCCCACTCCCTTCCAGGAAAGAATGGGTGAGCGAAGTTTAGGAACAAGGGATTGAGATCTGTTGCCCCTATGCAACCTGTAGCCCAAGGCGATTGGCTCACCTTACCTCATGGGTTAGCCAGCACTAGTTTTCCCCATCTATCTTTTGTGTGATGCATAATGGATTGTAAGTGTACTTCAGTCAAATCCACATTTAGGTGTGTGAGAGCAATCAGCTCCGCATGCTCTGGAAACTTGAGGGGACCTGTTGCAAATTTCCAGATTGTTATGCAGACAAAATTCTGAGCAAGGTGCATGGCAGTGAATTGGCTTTGTCTGTGCAAACATGCAACCCCCCCCCCCCCAATGTTAAAATACAAAGAGAGAGCAAAATAAATAAGGTACACATATCCAGATGGAGCCCTCAACCAAAATCCACTAATACACATAGCATCTTCTACCCTTGGCTTATTTTAGAAATATTTGCAGAAATGCCTTGATTGCCAAAGAGGTAAACAAAAATCGCTAACAACCACTTTCAGCAAAAGGGGTCTGCCACCCTCAGCTTAGGTTAAACTCTGAAGCGATGGACCAGCAGAAACAAAGCTGACAAGATACACACACTAACTATATGGTGTCTTATTATGAGCGATACAGGCCATTATCTGTATGTATGGCTATTAATCATAATGATGCTCTCTTGCCAGGCTAAAGAGGAAAAACATATTTTCAGCCTGAACAGTTTGCTCACCAGGGCTATTTTGAGTTAGGTGTGTGCTCGTTTGCTTGAAGAATACAGGCTTTGCAGCAGTATCCCAGAACAGCCACAGGCCCTGGGGCTGGCTATGTTCCATGTATCATAGTATCCAAGGGCCAAAATACATGGTGTTTAAACATGTAGCAAGCAGGCAGGATGTACCTGTCCAGTTCTGTGGGAACACTTTCAGTTATTGACTCCTGCGGATGTAAATGTAGGTAAAAAGGTAAAGGACCCCCAGGCGGTTATGTCCAGTCAAAGGGAACTACGGTGCTACCTTGGTTGTCGAAGATAATCTGTTCCGGGAGTCCATTTGACTCCAGGAACTGTTCAAAAACCAAGGCGTGGCTTCCAATTGGCTGCAGGAGCTTCCTGCACTCATTTGGAAACCACAGAAGCCATATCTGATGTTCGGCTTCTGAAAAATGTTTGCAAACTGGAACACTCACTGGGTTTACAGCATTTGGGAGCCAAGCCTTTCAACAACCAAGGTACCGCTGTATGGGGTTGCGGCACTCATCTCTCTTCAGGACAAGGGAGCCAGCGTTTGTCCACAGAAAGCTTTCTGGGCCATGTGGCCAGCAGGACTAATCCACTTCTGGCGCAATGGAACACCGTGATGGAAACCAGAGTGCACAGAAACTCCGTTTACCTTCCTGCCGCAGTGGTACCTATTTATCTACTTGTGTACTTTTGAACTGCTAGGTAGGCAGGAGCTGGGACAAAGCAACGGGAGTCGTGGGGATTCGAACCGCCGACCTTCCGATCAGCAAGCCCAAGAGGCTCAGTGGTTTATTAAATGCCATATGGAAAAAATAACCATAACAACAAAAACAATATGAATCATTAGCAGCTGTAATCATCATCTTCTTTTTTAGGGCTAAGAGAATTCTAACTGTTGAGAAAGTATTGGCTTTTAAAAAAATAATTCAACAGTACATTCATACAAAGTAAGCAAGCTTTCTGTAGGACTTGGGGGCTTTGCTGTGAGAATCCTACTGAAAATTGCCTATTTTTAAAGCTGTGGACAAATCTCAAAAATAAATAGCGCAATTAAGGCTTGTTAAAAGAAAAGAGTTTTAAGAAGCATCAAACGCCACTTCTCGGCTCCACAAAGCAATCTAGGTGCGGTATCTGAAGAGAAACTTGATATTAGTTTAAAGAATCGAGCAAGAAACCTTTATTGCAGAGTACATCTTGTGCTGTTTATCATTCTCATTTTAATCCTTAGGAATGCAGCTGCTCAGGAAATGCTTTCTTCATGTTATTTCCTTTCCTTTCCTCACCACCCCTCTTTTAGTACCACTGTAGCCTGAGATCTATTTAATTTGCTTCTGTAACATCTTTCAGTCTAATCTCTCCCAGGGAAGTTTGTTGACTTTGAAAAGAAAATCTGCTTTAGATGCCTTTTGTGATAAGTCTGAGAATGTTATTTTTTTTTTAAAACTTCCTGCACTATAGAAGTTTATCTTATTTCAAATATTTTATGGTGCTCTTGTGCCCAAAAGTTACTGGAAAGAATTAAGGTTGTTCACAGAGTAGAAATGAGCGAAGTTGCAAGTTCATGGTTGCGGCCAACCTTTTGGGTGTGCGTATGTGTCACAGTGGGATGCAGGTGGCGCTGTGGGTTAAACCACAGAGCCTAGGACTTGCCGATCAGCAGGTCGGCGGTTCAAATCCCCACGACGGGGTGAACTCCCATTGCTTAGTCGCTGCTCCTGCCCACCTAGATGTTCAAAAGCACATCAAAGTGCAAGTAGATAAATAGATAAATGGCGGGAAGGTAAATGGCATTTTCGTGCGCTGCTCTGGTTCGCCAGAAGCGGTTTAGTCATGCTGGCCACATGACCCGGAAGCTGTACGCCGGCTCCCTCGGCCAATAAAGCGAGATGAGCGTCGCAACCCCAGAGTCGGTCACGACTGGACCTAATGGTCAGGGGTCCCTTTACCTTTACCTTTATGAGTCACAGATTAAGTCTAGTTTCGTATGCAGCCCCCCAGTGCAACGATGATAGGAACCAAAGTGCCACCTTTAAGGGGTTATAGAGGGAAGTAGTCCTGGGGACAACAGAAGAGAATGGAAGAGTAGGACAGCCCACTTCCTCTATGGGTGCCGCTAAGTGCCCTCTGTCTTCGATCTCTTTGCTCTCCTACTTTTAAGGCCCGCCGGGTTCCGGGAGATGGTGGGTCTGGAATGCTTTCTAGAAGAAGAAGAGGAGTTTGGATTTGATACTCCGCTTTATCACTACCCGAAGGAGTCTCAAAGCAGCTAACAATCTCCTTTCCCTTCCTCCCCCACAACAAACACTGTGAGGTGAGTGGGGCTGAGAGACTTCAAAGAAGTGTGACTAGCCCAAGGTCACCCAGTAGCTGCATGTGGAGCAGCGGAGATGCAAACCTGGTTCACCAGATTACGAGTCTACCACTCTTAACCACTACACCACACTGGCTCTCTTCTAGTGACGTGTCAGCCAGCTGCTGCTCCAGCTCTGCCTCCTCCTCCTCCTCTCCCATTATCTCCCATCTTTCCCCCTCTTATTCAATATATCCTTTCTTACTATCCTTGACATTCCCACAGACACTCTGCTTCTGTTGATGCAGCCTAGAACAACATTAACTGTTTTTCCTTTTTTTTGGCTGAAGCACTACACTGTTGACTCATTCTAAGCTTGTGGTCTACTAAGATCCCCAGATCCTTTTCACATGAAGTCCAAAGCTGAGCTGAATATTCAGTGACTACTGAATGGCTTTGAATTGTGACATTTGCTTTCTTCAGTGAGGACTTGGAAGAGTGTAGTTTGCGGTCTGTTTCAGGCTTCTACCCTGATGAGTCTGAGTTGTGACTTCATTGTTTGGGATCTAGTGTCTTTTCTTCTCCAGAGGGATCTGTGAGGGTTCCCCTTTCACCCAGGGGACTCAAGGACTCTGATATGTCCTGAATAGATAATCCTAGCTTGAAGTTATCATTGGAGGGAGTTGACTCACAATATTCCAAGTTTATTTAGATGTTTCAGACTTAGTTTTGGCTCAAACACCATGTTTCCCTGTGATATGTTTTGTTTCTGCTAGCATTTATTTGTTGTTTTGATCCGTTTATGTTTTTATGAGATTTAGCTCAGGAAATGCCATTAAGGCAGGCTCTTTTCTTCTTTTCTGTTTAGGTAATCCATAGAACTTTAAAATACCCTCGTAAATGAACTCAAAATGTGTTTCATTTTGCTGACGCTGCTTGTACACTCCTGTGCCTGAATGTAAAAGCAGGGAAAGGGAGGAGGACAGAATCACCGAATTAACCTTGTGCAAAAACATATGAATAAATGATAGAGCAAATAATCCTTTCTCTATGTTCTAAATTCATGCTGTTTTTAAAAGCTGTACATCTTAGTAAACTCAGCAAGAGACTGAAGGAAATTTTCCAGATTGATTATTGGACTTGTTTTTAGAAGATGCCCGAGAGACCTTGGGCTATGTTCCGATGTCTCTCATTTTGCTAAGGCCGAAGGAACTGGGGTAATGTTCTTTCCAGCGGTCCCCTTCTCTCAGTGGGGTGGGGAGAAGAAGGGAGGGGGGAATCAGGAGTGTGGAAGACTGGTGTTCGTCTAATTATAAATTTGCTCTCTAAAGCATCAAGATTTTTATGTTTAAAACCTTCCTAATCCAATTGGTTCCCGTGCGACGAGTTTTGCAAGCAGCAGCACCTACTTATCTCACTCGGCGTCTTTCGAACCAATCAAGGGCTGAGCTAATATCTAATTTTAGTTCTAACCTAGAAAGGTTTACTCCCTGGCTCTGCCTGGTCCCATTCACTGCTGGCTTTTTCCAGTTAGTGCCTTTTAAATGCAGCTCTTAATATACTATACATAGAGCCTCTTATCAGCCCAACATGGCTGATGCATCTCTAACAGAGGCCTCACGCTGGGATGCTAAATGCTGATGGGCAGGACAGTTTTGTAGGTTGTGCTTGGCAAAGCAGGGCTGCTATTTACCAATGCATTAAAGATTAATCTGCGCAGAATTTGTGCCATTTCACAGGACTGAAAGCTGGCTTGCCTGAAAGTGTATTTATTTGTTTGTTTAATAGCCCATCTTGTACGGAACGTTCTCTTCAGAACTTAAGAATTTTTTATTTATTTTTTTAGCGTGGATTCCATAGAACAGGCTGGCTCATACAGGATTAAGCAGTCCCAAAAGTGTGTCTGCACATCGAAGGCTGGTGTAGCAGCTAAGGGGGGGGGGGAGCAATTGCTGGGATGCCCCAGCTCAATTGTAAACTCAGCTTCCAATACACTAGATGGTCTTTGGCAAGCTGTTGCTCTCAGCCTCCCTTTGTCATTGCTATTAATATTTGCTCGTTGCTTTTTACACAAAGCGTCTCAAAGAGACTTGCAAAGTATCATATTACAGTGGTACCTCGGGTTAAGTACTTAATTCATTCTGGAGGTTTGTTCTTAACCTGAAACTGTTCTTAACCTGAAGCACCATTTTAGCTAATGGGGCCTCCTGCTGCCGCCGCACCGCTGCTGCACAATTTCTGTTCTTATCCCGAAGCAAAGTTCTTACCCTGAGGTAATATTTCTGGGTTAGCGGAGTCTGTAACCTGAAGCGTATGTAACCTGAAGCGTATGTAACCCGAGGTACCACTGTACAGATCAACTTACCAAACATTTTACATGGAATAAAACAGAAGATCACAAAAAAGAGAGTTCATCCACCAACAAAAATAAATAAAATGAATCCTATCCCATGAAAAGAAGTGGTTGTTTAAAAAATATATATTTTCTATTTGATTTTACAAATATAAAATTATAACAATAAAACCATGCACATCCACATTT
Organism: Podarcis erhardii; assembly: GCF_964252035.2. Lineage (NCBI taxonomy): Eukaryota > Metazoa > Chordata > Lepidosauria > Squamata > Lacertidae > Podarcis > Podarcis erhardii. The sequence continues at coordinate 14,250,106 of NC_138512.1, forward strand.
AAAGATTTCCTTGAATCTCTGGACTTCCCTCTTCCCTTCCATGGGTCCTATTATTAAACCTTTTCAACTGCATCTTTTCCTATAATCTATATTTTATATAACATCATTGTCTCCATAGTACTTGGTACATAACAAGTGTTATTGCAATCCTGCTATTTTTTTCATTTGCTTACAGTGGTCTCCAAGATTAATTATAAGTTTTTCCCATTCTGTGTTGAAGTTTTGGTCTTCTTGGTTCCTGAGCTTTCCAGTCAGTTTTGCCATTTTGGCATAGTCCAACAGTTTAATTTGCCATTCTTCTCTGGTAGCGACTTTATCTTCTTTCCATCTCTGTGCTAATAGCATCCGTGCGGCTGTCGTCACATACATAAAAAGTCTTTTCTGCTCCCTTGGAATATCAGCACCTACAATTCCTAATAAAAAAGCCTCTGTTTTTTTGTTTTACAAAAGTTAATTAGAACATTTCCCCCCATCTCATTATATATCATTTCCCAGAATGCTTTTATTACCTTACAAGACCCACTAAAAGAAGTGTATACTAGAGGGGATAATACATTACATCAGCTAATCCTTCAATAGACTTGTATGTGAAGCACTCTGGGCGCCTGAAATGCACTATATATTAAGTATAGTTATTCTTTCAAAGAGCTCAGGATGCCATATATAGGTGTCAGGGACTGGCAGGATGAAGAGGAGGGATGGCTGGCACAAGACAGGGAACCCCTTAGGGAAGCCTCAGTGAAGAAAGGCTCAGAGGCTGGGGAGAGGTGGTGGGACATTGAGGACAGGTCAGAGGGGGAAGGAGGGAAGAAATGGCTGGATGCTGAAGAGGCGACAGGCTTTAGCGAGCAAGAGGAGCCAGGGCAGAAAGCAGTTCAGACTCAGCTGATGAAGCATCCAAGGAACTTTCCACTCCTCCTGTACTAAATTCCCTGCTCCCCTCGTCTCCAAGGACACGGAGGACTATGCATGGAGCAGAGCAACAGGCAGAAATCCACACACACCCGAGCATAGTTTGAGGCTGCTTGGAAAGTAGGGAAGTAGAAGGCTAAGACCTTCAGTCCTGGCAACCGTTTCATAGGGGCCATCCCTGTTTCTAGGCATTGCCTCCTTTTGTGCTGTTTTCTTGAGTAAAGAGCTAACATTTCTGTTCATCTCTGTCTTGAGTGCTGACCTGCATCTGAACCAGACCTTTGAAAAATTCAGATGACCTATGATTGACGTATGTCTATCTCCTGCATACCTGCTGGGTGAAATCCCATGTCGTGACCTTCAGAGGCAGAGCCATGAGACAGTTGCATCTGCGGTCTCAAGACCTTTGAGCCTTGTGGGAGGGTCTTAGGAGCTCTAAAATGTGATTCACCTGAGCATCAATTAGTTTTCTTAGCAGGATATAGCCTATAAATAAGAGAGCAAGGGACACAGTCAGTGAGAATCCATAGAGATCAAAGGGGTTCAATTGCTGCAGTTTCAGACATTCCACTAAATACACAGTTGATAGGGAGCTACAGTCTATCCAGGTCAGACTAGTGTACCTGTGTGATAGCCTGAGGTCTAAACCACTGAGCCTCTTGGGCTTGCAGAAGGTCAGCAGTTTGAATCCCCATGATGGGATGAGCTCCCATTGCTCTGTCCCAGCTCCTGCCAACCTAGCAGTTTGAAAGCATGCAAGTGCAAGTAGATAAATAGGGACCACTGTGGCGGGAAGGTAAACAGTGTTTCCGTCTGCTCAGGGTTTCCGTCAAGGTGTTTCTGTTGCACCAGAAGTGGTTTAATCATGCTGGCCACATGACCCGGAAAACTGTCTGGACAAATGCCGGTTCTCCCGGTCTGAAAGTGAGATGAGCGCTGCAACCGCATAGTCACCTTTGACTGGACTTAACCATTCAGGGGTCCTTTACCTATTACCTTTAACTAGTCTGAGTTTGTGCATGTGTGTCTGTTTTATTCATGCTTTATCTTTCTTAAGGTGCATGCTTTTCAAAATCTCAGGTGTACACCTATAAATATAACTTGAGAAGAGGTTATAAAATTCTCTAATTTGGCTGGCTTTTTGTAAACCTCAGATCCTGTTTCTGAAGTTCCCTGTATGGCAAGGAAGACAATAGGTTTGGATTCCTCATAATCTGAGACTGTAACTAGACACTATGGGAGATTTCTGGCTGACACTGAAAACAACAGCTCACATCTCCATCTCCTCCTCCTCCTCCCTCCCTTAGGAAGTAGAAAATGGCAGAAAGGGAGGAGGACTTGGGGCTGCCACCACATATATCAAGTAACATCTAGGTCCATTCCTGAGCATAAATCTGCTTTCAGAGGCACAAAAATCTTGTCTCTTTTCTGCTGTGTTCCCATTTGCATTCTGCTGCACAAGCAGGCAATATGTGTAACAGCTGACCTTTAAGATAATGCACTGTCATCTTCACTTTAAATCTGAAGTAGCTCCACATATAACCACAGACTGATTCGAGGCCACAAACATGTCTTGCAGCTACAGGACAGATTGAAAGGAAGGAAGAGAAAATCAGTAATCTGCAGCCCCAATCAATGGGTGAAGTGTGTCTGCTGAACATCTATTGGGGGAAAAAGGAAGAGAGGAAAATCAAACATTTCAATGGCAATCCTAAGTAGCTCCTGTTGACATTAAAAATTCAAGGATTAAAAATGATATCTGCATTAAAATGCTAACAAGTGCAATGATTTAGGCTATGTGCTCTGCTGCTAATTATTATGCATAGCTTGCACATAACATAAATAGTTGTAACCTTTGTGCGAAGAGCAAAGTCAGGAAATGTTAATCCGTGGGGAAGTGATCACTTCTTGGTAACTTCCCCAACAAAAACCTTTTAATTCTTTCGCTTGTTTCTTAGTCTAAACAAAAGGATAGGAGGGGAAGACTTTCTGCAGATGTGCCTGTCCATTGCTTTCTTAGGCTGCGTGGACATGCAAGCAAAATTGACTTCAGTAAGGGTTCTTCGGTCATTAAGCAGATGAGTTGGCAATGTGGGGAGTCAGAGGGAGCAGTTTTCTTAAATCTGCTGCCAAAATGCCCAAGAGGTTGATATAGAGCTCTCTCTCTCTCTCTCTCTCTCTCTCTCTCTCTCCCACACACCATCCCAGATATTTAGTGGCAGGTGCCCAGATCACACATTCCAGATAGACCAACACACCTGTTTTTATTTTAAAATAAAACTGGCCAGTTTAAGCCATGACATAACTTCACATCAAATTCATTCCTCATACCATGAAGTTACTGGATTGAGACACGGAGCCACTGGCAAAATTCAGGCCCCCTCACCTGCGTTTTTCTCTTTCGTTTGCAGTAGAAACAAACGAAAATTCATCGTTCCGTTTTTTGTTGTTCTTGACAGCTTCTGATCCAGTTTCAGTTGTTCTTTCAACATTAGCACTGCTGAGATAATAAATTAAACGCTTTGTTTTGTATGCAAAAAAATAAAAATAAAAGTAATTGTACACGGTTTTGGTAACAAGCTGGAAGGTGGCATTTATGCGAGGCTTCTTTGCAGTCTAGCAATCTAATCCAAATCCCCTAGACTGCTGTGCAATTTTCCCCCTACTTAGTCACTACAATTAATAACTATGTTTATTGTAAGGATTTAAAAACTTCTCTGCAAGTAAATGAGTTCTGCCTGCCCTAATTTCCTATCTCTGCTCAGGAGCTGTGCTGATTAATGTCATTGAAGACAGTAACTGCTGTTCTCATGGTATTCTGAAGTTAGACAATGAAAGGCCTCTGCTCATTCAAATAGCTCCTCAAGCTTGGCATTTCTGCTGCATTCTGAGCTGATAAAGGGTGTGTGTGTGTGGAGGGGGTTTAGTCTCATTCTTTGCAAGCTACTTTCCACTTTTACTGTGCCAAGGCTATGCCAGAGGCCAGTTGTCTTGAGCCAGAGCTATTAAGATGGGGAGCAGTGATTTGAGATCCGGTGCCACCATCTCCCTTGGTAGAGGACCCAACCCGGCTGTGCTCCACTCCAAAAGGGACGTGGGTGGCGCTGTGGTCTAAACTACTGAGCCTCTTGGGTTTGCCGATCGGAAGGTCGGCGGTTCAAATACCCATGACGGCGTGAGCTCCCATTGCTCTGTTCCAGCTCCTCGCAACCTAGCAGTTCGAAAGCACACCAGTGCAAGTAGATAAATAGGTACTATTGTGGTGGGAAGGTAAATGGCATTTTTGTGTGCTCTGGTTTCCGTCATGGTGTTCTGTTGCGCCAGAAGCGGTTTAGTCCTGCAGGCCACATGACCTGGAAAGCTGTCTGTGGACAAACGCTGGCTCCCTTGGCCTGAAAGCGAGATGAGTGCCACAGCCCCCTAGTCGCCTTTGACTGGACTTAACCATTCAGGGATCCTTTACCTTTACCTTTCTTCTTCTTCTTCTTTCTTCTTTGGCGATCACTCGTAGTCGAGTAAGATTGTCTTCCATAAATGCGGGTTTAACAATGAATCTGTAAGTGACTGTGGAGGCCAATTCTGGATCCACACGTCCTTCCACAGTGGGGCCATTGGTTTCCAGGTGGGAGTTGATCACGATATGGATTCACCAAGCTTGCCTTCCTCTTAGCAGGTTTCTCCCTTTTGTCCTGAGTTTGTGTGTCTTCAAAGCCCATGACACCTTTGGTAAAGGCTGTTCTCCAACTGGAGCGCTCGTAGGCCAGTGTTTCCCAGTTGTCAGTGTTTATACTACATTTTTTTAGATTTGCCTTGAGACAGTCTTTAAACCTCTTTTGTTGACCATCAGCATTAAGCTTTCCATTTTTAAGTTCGGAATAGAGTAGTTGCTTTGGAAGATGATAATCAGGCATCCACACAACATGACCAGTCCAACTAAGTTGATGTTGAAGAATCATTGCTTCAACACTGGTGATCTCTGGTTCTTCCAGTACACTGATAGTCTTCCCAAGTGTTGTGTAAAATTTTTTAGAGACACCGTTGATGGAATCTTTCGAGGAGTTGTGTGCATTGGTCAGCATGCACTGATCTACACACATAAAACAAATTCACGCACAGGCGTCTTATAACAATATCTCTCAAAGTGAACCATTCACAGTGGGATCAGGTGTTAAACAGGGTTGTGTTATTGCCCAAACTCTATTCATTATTTCATTGCCATGATCCTACACTTTGTCAAAGGGAAACTCCCAATCGGAGTAAAAATTATATATTAAACAGATGGGAAGCTCTTCAGTCTGAGCAGACTGAAAGCAAAGAGGAAGGTTACCTTTACCATTACCTTTACCTTACAGGTCAAATTAAAAAAAATAAAATCCTTTTTTCATTACAGGCCTCTATGGTTCATAGCTCCTGGACTATGCAGTCTGTCCATTGTGTGTTTAAGATTCACAGGTACCTCATAACCCCACTGTTTTTGACATCAGTCTGGGATTGACCTCACCTCCCACAGGGTTTATTAAACATTTGATGGTAGAGCATAATATGTGCCCGATAAGAGGTGTATAACTCAGGGGGTTCCTATTTTTCAGGTCAGTCCTTTACTTTAAATGACAAAGGGAGATACTCTCTATGGATTATGGAATGTGAGCAAGACTTCATGTCTTCATTTTTATTTCTCTTTCATTTAAACATGCTCTTTGTAGCATGTTTTTGAGTTCCTTCAATAAATGCCTCTCTTGCTCCTCATTGGCACTCGAGTCTTATTTGTTAACTATTTTTCAGTTTTCATTTCAAGATGAGCAGAGCATTCTGATGCTACATTTTCATTTTTTTGTGAGCTTCCTCTCTGAGTTATCGTCTTTTGTGGATATCTCTGTTCCTGCCCACTTGTAGGAAAAACATCTCTCTCATATATCTGGATTCCTTGGTGGTCATAAAAGGAGCAGCACTCCAGCGACCTGCAAACTTGTAAATCTCATTGAAATCAACAGGATTTACAAGTGGCTTCAAGATCATTTGCAATAGAGGGGTTTTTTAAATAGACGGAATAATAAAATACAGAGAAAATATAGTGTGTGAGCATAAACCATGTCTGGAATAAAGGAAGACCTAGATTAGTGGATGTTTGGATAAGGTAAAAATTTATATAGTTTGGTATTATGGTTGGCTGCATGAATTATAGTTTGTTTGCTGACTGCAAAAATGGAATAGTCCCTGATTTGATTATGCACAGAGCAGCACAGAAAATACTCAAAACATTTTCCAGAGAAACTGGCAATTTTGATGGGGGAAAAATATTGATAAATATCTTCATTGTGCAAATATTCACCGACACAACCCAGCTTGACATTGCTATATAGGGAGCCCAACACAGCTTCAGCACGAATGAAGGAATCTCAAGGGGTAGGGGGCAAAAATGCAGTTATTTCGCATGTCACTGCTTTTCTGGCTAAGGGATGGTTGACCTTGGAAAAGGAACTATGTAATTTCAGACCCTCCAAGTGTCCCTGTTTTCCAGGAACCGTCCCAGATTTACAGAAGCCATCTTGGTTTCTAATTTGGTCCCAGAATGTCCTGCTTTTCCTTAGCACATCCCTATTTTCATTGGAGATATGTTGGAGGGTATGGAGTTATGCAACTCCTGAGCCAAGGAGACAGGTAACTAGATGGCCTTTAAAAAACATCTGAAGGCAGCCCTGTATAGGGAAGGTTTTTTTATGTTTAATGTTTTATTATGCTTTTACAGTGGTACCTCGGGTTACATATGCTTCAGGTTACATACGCTTCAGACTCTGCTAACCCAGAAATAGTACCTTGGGTTAAGAACTTTGCTTCAGGATGAGAACAGAAATTGTGCTCTGGTGGCGCGGCAGCAGCGGGAGGCCCCATTAGCTAAAGTGGTGCTTCAGGTTAAGAACAGTTTCAGGTTAAGAACGGACCTCCAGAACGAATTAAGTACTTAACCTGAGGTACCACTGTATATATGTTAGAAGCCACCCAGAGTGGCTGGGGCAATCCAATCAGGTGGGCAGGGAATAATAATAATAATAATAATAATAATAATAATAATAATAATAGAATAGGATGTCCCTATTTTCATCAGAGAAATGTTGGAGAGTATGTAATTTTTCTGCTTATTATGGCTCTGCCATCTTGGTGTTATTGGAGTGCTGCAGGCTGGTCCATTGAGAAGTGGCTTCTATGATGCTCTGGCAATGACAGTTATGGTCCCAGGATGCCAGTGGTTGAAAGCAGGGGTCTTTCACAATGGTAGCATCAAAGCAAAGCTTCCAATATATAAGGAAGGAGATTATTGTAATGCTTATGACAAACCCATTCCCTGGTCCCAACTTGTATTTCAGAAAACTCTTGGCTAAGCCCTGACCACTCTGCACCAGAATTGGCAGTAGACAGGCAAATGATGGGGAATTCCGAAAGGAAGAACAGTGGCCTGAATGCAGTTGTACAGAAGGAAAGAATTCTAAAACAAACCTATGAATCTGTTAAGTGTAGTCTAAGTCCATATTCTTAGTCCTAAGAGTCTTGGGACCCTGAGCATCATAAAAGAGTGTTGGACTATGACCTGGCAAACCAGGGTTCGAATCCCCATGAAGCTCACTGGGTGACCTTGGGCCAGTCACCATTTCTTGGCTTCACAGTTATTGTGAGAAGAAATGGAGAGGAGGACAGGCATGTTATATAAAGGTGTTATATAAATTGAATAAAATATAATAATGATTTCTCACATAGGGGCCCATGCTCTGTTGCATCCTAGCTTTCTTAAAACGGTAGCAAATTTTAAAAATGCAGTAGCTTTCGTGCCCATCCTCTTGCTGACAGCTGTCATCAAAACCGATGACATCTAGTCAAAGCGAACACGAAGAACTTACCTGTTTTGAAATTCAGTTGTTTTAAATTCTTTTTGCTCCAGGAAAAGTCATCATTCTGAATTACTTTTTTGTACTCGTGCATCTCATTTTTCTGTTGGTTGTTTTTTTTTTGGGGGGGGGGGACAGATGGTCACTAATTTCTTTAGATGACTTTGAAAGGGGACCGGACAAATTTATTGAGAATACGTCTATCAGCAATTATTAGTTACGATGCCTTTGAATGTCAGTTGTTGAGAGTGTTGGAACTGTGGGAAAGCCAGCTGGCTTGGCCTCATCCAGAGCATCTCCCTTCTCAGCCTTGCTGCTGCGGAGATCCATCAGTCATTCTCCAACGTGCGTCCACGACTCTTGCTGCTGTACATGCAAGAGCACACAATACTCAGCAGAGTAAACACACAACAGATCAGGCTCGAGGCGTGGATACTATACTAAACTACGCATTTATTATACATAAATCAGGACAAAGAAAAACATGGCCTCTCTCCTTGTCGTTCTTCTCGGAGAGAGAGAAAACAAAAGCAATACAGAGCGGTTTTTCCGCTCACGGGATTCCAGCAATCTGTGCTGGAATGTAAACAGACATGTAACAATCCCACATATCTGCAGCAAGGGTGGAATGGAATTCCCAACAGAAGGTAACCTGCAGTTGTCTTCATGTGCTGCTTGCAGGTTTTTTGGGCTTATTTGATACAGCAAGACTCTTTTAATGTTCTAATATATAAGTATGCCTAATATATCAGTATAGCTGAAGGAGCATCTCCACCCCCATTGTTCAGCCCAGACACTGAGGTCCAGCTCCGAGGGCCTTCTGGCAGTTCCCTCACTGCAAGAAGTGAAGTTACAGGGAACCAGGCAGAAGGCCTACTCGGTAGTGGCGCCTGCCCTGTGGAACGCCCTCCCATCAGATGTCAAGGAAATAAACAGCTATCTGACTTTTAGAAGACATTTGAAGGCAGCCCTGTTTAGGGAAGTTTTTAATGTTTGATGTTTTATTGTGTTTTAATATTCTGTTGGAAACCGCCCAGAGTGGCTGGGGAAACCCAGCCAGCTGGGTGGGGTATAAATAATAAATTATTATTGTTATTAATAAGAGAATGCAAAGGATACTTCACATGCGCCTATTGTCCTATGGGTTCTGCTTCCTTGTAGTGGGCTCTCATGCAGCTTCAGTGTATATGGGAACAACACAATTGTGTGTGTGTGCATGCATGTGTTATTGATGGTGTGTGGGTCCTTCCTAACTAATTACCGTATTTTTCACCCCATAGGGCGCACCGCCCCATAGGACGCACCTAGTGTTTTTTTTTTGGGGGGGGAAATAAAGAAAATAATTTTTATTTCTCCCCCAGGCATGTTGCTGGCGCGGGAGAAGCCCAAGCTTCCCCCAACCCCAGCCCTGAGAACAGCCTGCTATCCGCAAGCCTTGGGAGCCCGGCAGGAAGTTGCGCCGGTCTCCCCAGGCTTGCGGAGAGCTGCACGAAGCCCAGGCGCGCTCTTCAACGCGCCCCAGGCTTTGGAATGCAGGCAGCTCTGTGCAACCCTTGGGAGACCGGCGCGAAGTCACAGCGGTCTCCCGAAGGCTGCGCAGAGCTTCCTGAAGCCTGGAGAGCGAGAGGGGTCGGTGTGCACCGACCCCTCTCGCTCTCCAGGCTTCAGCGAAAGCCTGCATTCACCCTATAGGACGTACACACATTTCCCCTTCATTTTTGGAGGGGGAAAAGTGCGTCCTATAGGGTGAAAAATACGGTACTACTCATAAGGTATAGGATGGTAACTGGAAGGAAAGACCCAGGTCTGTCTGTCTGTCTCTCTTGCACACACACACAGACACGCAAATCACAGATCGTGCATGTTAGCAGGGCAAAGATTGCCTACAACAATTGCACAATTCAGTGGGTCCTACTGTGCTGAATAATGCTGTGTATTAATAGTATTATGAACGGGCTAAATTTTCCCTCTGAAATAAATGGCACTTAAATGTACTTAACTTTTGCTGGACCATACACATTGTTCTAATGAAGCACATATCTTGTAGGGAGATCTAAAATAGCGAAATATCAGCCTATAGTAAGAGGTGTGTGTTTAAAAGAAGAGTTAAATGCCCTGGGTAATGGAGGGGTGGATTATAATGGAAATGTTCTTTCCAGCAGTGCTGCTGTTATATAAACATCATTAAGTCTCCATTCTCATGGAACATTTGGCATAGAGAATATTTACATATATAGTACTATAGCATGTCTTACAGAATCCCTCCAGGTAACAGTGAAATGATAGTTTCATGAGGAAAATTATATGACATTATTTTAATATACCCATGCTGGATTAAGACCAGAGAAGCTAAAGCAAATGATTGTCATAATACTTCTCTATATGATCTAAAAAAGCATTTGGGAGATGGGCAGAGGGTACAGAATTCAGAGGAGGGGTTTTTTTTTTTGGTCCCTTCTAGGATTTCTGCAGCCATACTAATGCACAGTTAAGGTTCATTCATTTTTTTCCACTTCTGAAAATATAGCTGAGATTCATACTTTTAGAAATGCATACTTTTAAAAACTTAAAACAGTCCCCCCCTCCAGCAGTCTTGTTTCAGCCATGCCTGGTACTAATAACTGTCAAGGTCAGGCAGCAGCCCAGGGCCCAGGGCTTTCTTAAGAAGCTGTCCTTTCCTTTTGCTCTCTGTTGCTCAACCAGACAGAGAGTAGATTATGGATCATGGAAATGAGTGAGCAACGAATTCTTGCCATAGGGGAGAGGGCACAGGGAGGTCTCTTTCTGCAGGTCTTTCTGCTACTTCACCACATCCCTTCATCTGAGAGCAACATAATCCTTTAAGAAGCCTCTCAGTTTCTTGGGAGCCTGCAAGCAAATGGGATCCTCTTTAACGAGGGTCCTGCTTGCTCACGGGCCCCTGAGACAACCCCCACCAGGTTGAAGGTGCTGGATGTGGCCCAGGCCTTGTCTGTTTGTTGTTGTTTAGTCCTTTAGTCATGTCCGACTCTTCGTGACCCCATGGACCAGAGCACACCAGGCACTCCTGTCTTCCACTGCCTCCCGCAGTTTGGTCAAACTCATGTTGGTAGCTTTGAGAACACTGTCCAACCATCTTGTCCTCTGTCGTCCCCTTCTCCTTGTGCCCTCAATCCTACCCAACATCAGGGTCTTTTCCAGGGAGTCTTCTCTTCTCATGAGGTGGTCCAAGTATTGGAGTCTCAGCTTCAGGATCTGTCCTTCCAGTGAGCACTCAGGGCTGATTTCCTTCAGAATGGATAGGTTTGATCTTCTTGCAGTCCATGGGACTCTCAAGAGTCTCCTCCAGCACCATAATTCAAAAGCACCAATTCTTCGGCAATCAGCCTTCTTGATGGTCCAGCTCTCACTTCCATACATCACTACTGGGAAAACCATCGCTTTTACTATGCGGACCTTTGTTGGCAAGGTGATGTCTCTACTTTTTAAGATGCTGTCTAGGTTTGTCATTGCTTTTCTCCCAAGAAGCAGGTGTCTTTTAATTTTGTAGCTGCTGTCACCATCTGCAGTGATCATGGAGCCCAAGAAAGTAAAATATCTCACTGCCTCCATTTCTTCCTCTTCTGTTTGCCAGTCTGTACGGCCCTACAATCACACCAGGCTGTTTGAGCCATCAGTGCAGGCGGCGTGATTGGTGGGGGCGTATAAAAGAGGCAGTGCGACGTGGCTGAGGCACTTGCTTTGCGCTGCCGAACACCTGCCCTCCCGCCCCTATTTGTTGGTGTTGCTGCTTTGGCCTTGCTTTGGATATTGGTTGGTCACCTGTTTTGGAACAGGGGCTGGGTAGTAATTTTTCCATTTGGCAAATTGGCAGTGGCCACTTGGTTTTCGCTTTCCCCCTTAGCAATTGTCACAACTTTGTAAGGTTAGGCGGTTAGGCATTGGCTTAATGAAGCATGTGGGAGGGGAGGTGCAGCCATCACCTGCCCCTCCATGAATAAGCGTATTCCGGTAAAGGAATTTGGGGGTCCTGGATCTCGGTCTGAAGTCTGCTTGAGGGGCTAGGGCCATGCCAGGACCACAGGAACCTCAAGGTAAGCTTCAATCGATCTTCACCTATGTTGCTCCCTCGTTTTGTGTTTACCCTTCCAGAGTACCAGCCAGAGAGGCAGGAGTCAGTTATAGTCTGTTTCCAACGCCTAAGCCAATACCACTCACTTTGCTGTAATCAACAAAGTTGTGGTCTAAATTTTGCCCATTAACTTAAACCAAAATTACGTGTCATTGTGAAGTTATTTACTTGGGGAAGGGCTTGGGGGCTGTTATGTACTGAGTTGAATAGGATCCAAAATGCAACAGTCTGATTGGTCCTAGAACAACAGGATTCAGAATGCAGCAGTCTGTATGGCCCTAGAACAATAGGATTCAGAATGCAGCAGTCTGATTGGTCCACAGGAGCCACCCAATCCAGCTCCAGGTGGAAGTGAATCCGCAACCTGATTGGCCTACAGGTGAATCCCGGAATTAGCCAATCACGTGGGGCCCATTGTGTAAATAATGTATATAAAGCAGACATTCTGGGGGAACTTCCTTTTTTTAATAATAATAATAATAATATTTATTAAAGTTTCAAAAAAGTTACAAGAAGAAAAAAAGAAAAAGAAAAAAGAAGCAAAAAAATACAAAATACAAAAAAGTAAAAACAATTAAAAACAAATCAACCTTTCCATGTCTTGACTTTCATTTACTTGTTTCCCTGACCCCCTCGCACCTCCCTTTTTTGTATTCTAGTTCAATTAGTTGTTTCAGCAAATCCTTTCCATTTTTGCTTTTATCTTAATAATTTATCTTAATATATTATAACTTTACATTCTCACCTGTTAACAATCCATCTTTAAATACTCCTTTATAACATTACAGTGGTGCCCCGCAAGACGAACGCCTCGCAAGATGGAAAACCTGCTAGACGAAAGGGTTTTCTGTTTTGGAGGCGCTTCGCTAAACGAATTTCTCTATGGGGTTACTTCGCAAGACGAAAAAATCTTGCGAGTTCCCGCGGGGTTTTTTCGCTTTTTTTCGCCCTTTCCTATGCCGCTAAGCCGCTTATCAGCTGATCCGCTGATAAGCCGCTTAACAGCTGATCGCTAAAAGCCGCTAAACCGCTAATAGCGCTAATCCGCTAAGCTGTCAATGGGCTTGCTTCGCAAGACGAAAAAACCGCTATACGAAGAGTCTCACGGAACGGATTAATTTCGTCTTGCGAGGCACCACTGTACTGCTAAAACCACATAACTTCATTCCACCATCCTTCTAACATTCCTTAATTTTACAATATTTTTGTAGATAGTCTTTAAATTTCTTCCAATCTTCTTCTACCGACTCTTCTCCCAGGTCTCGGATTCTGCCAGTCATTTCTGCCAGCTCCATGTACTCCATCACCTTCATCTGCCATTCTTCCCGGGTGGGTAGATCTTGTGTCTTCCAATACTTTGCGATGAGTATTCTTGCTGCTGTTGTGGCATACATAAAAAAAGTTCTATCCTTCTTTAACACCAATTGGCCGACCATGCCCAGGAGAAAGGCCTCTGGTTTCTTCAGGAAGGTATATTTAAATACCTTTTTCATTTCATTATAGATCATCTCCCAGAAAGCCTTCATCCTTGGGCACATCCACCAAAGGTGAAAGAACGTACCTTCAGTTTCTTTACATTTCCAACATTTATTATCGGGCAAATGATATATTTTTGCAAGCTTGACTGGTGTCATGTACCACCTGTATATCATTTTCATAATATTCTCTCTTAAGGCATTACATGCCGTAAACTTCATACCTGTGGTCCATAACTGTTCCCAGTCAGCCAGCATAATGTTGTGTCCCACATCTCGTGCCCATTTTATCATAGCAGATTTCACCATTTCGTCCTGAGTGTTCCATTTCAACAGCAAGTTATACATTCTTGACAGAGTCTTAGTTTTGGGATCTTAGAGTTCTGTTTCCAATTTTGATTTTTCCACCTGGAAGCCAATTTTCTTGTCCAATTTGTATGCCTCCATTATTTGATAATAGTGAAGCCAATCTTGCACTTTGTCTTTTAGTTTTTCAAAGCTCTGCAATTTCAATTTATCTCCCTCTTGTTCCAAAATTTCCCAATATTTCGGCCATTTGGCCTCCATATTGAGCTTTTTCAGAGCCTTCGCTTCCATCGGTGACAACCATTCTGGGGGAACTTCCATTCTTCCTCACCACTATGAGCTGAATAAAGAGCATGAAATCCACTCTCAACTGCGAGTATATTTCAGGGGCGTTGGGGCACAACTGCTCCCCACACCCTAGGGTTTACTTGTGCCTCACTGGGAATGGCTTGGTTTTTTGGACCATGGTGGATGCTACCAAAATGGAGGACATTATGCAGGATATCAGGCGTATCTCACAAGAACTGGGAAGAATGTGTTTGGGCAATTACTTCTGTTACTCATAGCTCAAATACTGCTCACGCTTTGGGGGTAATTTTCATACAGCATGTTTTTGAAATGGTCAGAGCCTGGTTCAAGTCTGTAACATGGGAAGCATTTGTTTTGTCTCATGGTCTTGTTTCAAACTTGTCTTGGAACTTGCACATCAGTTTTTCAATTGTGTAGGAAGATATTTTTCAGTATTAATGAGATTTACTGGATCCTTGTATGTTGGTAGAAGAACTTCATAGGATGAGCATTTGAAACTTACAGTGGAGAGTTTGAGAACTCACCCCAGGGGTTGATATTGTTGGTGACCTCTTTGTGGCAAGAGTAACATGGGCTCCAGTTTTAAGGAAGAACACCAATAGTTGCATAAGCATGCATTAAAGTTGCCATGAAATTTTGTCTGAAGAGAAAACCTAGATCACATTTTGAAGTTCCAGCCTGGAGAAAACACCCCAGGATTTTCAAAGGAAACTGATTGGTTAAAAGGAGTGCTTTTTTCTGGGGATACGTAGGGGCATGCATACCCCTAAACATTTTGTGAATCTAATGGAAGAATAAACTAATTTTAAAAAAATAAATAGTTTCATCTCTAGGATGGTGAATTGTCAGTTCCATTGCTACCCCTGATAGCGACCTCATTTCCTGTCACGGTGTTCCCTGAGTCTCAGATGGAAGCGAGCGTTTAATGTGTGAAGTAGGAGTTGGAATCTAGCAGGTGATTGGTCAGTTTCGTTGTTACCACCTCCAATGGTGCCTTCATTTCCTTTCCCGGTGTAATGCATGTTCTTTGTACTTTTGTCCATTTACTGTCCTTATTTTTCCTGATTTGAACTATAAAATGGTGATTTTCTTGAGGCAAAATGAGAGTAGCCCCTAAACATTTTTTTTAATAGAAAAAAGCACTGGTTAAAAGAAAGTGATTGGGTTTTTAGGCAGAGCCCCAGCCTGAGACACATACAAAAGAAAACACTTCTGTAAGTTGTTTGTTAAACCGCGCTGTGGATTTCATCCTCTACCTCTCATCACCACTGGATGTCCTGTGGGGAGTCCAGAGCTTTCGCCAGCTTTCGCTTTAAAAGGATATATTTCTGCTTCTATTTTAAGCCTTTAATACCATTCCAAAGCCATCCTATATTTAGAGAGACAGAGAACTTGCACAAACGAACATGGTAAAAGGCTCTCTGCAAATGACAAGGGCTCTTGCTTTCATAAGTTCACAACCAGACGTTTGGGAATCTTTCTTTCGTTCCATTCTACTGTGAAAGTAATTTGCTGGAAAAAATAATTGCTTCCCTTTAGAGCACTTTTAAAAAATCAAAACACACAGCAACTATTGAGGACTCTTCTGTAGAGTACCTGCTTCGACAAGAGAATGACATTTGAGTTAATTAATTTTGTGACAATATTGTTAGAGAGAAAGTGACTTTTGTTGAGGACTTGACAGCTTTCCTTGCATTTTGAAAATACTTTTCTGGAGAACAATCTGCAGTAAAATGCATTGCTATAATCATTAGCTAATCTGTTATCTTCCTTGGTGCTCAAAGTGCAAATAGATACATTGAATCTGAATGCTGTTTATTTTGAATTGTCAAGAACCAAATTATGAAGAACAAAACATAACTCTCTTGAAAGGAGAAGAGTGTGCTGTTTTTGTATCCTCTTACTTGCTGTGATAATTGCAAAATGCTCACTGGGCTTACCTGTTTAAAACAAACTGTACTAGAGGTTAGAATGGGGAAAAAACAGAATCTGCTTGTTTCTGGTCCATGTCAGTTTCACACGTGTTCAGTTAAAAGCCTATTCTGTCCCATTTTCTGTCGCTTTCTGTAAAACACACACACACAAATGCATTTAAGTTGTACACATTTATCTTAAAATATGCATTTTTGCACACAATTTTTGAGCTGAGAACTGTATTGTAAAATTCAGAGAAGCGTGCAGTCCGAAAGATTACTTATTGATTTATGTTGAATCCTGACAAGACAAGTACAGTGGTACCTCGGGTTAAGAACTTAATTCGTTTTGGAGGTCCGTTCTTAACCTGAAACTGTTCTTAACCTGAAGCACCACTTTAGCTAACGGGGCCTCTTGCTGCCACCGCACCGCTGCTGGCGATTTTTTTTTCTCATCCTGAAGCAAAGTTCTTAATCCGAGGTACTATTTCTGGGTTAGTGGAGTCTGTAACCTGAAGCGTCTGTAACCTGAAGCATCTGTAACCCGAGATACCACTGTACTGTTTGGGGGGACAGGGAACGGGCAGGTGTGGAGGACTCCCTGGTCCTGAATGGGGTAACTGTGCCCCTGAAGGACCAGGTGCGCAGCTTGGGAGTCATTTTGGACTCACAGCTGTCCATGAAGGCATAGCTCTAATTCTGTGTCCAGATCGGCTGCCTACCAGCTCCATCTGGTACACAGGCTGAGACCCTATCTGCCCATGGACTGTCTCGCCAGAGTGGTGCATGCTCTGGTTATCTCCTGCTTGGACTACTGCAATGTGCTCTATGTGGACCTACCTTTGAAGGTGACACGGAAACTACAACTAATCCAGAATGTGGAAGCTAGACTGGTGAATGGGAGTGGCTGTCGAGGCCATATAACACTGGTCCTGAAAGACCTACATTGGCTCCCTGTTAAGTTGTGGGTGAATATATCAGACGACACAGTGATTCTTCAAACAGCTCTTGTTTATTCACTGGCCAGAACTGAACTGAACTGAAGGGTTCAGCCAGCCTGCTTATATAGAGCTCCACTACAATGCAACAGTAACCACTTTCTGTAACTATCCAATCACTGAACATCACTTTCAACCCCTTATTTGCATATGTGGACCTGAGTGAAAACTATCTACAGTATCCCTCTGCTGGCCCAGGGTGAGAACTTCAGTACATAACACTCCCAGTACGTTTCTGAGCACAATTCAAAGTGTTGGTGCTGACCTTTAAAGCTCTAAACAGCCTTGGCGCAGTATTCCTGAAGGAGCGTCTCCACCCCCACCGTTCAGGCCAGACACTGAGATCTAGCTCTGAGGGCCTTCTGGCAGTTCTCTCATTGCGAGAAGTGAGGTTACAGGGAACCAGGCAGAGGGCCTTCTCAGTAGTGGAACCTGTGGAACACCCTCCCACCAGATGTCAAAGAGATAAACAACTATCTGACTTTTAGAAGAAATTTGACCGCAGCCCTGTTTAGGGAACTTTTTAATATTTGATGTTTTATCGTGCTTTTAATATTTGTTGGGAGCCACCCAAATAGGAGGGGTATAAATGATAAATTATTATTATTATGAATAATATTATTTTATGGATCCATGTATTATGCTGGTGGGAGGGGGAAATTAGGTCAGATTGCTGGATTCTTCTACATCCTTCTACAGCCTCATCCTCTGTGTGATTGGGCCACAGGATTTAACCAATGGCTGTTCTGAAATGCTCTCCTGGCAAACTGAAGTAGGCTAAAGGCAGCAACCAAGCCTGGAAATTCTGGGGGTATTTCTTCTGCTCCAAAGTTTTGGGGGGCATTTTCTTTCTTTCTTTCTTTCTTTCTGTCTTTCTGTCTTTCTGTCTTTCTGTCTTTCTGTCTTTCTGTCTTTCTGTCTTTCTGTCTTTCTGTCTGTCCTTCCTTCCTTCCTTCCTTCCTTCCTTCCTTCCTTCCTTCCTTCCTTCTTTTATTTTTTTTTAAATAATTTTTTTATTAAGAGTTTTGTTAATACAGTAGAGAAAAAAGACAGAATAAACAAAAAACAAAAAAAAAGAAACAAACATAAAATTTAACATTTTATAATAACCGTCTTTTCTTCATTTTTGGACTTCCTTACATCTCTCGCTCCTACGTTCCAAATTTATAAAACTTTAGCCAGCAACTTATCACCTTATTTCCATTCTTGTTATACACATTTCCAATATTTTGTCCCTAACTTTGAATATTTTTATCTAAGTCTTAAATACCTAATTTTAACATGGTATTTATTCAAAATTTATTTTTCTCATAAGATTCACTCATTCTCATAATCTTTTCAACTAACTTTATGGTGCCCTGTTATTTTCAAATCTCTCATCCTTCTTAGCACTCATATAGTTTACAGTGTTTTTGTAGATGGTCCTTAAATTTCTTCCAATCCTCCTCCACTGCTTCCTCTCCTAGGTCTCGGATTCTGCCGGTCATTTCTGCTAGCTCCATGTAGTCCATCAGTTGCATCTGCCATTCTTCCAGCGTGGGCAAATCTTGGGTTTTCCAATGTTTGGCGACAAGTATCCTTGCTGCTGTTGTTGCATACATAAATAATGTTCGATCCTTCTTTAACACCTTCTGGCCAACAATGCCCAAAAGGAAGGCCTCTGGTTTCTTAGGGAAGGTATACTTAAATACCTTTTTCAGCTCATTATATATCATTTCCCAGAAAGCCTTAACCCTGGGGCAAGTCCACCAGAGGTGAAAGAACGTTCCTTCAGTTCCCTTACATTTCCAACACTTATTATCAGGCAGGTGATATATTTTTGCAAGCTTGACTGGGGTCATGTACCACCTATATATCATTTTCATAATATTTTCTTTCAAGGCATTACATGCCGTGAACTTCATACCGGTGGTCCATAACTTTTCCCAGTCCGCAAACATGATATTATACCCAATATCCTGTGCCCATTTTACCATAGCTGATTTAACCGTTTCATCCTGTGTATTCCACCTCAACAGCAAGTTATACATTCTTGAGAGTAACTTAGTCTTAGGTTCTAACAGTTCTGTTTCCAATTTCGATTTTTCCACCTGGAATCCTAACTTTTTGTCCAATTTAAAAACCTCTTTAATCTGAGCATAATGTAACCAATCTCGCACTTTGTCTTTTAATTTCTCCAAACTCTGCAATCTCCAATTGTCTCCATCTCTTTCTAATATTTCCCAATATTTCGGCCATTTGACCTCCATATTGGGTCTTTTCAAAGCCTTAGCTTCCATAGGTGATAACCACCTTGGGGTCTTGTTTTCTAAGAAGTCTTTATATTTTATCCAGACATTAAACACTGCTTTCCTTACAATATGGTTCTTGAAATTCTTATGAATTTTAACCTTGTCGTACCACAGATATGCATGCCATCCAAAAGCATTGTTAAATCCTTCCAAGTCTAAAACATCAGTGTTTTCAAGAAGCAGCCAATCTTTCAACCAGCAAAAAGCTGCTGATTCATAATACAACCTTAAGTCTGGCAGGGCAAACCCCCCTCTTTCTTTAGCATCAGTTAATATTTTAAACTTGATTCTGGGCTTTTTGCCCTGCCAGACAAATTTGGAGATGTCTCTTTGCCACCTCCCGAAACACTCCGTTTTGTCCACAATCTGTAAAGTCTGAAAAAGAAACAGCATCCTTGGCAGTACATTCATTTTTATAGCAGCAATTCGGCCCAACAAGGAAAGTTTCAGTCTTGACCAACTTTCTAAATCCCTCTTAATTTCTGACCAGCACTTTTCATAATTGTCCTTGAATAAACTCAGATTTTTTGCTGTTATGTTCACCCCTAGATATTTTACTTTTTTAACCACGTTTAACTCTGTCTCTTTCTGAAACCTTTCTGACTCTAAAGCTGTCAATTTTTTTTCCAATACCTTAGTTTTTTGTTTGTTTAGTTTAAATCCCGCCACCCGACCAAACTCTTGAATCAATTGTAATGCCCTTTTCGTACTAGATTCTGGCTCCTGTAGGGTCAAAACTAGGTCATCTGCAAAAGCCTTAAGTTTGTACTGTTTCGCTCCGACCTGAATTCCTTCCACCAACCGGTCCCCTCTAATCATATTCAAGAGCACCTCCAGGACCGAAATAAATAACAGAGGGGAAATAGGGCAACCTTGTCGTGTTCCTTTTTCAATTTTAAACTCTTCTGTCACCACATTGTTAACTATCAATTTAGCCTTTTGTTCTGAATAGATTGCATCTATCCCATTTTCAAATCCCCGTCCCACTCCCATCCCTTCCAGATTTTTCTTCATAAACTTCCAAGAAATGTTGTCAAAGGCCTTCTCCGCATCTATAAATATTAACACTGCTCTTGTATTAATATTTGTTTGCAAAAGTTCCAAAATATCAATAATGTTCCTTGTGTTAGCAAACAAATGTCTTCCTGGGAGAAAGCCTGCCTGATCCTTATGGATGACTTCGCTTAAAACCTTTTTAAATCTATTTGCTAAAATATCTGCAAAAAATTTATAACCCACATTTAAAAGGGAGATGGGGCGGTAGTTCTTAAGTTGTGTCTTTTCCGATTCTGATTTAGGTATCAATGTGATGAAGGCTTCTTTCCACGATTCCGGTGCTTTCTTCCCCTCCATAATCTCATTGCAAACCTCCATTAGTGGATGTATCAAGTAGTCTTTCAGAATCTTATAGTATTTGGAGGTAAGCCCATCTGGCCCTGGGGATTTGCCCAATTGCATCTTCTGAATGGCAACTTCAATCTCTTGTTGTGTTATTTTACCATTCAAGGTTAATCTATTTTCTTGAGACAACATTGGTAGTCCATTCTTTATCAAGAATTGTTCTATCTCAGCCTCGTTTTGCGGCCCTTGAGTATATAGTTGTTTAAAGTATCTCTGGAAGCACTTCCTAATTTCCACAGGGTTCTGAATATTTCTTCCTTCAGTCTCTAGGTTAGTGATCGTGTTTAATTTTTGTCTCTTTTTCAACTGCCATGCCAGCAGTTTTCCACATTTATTTGCCGAATCAAATGATCTTTGTTTCATTAACTTAACTTTCCACTCCACTTCCTGGTTTATCAATTTGGAGTATTGCACTTGGTAAAATTTAATTTCTTTCAAAATCTCCTTTGACTTGGGTTTCAATCTTAGCTTCTTCTCACATTCTTTTATTTTCTCCAAAATCTTATCTTTTTTCTCATTTTGTGCTCTTTTCTTTACAGTGTTCTGTTGTATCAGAAACCCCCTCATAACCGCCTTACTTGTGTCCCAGATGATTCTTTTTTCCACCGTGGTGTTCAAATTTATCTCAAAATAGTCCTTCAAAGCCTTTTGGGCCTTTTTGATAACCTCCTGGTCTCTAAACAAATTGTCATTCATTTTCCATCTAAAGGAGCCGGTTGGGATTAATCTCATGTCCATCTTTACGGCGTTATGGTCGGAGCAGGTCTTTGGGCAGATTTCCACCTTTCTTGTCTTGGGTGCCAGACCTCTAGTTATCCATATTTGGTCGATTCTTGTCCATGTCAGTTGGGCTTCAGAAAAGAATGTTCCCTCTCTTTCCAGGGGGTTCTTTGTCCTCCAAATGTCAATCAAGTCCATATTGTCAGTCAGTTCAAAAAAAGTTTTAGGTAGTCTGCCATCTTTTGTCACATTTTGGCTTTGAGACTTATCCATGTTGGTTGATGCCACCCCGTTCATGTCTCCCATCATAATGATGTTGTCATAGTCCAGATAGTCCAGCATTATCTCATGCAGCTTCTTATAAAATTCCGATTTCCCCTCGTTTGGTGCATAAATTCCTAATATCAAAAGCTTTTCTCCCTGGTTTTGTATCTCAATTGCCAAAATTCTTCCTTGCTCATCTTTAAATACCATCCTTCCTTCTTTTAACCCCCCCCCAAGTATTCCTCACAAATTGTCAAAAAATTTAAAATGGTGGTCATTAACATTTCCATAACTAATTGAAGTACCTCCTTCCTTTTTGGGTTATAAGGCTCATCTTTGCAATGTACATTTCTGGTGCCAATTATAAAAACTGCTACAAGAGCAACCGGCACATCTTGGGACCTACCAAAACAAACACAGCCCTCTGTCCATGTCTTGCGGCCTGCCAAGTGCTCAGCAAGTTGCCTGCTTCTGCCGTACGAAGCAAGCAGTAAAAACAGGAGGTTTAGCAGTCCCTTGCAGGGCTGATATACATGGGTAGCAAGCTATATTTGGCTTGGTGAGTCTCCAGTTATGTATTAGAACAAGTGATTTCCCCCCCTCCCTTGCTGGAATAGCAGCGTTTCATAAAACCTGCCACACAGTGAAAACTTTCCAGTATCGCTCTCCTGACAGCTTCACTTCCTTACTTTATAGCTGGCTGTTGCTCTTTCCGAGTTCGGAGTTTTAACCAGGTTTCTCATTGTACAGGGCAAACTGTAACAAGATAAAAATAGGAGTCTGGCAATCCATTAGAAAAGTTTTTGCAATGCATCTTAGTTTTTGTAATGGGCGACTTTCTTTCACAAGCCTCAGGAAGTTAAGAACTTAAGAAGCGGGTGAGGAGCTTACTGTGTGCAGGAGACAATGCAAAATCTTTCAGATGACTTTTAAAGAAGACTGTTGTTTGATTATGAAAATGAAATGTGTGCACAACTTCTTAAATAAATTCTCCTAAACTGCTCATTATACCTGTGTCAACAAGGTGCTTACAACTGAGCTTCTATTTTTTATTTTTAGTTCAGTTACTGGCAGTGAGTAGGCAATGGCAGGCGGGCTTAGAAAGAAGGTGGCTATATTAAAAAAACAAGCCTCCACCCACTGCTCATCTTGTGCTCCTGCTCCAGTAGTGTAGCATGGAGGGGGCCATGGGGCAGTTGTCCCAGGTGCCAAATTGTTAGGGGTGCAAAATTTCAACACCTGGTGCTGCCTCAATACTGCTGTGTGAACCAGGAACTAACCTCTCCAGACAATGGAATGACTCATCTTATATCTGCGTCTGTGATTTGCTGGGTAGCACAGACACTGTTAGGCAGTTGAATGCTCATGAGTTGAATGCTCATGCTGTTCATTTCCCTTCCTCTGTGTGGCCCCGGGCACTGTCAACCTACGATACACCACTGTCCTGCTCAAAACCAGCATCAACACCCAGATCCATTCCTTCTCTTCTCAGTGAATATGCAGAGGCTGGCTAACTAATTTTATTTTTTTATTTTTTTGCAAACCACTTTGAGATGATGATGATGATTACAAGGAGGTGGTGTATACTTTTTAAGAAACAAATAAGTAAATGTCTAAAGCCAAGATTATGTTTTGTGGATTTCATCTTTCACATAAAAAATACCTTTTAAACAACTTGCCTTTATTCCTCACATTCCACACAGCACCTAATATCAGAAGCTCAAATCTGCATGGGTGTCAGTAGAAAGTGAGGAGAAAATTGGGAACGAGGCTGGCGAAGCCTATCCCACCACCTGCTCCCGGTCTGTTTGCTATACAGTGGTACCTTGGTTCTCAAACACCTTGGTACTCAGACAACTTGGAACCCAAACACTGCAAACCTGGAAGTGTTCTGGTTTGCGAACTTTCTTCAGAAGCCGAACGTGCTCTGTTTTGAGTGTTACACTTCTGATTTGAGTGCCACACTTTTCGTTTTGAGTGCCACACTTCAGTTTTGAGTGTTACGCTGAGGTCTGTCTGTTTTTGCTATTTATTTTGCATTTTTGCGGCTCCTTTTTATTTTTTGTGACTGTGTGAAACCCAGTTCAGCCACTGACCGATTGACTGTGTGACTGCAGTATATGGTTTATTGCTCTCATTTTATGGATCAATGGTCTCGTTAGATAGTAAAATTCATGTTGAATTGCTGTTTTAGGGGTTGTTTTTAAAAGTCTGGAATGGATCAGTCCATTTTGCATTACTTTGTATGGGAAAGCGCACCTTGGTTTTGGAACGCTTTGGTTTTGGAACAGACTTCTGGAACGGATTAAGTTTGAGAACCAAGGTACCACCACATATAGCTCTTTCAGTCCTTATGAGACACTGGACAGCTGCAGGCCTCACTATGCATGAAGTTTCTTTCTTCTGACAAGATTATCCTGCATCTTCAGGGTCTTCTAAGTACCCCACGGTACAAAGCAGGGGGCTTCAGATTATTATTGCATGGACAGGCGGAGTCCCCAGATCCCGAGTGGTCCCCCCGTCATGTGGAATAACGACTCTAGACAACGTGCTATGGGATTAAATTGGCCACAACTTTATTAAATTTCAAATGTGGGTAGACCTTGGCTCAGGCATTGGGCGTTCTCCCTCCCTAGTCCCCAGCCGGGGACCTAGGGAGCATCAGGGTTATCCAGTGTGTGTGGGGGGGATGGGCCGGCTCTGGAGAACATATGTTCAAGCAGAGATAGCCGCCCCCGTTACGCCGCCGCAGGGGAGAGCAATGACGACCTTTCGGCGTACGGCCAAAGCCTCCCTTCAAAAACCCCTTTAACGGGGAACCCTGGTATCGCCGCCGCAAAGAGGAAGATGGACTAAAGGATTCCGCCCAAGGCCTGATACCGCCAAAGTTGTGACGTTTTGCTACGGGAAAGGCGAAACCTGCCAATGCAGGGAAATTCCCTTCCGGCCCTTTAACAGCGACCTTATCGTAGCAGCGCCCGCATACCTGTGGAGACAGGTTAACCTGCAAAACCTATAAAAAAAAAAAAAAAAGTTAACCTGCAAAAGAAGACATTAACTGAGGGTGGGTAGGGTGGGAGAAGCTCTGGAGCCAAGTGAGGATTAACAATTAAGATCCACCCTCTATTGTGTGGGCAGGTAATCCCTCCCCTTACCTGGCCTGGTTTCCCTGGCAACACTTCCCCCAGGTGGGATTGGACAACTCGCTGGGGTAGGCGGGGACCTCCAGGTATCCCACCTGGGGGAAGGCAAAGCCTATGCTGATGGGGCCACTCCAGATCCAGGGCTGCACGCGTCCACGCAAAAGGCGCCCCCCGTTTTAAGTGGGGAGCGGTCATTGCGTGGACAGGCGGAGTCCCCAGATCCCGAGTGGTCCCCCCGTCATGTGGAATAACGACTCTAGACAACGTGCTATGGGATTAAATTGGCCACAACTTTATTAAATTTCAAATGTGGGTAGACCTTGGCTCAGGCATTGGGCGTTCTCCCTCCCTAGTCCCCAGCCGGGGACCTAGGGAGCATCAGGGTTATCCAGTGTGTGTGTGGGGGATGGGCCGGCTCTGGAGAACATATGTTCAAGCAGAGATAGCCGCCCCCGTTACGCCGCCGCAGGGGAGAGCAATGACGACCTTTCGGCGTACGGCCAAAGCCTCCCTTCAAAAACCCCTTTAACGGGGAACCCTGGTATCGCCGCCGCAAAGAGGAAGATGGACTAAAGGATTCCGCCCAAGGCCTGATACCGCCACCCGAGACCGCAAAGATTGCGGTCTCGCCGCCAAGACTACCTACATCTGAAAAACCCCTTTGCCATCCTCCAACCAGTCAATCAGGCCATGCCTGATGTCGCTCAGCCAACGCTCGTTACCACGGTCCGATAGGTGCACGCCATCGGGCCGGAATAGCTCCTTCATGTAGACTTTAATGTTGGGGTGTTTTGCGACCCGACCTCCGATGCGAGTGATTGCAGAGCGCACTGCCCTATTGATTTTTTCAATGGTGTAATTAAGTCTAGTGGGATTGATGTTGCCACGCCAATGCAAGCGTGGCAGAAGTTCAGACCAGAAAATCGTGATGTTGGGGTGAGCGGCATGTACGCTTTCCAGGTCCGCGATCGCTGTTTTAATCAGAATTATGCTTTTTTGCACGATCAAGTCATTTTCGCCAAGGTGGAGCACAACCGCGTTTGGCGGATGGCGGAACGCAAGTTCGTGACGCAACCGAGGGAGCAGGGCATCCCATCGCATTCCACGTTGGCCGAACCAAGAAATGGAGATCTTTGGCTGCAGACCCAGGTGTTCTCCGCCTGGACCAGTAGTGGCATGGATGGCCGCCCAATGCACTATGCTGTGGCCGAAGATCCACACATGTTTGGGGGTTGAGCCTGAAAGAAAGGATTATATGGTATCTGTCAGTGACTGCTGGTTGTTTCGAATATAGCCTTTGAAGGCAGCTGAACGCCACCGCCCCATTGTTTTTATGTGTTCTGCCGGGAGGCCGCTCGCAGCTGCTGAGGTTGCTGCACCAATACGAAATGAATGCCCGGAGAATTGTGCCGGGTCGCCTCCACAAGCATGGATGGCCTTACGCAATATTGAGACAAATTGGCAACGGGTCATGGGGCGGCCTGATGCATGAATGAGGAGGGGGCCTGGTCCAGGAGGACGTACCTTCAGGAATTTGCGTGTGTCTGCGACAGGGCATGGTCCAGTGTGTGGGGAGGAGGCTAGACTTAGCGTGGAACCCCTACCTAGTTGATCGGTTTTGGACACTTGGATTTTGACTTGTATCATGCGTCTGTCAAGGTTGATATCAGCCAGAGACAAGCCCCTGCGATGAGGTGACAATGTGCCCCCTATGCACTCCCCGATACGGAGTGCACCAAAGAAGGCCAGGGAGAAGGCTGCCCTGAAGAGCCTGACCTCATAGTTGGACCAGCAAATACTGGGGAGCGCATCCCAGATCAGCTGGAGGATTTCTATGGTTACTGGCCTCCTCTTATCTGGAATGGGCGGGTGGGAGCGACGCCACCCTGCAATAAGCTTCCTTACGTGGAAAGTGTTACAGGGGTCTGGGAGCCAAAAACAGTTGCTTAAGTAGGAGATAGCGGCCTTGTGCAGGCTGATGGTTTTAAGGGCCATGCCCCTACGCTTTAGGTGAACCAGATATTTTAGAACATCAGACTCCTTAGCTGTACGCCTGCGACGTAAGCCAAACTTATCTCTGAACCCCTCGAATTGGGACCATGCTCTGGTGTAGGACCGCAGCGTTGATGGTGCAAGGGCGCTCAGAACTCCTGCTGTCACTTCTCCCGTCCAATTTCCCAGAGGTCCTCCGGAAAGGCTTCTGGGAGTTGATCGGCCTCGGGTGCTAGGTCGCGAAAGCGCTCCATCTGAAAGCGAGACAGGGCATCTGCGATGTTGTTATTGAGGCCCGGGATGAACCGCGCAGAAAAGGAGATGTTACTTTTCAGACATTCCAGCACGAAGAGACGGAGCACGCGAATTACCCTGTTGGATTTTGCGGATTGCTTCGCAATGATTCTTACCACCGCCTGGTTGTCCGACCAGAAGCACACCCTGGTGTCCTTGAGGAGGTGCCCCCAAACACGGAGAGCCACTAGGATTGGGAAGAACTCAAGGAAGGTTAAATCACGTGTAATGCCCTCCTCATGCCAAGATGTCGGCCAAGGCTGCGCGCACCAGTGACCCCTGAAGTAGACGCCGAAGCCAAAGCGACCAGAGGCGTCAGAGTGCACCTGTAGCTGTTCCTTAGGCAGCAGCCAATCTTGCCAGAAGGACACCCCATTGTAACTTTCCAGGAAGGTTAGCCATATTTTGAGGTCTTCCCTTATGGTGTGGGTGACCCTGATGTGGTGATGGGGGGGCAACACCGCCAGCCGTGAGACGGGCTAGGCGTGCGCAAAAGGCGCGACCGGGCGAGATGACCCTGCATGCAAAGTTGAGGTGTCCTAAGAGTGTCTGGACCTGACGCAACGTGGTCTTTTTCTGGGCCATCATGTTGGTTATCAATTCCCTCAACGTGGCGAGTTTGGCCAGGGGCAGGCGAGAGGTTTGGCTGACAGAATCCAGTTCAATACCCAGATATGAGATGACGGTGGTTGGACCTTCGGTCTTGTCCGCTGCCAACGGGATGCCCAATTCAGCTGCCAGCTGAATGAAGCATGCCAGCGCCCTAGCGCACGCGTCTGAGCCCGCTGGCTGGACGAAAAAGTAGTCATCTAGGTAATGGGTAATGCGGTGGGACCCTGACCTGCATTTCATGGCCCATTCCACGAATGTGCTGAAGGTTTCAAATGCAGCGCATGCGATGGAACAGCCCATGGGCATAGCTTTGTCAAAGTACCATTGGTCCTGGAATTTGAAACCTAGCAACCAGAAGTCCCTGGGGTGGACTGGTAACAGACGGAAGGCCGATTCGATGTCACATTTTGCCATGAGCGCGCCCGGGCCACACTCCCTGACCAGCCTGATTGCGTGATCAAGAGATGCATATTTGACTGAGCATTGTTCTTGGGGAATGGCGTCATTTACTGACCCACCCTTTGGGTAAGAAAGGTTATGTATTAATCGAAACTCGCCTGGGGCCTTCTTAGGTACAATACCTAGTGGAGACACTATGAGGTTAGGAAATGGAGGTTCTGTGAAGGGACCTGCCACTCGCCCCAGCAAGCGTTCTTTGATAATCTTCTTCTCGGCAATGTGTGGCATATCTCGGACAGACTTTTGGTTGGGGGGATTGGTGCATGAGGGGGTGCCTACCACTGGGATGCGGAAGCCTTCCTTAAAGCCCTCCTCAATGTATTTTGCTGCCTCTTTATTGGGGTACTGGTGTAACAAAGGCAGCATTGCTGATAGGGATATGGGTGAGGGGGCTAGGGAAAGGAGAGCACTATTTGCGGGCATTGTTTTTGCTTTGCTGAGCGCCAGAGGAGCCTGAAGAGGCTCCGGCCTCTCTTTTGTCTTGAGATGCGCCTGCGCCTGATCCGCGGGAACCTCGAAAAAGCTTCTTCCCCCGAAAACATTTCATGGTGGGGTGAGATCCACTACAGCGCTCGCATTCATGAGCAAAGCGACATTTTTCTCTGAAGCAGGAGCCGTTGTTATACTCCCAGCAAGATCTCTTGGGGGCCTTGGATTGATATTTGGACTGCTTCACATTGTCGGGCCCTTTCTTGAAGAGCGGCGACACCAACTCAGACCACACGTCATCATCTTTGATATCCCATCTAACTGTGTCGTCCACTGCTGCCCGTTCCCTGAATGCCTGGTCATAGGCGAGTGCCGCCTCCCCCCCAGACATGGCTTCAGCCTTTAGGATGATGAGTAGGTAGTTGGTCAGGTGCCAACCCCTGTCAGGGTAACTAGCGACTATAATACCCATGTAAGTGGTGTATGCAGTGAGCCAATTACGAAAGGTACGCTCAACACTCACTTTTTTATCTTTTTTCCTCTGCTCGGCGGATTTAGATTTTAGGGCTGTCGAAGCGGCAGGGGATAGCAGATCAAACAAATCCACGAACTCCCCATTAAGGATGCGTTCCCGCAACTTCTCGAATGCCTGGGGGCTGGTCGGTTCTTTTGTGGTTGGATTTCCTAATTCTACCTCTGGAGTCAATGCCCTCCTCCCCGCAAGGCGCGATAGCACCATGTTCACGCCTGTGCCTCCGGTTGCGGCGCCGCCAGACCCAGTGCGGCAGCCCTGGGGCGTCGGGGCCTGTAACCCAATAGCCTTTGATGCTCCCCCCCGTTCACTATCAGTGGAGCTGGACCTACCTGAGGAACTAGATGATCCAGACGAGTCCCTCTTGGACTTGTGGCCCCTCCTCCTGGACTTGTGGTGCTTCCTCCCGCGATGACGCGATCTGCGCGACTCAGGACTCTTGTCACTCTTGTACCTGTCTGAGGAGCTGGAACGGGGGGACCTACCTCTGCGCCAGGTGGATGCGGATGATGAGCGTGATCCCCCTTCCTGAGCACGGCGGTCAGCGGAGCTGTTACTGCGTCCTCGCCTGCGTCTGTGAGGTGACACAGAGCGCCCTCTGCGCGAATCCCGCCGCTCAAGACGGCGCCTCAGCCGGGCAATGGTCCTATCCCTACTGTCACCACGCGCCGAGTGCGAGAGACTGCTACTAAGGGAGGAGCGGGTAGAGGAGGAGCTCTCTGTACGTCTCGGCTTGGCGGCCGACCCCTTGCTGGCGTGGCTTGCCAAGGCTAGTGGGCTTATGGACCCAGAAGGCCCTCTAGGTGCCGCTGCCCTCTTGGGCGCGGTCTTTCTGGGCTTGGCCTGCTCCTCCCTGGTCGGACGCGCCTTCCGCTGTCCAGTCGCCTGTCTCTGGGCAGGCTTGGTGGGTGCGCCCCTTACAGTGCCCCTTCTGGTGCGGGGAGGAGAAGCAGCCTGACGCTTTGGCGGCATGGTGTGGGGCTGATAGAGTGGGGTATGCTAGGGAATCCGGAAAACAAGGGGGGGGGCAATGATTGGTAGGAAATGCCCGCTATCAATTCGCAAAAACACACTAGTGATAAAGGTAATGGTACAGATAATGGGAGGGGAGGACATAAGGCAAGAACTGAGTCACAGCAGGAATCGCTACTGAAGGCTGCAAAATAAAACAAGCAATAGTTTAGAAATTACTGCACAGATTTCGGTTGAGGTCCATTGGCGGTCTCCCCTCGACGATAATGAGCACGATGCCTGCTGTCCGCTGCACCTGCTGGCAAGTCATGGTGGCGATATGTAAAACCAATACGTACCTAATGAGGCTATAGGTGTGCCTGAGGACCACCGAGGCATGACCGCTGCCACGCGGCCAGATCCAGGATGGCCGCCGCCATGTGGCCACCCCCAAGCAGGCCCTGCACGCCCCCAGCAGAGACCAGTCCTACAGTGGGTTGGCAGGGCCCCGTGATGTGGTTCCACCCCCCGCCACACAGTTTGAGGGGGGGTGGGGCAAGCAGGGACCCACACTGTCCCCCGGGGCCGACTCAGGGGGGGTAAACCCGCCGGCTGCAGAGATCCCCCCTGCTGCCCAGGGGAGGTTCAGAGTTGCCAGCGGCCTCTGCAGCCGGGGGAGGCAGGATCGGAGGGCGGCAGGAAGGCCCCCGACGCCCGGGGGAGGCTCCGGGGCCGCCCAAGGCCCGATTAGGCCTCGGAGCCTCCCGAGGCCCAGCCAGGCCTCTCTGAGGCCCAGCTAGGCCCCCGGAGCCGGGGGGAGGCCACACGGCGCGGCCTGCGCCCCCCCCACAATCGCGGGGGCGGCAGGAAGGCCCCCGCCGCCCAGGGGAGGCTCCAGGGCCGCCCAAGGCCCGATTAGGCCGTGGAGCCTCCCGAGGCCCAGCCAGGCCTCTCTGAGGCCCAGCTAGGCCTCTGGAGCCGGGGGGAGGCCACACGGCGCGGCCTGCGCCCCCCGGCAATTGCGGGGGCGGCAGGAAGGCCCCCGCCGCCCAGGGGAGGCTCCGGGGCCGCCCAAGGCCCGATTAGGCCGCGGAGCCTCCCGAGGCCCAGCCAGGCCTCTCTGAGGCCCAGCTAGGCCCCCGGAGCTGGGGGGAGGCCACACGGCGTGGCCTGCACCCCCCCCACAATCGCGGGGGCGGCAGGAAGGCCCCCGCCGCCCAGGGGAGGCTCCGGGGCCGCCCAAGGCCCGATTAGGCCGCGGAGCCCCCCCGAGGCCTAGTAAGGCCCCCAAAACGCGGCAGGCCTCCCTGCGGCCTAAAAAAGGCCGCCTGGAGGCCACAAAGGCCCTGGGGGGTGGCCGGGGACCCCTCCGCCACCACCCACCGCACCCCAGGGGCGCCAGGCCTGGCAGGGAAAGGGGAAGGGGCTGCGTGTGGCATTGCCCCCCCCGCGGCCCACACGCCCCCGCAGGCATGGGGGGGCAGCCAGAGGGGGCCCCATGCCATCACCCAGCACCCCAGGGCATCAGGGCCCGCCTGGGAAAAAGGATCCCCTTTTAAAAAGGGGGATCCTGGAATCCATTACCCCCCCCGCTAGCCCTTGGAACCCAATCGCGGGGGGGGGGGGAGGCCAAAGGCCCCAGGCTTACCTTTTGGAGCAAGGAAGACCAGCGACGTCCTTCCAGGAGAAGCTCTGGAGCCAAGTGAGGATTAACAATTAAGATCCACCCTCTATTGTGTGGGCAGGTAATCCCTCCCCTTACCTGGCCTGGTTTCCCTGGCAACACTTCCCCCAGGTGGGATTGGACAACTCGCTGGGGTAGGCGGGGACCTCCAGGTATCCCACCTGGGGGAAGGCAAAGCCTATGCTGATGGGGCCACTCCAGATCCAGGGCTGCACGCGTCCACGCAAAAGGCGCCCCCCGTTTTAAGTGGGGAGCGGTCATTATTATTAATAATAATAATATTTTGGTGTTGTTGGTAGGCACATAGTACAATAGAGAGACTTAAGTCTCCCCCACTATCGTTATGAAATACACTGTTTCCTCTGATAACTTGAAAATGGAATAGAAGCCTTTCCCCCCTACGAGTTCATATATTCACCTCATGTGGAAGGAAGTTTCTCAGAAGCTGTGGGATCCACCGGTTCCCCAAACCACTGCTTGCTGTCATGCTAAGAAATTCCCCATTCTGCTCACCTTGCTTCCTCTAGACAAGGAGACAGCCACTGTCATGCTGTCAACCTCAGGGCAGCACACTCCCCTCCTGTTTTTTGCCAGAGGGGATAAGGAAATTTCACTTTCTCTGTTGTTGGCTGCTGCAGGTGTTTTGCTATTCAAACAGATGCAGTGCTCTGAAATGTTAGAATTTCTTCTTAATGTCTCGTTTCAGATCTAGGGGGCAGGAGACTCGCGGCATAACTTCCTACTCTCTTTCTAGATGAGATACAACCACGGTAAAAAAATATTAAGATATTAAGAAATTGAACGTAAGAGGCGGGGGAGACATTTTCCCTCTGTGAAACTGTTTGGCAGAGGTCCAGTCTCATTATTGGCATGCACAATACACTTCCAAATACTTTGGAGATTAATAACGGATCCTTCCCGGGGCTTCGTTGTCAAAAGCATTTCCCTAGCGACAGTTCTCTGAGCTTTGCCTTTCTGAAGTCCATAATTGAGAAAACGAAAAGCTACGTTTTGTTGCATCTTGTACAGAAAAGGAAGCTTTGTATTGGCTGTGGCAGCAAGCATGGCGGTGATTTCTAGGTGCAGAAGGCTTGAGCGCAAATTGATTTCAGAAAAATGTGGGTTAAACCACAGAGCCCAGGGCTTGCCGATCAGAATGTCGGTGGTTCGAATCCCCGCGACGGGGTGAGCTCCCGTTGCTTGGTCCCTGCTCCTGCCAACCTAGCAGTTTGAAAGCACGTCAAAGTGCAAGTAGATAAATAGGTACCGCTCCAGCAGGAAGGTAAATAGCATTTCCGTGCCCTGCTCTGGTTCGCCAGAAGTGGCTTAGTCATGCTGTCTACATGACCCGGAAGCTGTACGCCGGCCCCCTTGGCCAATAAAGCGAGATGAGTGCCGCAACCCCAGAGTCATTCGCGACTGGACCTAATGGTCAGGGGTCCCTTTACCTTTACCTTTTATCCCAAGATAATAAAGACATTCTGTGGGTTACTGAAGTGCTATGATGGCAATAAATGCTTTGCACAAAAAAGGGATGTTTTAAAACATTTTGTTTCTTTTTGGAATACAGCTGTGTAAAGGTTAGTGTCAGACAAAACCTTCCATATCATATAATGTGGCATTTGTCAAAACTCCCTTGTTGGCTCCTTGTGTGAAGCAAAGCTTGTGAATGTTGCATGTGGGTTTATTTGTCCAAGACTGGGGGTTTTTTTTTGTCTACGTGAGCTCATAAGGCTTATAAACTTACATGCCTGGTGTAACCTCGGATGTGTCAGAGTGCAGCCTTTTTGTACATACTGTTTTTGTATCATTAAGAATATCCTCAAGAAGTGTGTGTGTGTGTGTGTGTGTGTGAGTGAGTGTGTGAAGGGGGACGACGACAATTGGATTGCAGAGAGAAGTGTGCAGGCTCTATTTAAAAAGGCATGCTGAGCACTGAAAATATGTTTTTTTTCAGGCTTAGTTCCCCATTTCCCTTCCATATTTTCTGCAGCTGTTATCAAAGACTACATCGCTGCCTGTTCCTGCATCCCAGGCTGGCCTGACAGCTCAAGCCGTGTAAGCAGTCACTCGAGGCAGCAATAAAGCAGCGCTGGATTCCTTCCAGTGTTCCAGCAGATGCCAGGGCTGTCTTAGACTAGGCAAGAGTGGCATTCTCTGCTGTGGCACTTTGAGGACTCCCTGCAGATTGGAAGGTACAGCCGCTTAAGGCTTCAGAATATCTTGCACTAAGGTAAAAGGTAAAGGATGCCTGGACGGTTAAGTCCAGTCGAAGGCGACTGGTGTTGTGGTGCTCATCTCGCTTTCAGGCCGAGGGAGCCGGTGTTTGTCCACAGACAGCTTTCTGGGTCATGTGGCTAGCAGGACTAAACAGCTTCTGGCACAACAAAACACCGTGATAGAAATCAGAGCGCACGGAAACGCCGTTTACCTTCCCACCACAGCGGTACCTATTTGTCTACTTGCACTGGCGTGTTTTCAAACTGCTAGGTTGGCAGGAGCTGGGACAGAGCAACGGGAGCTCACCCTGTCGCGGGGATTCAAACCGCCAACCTTCTGACTGGCAAGCCCAAGATGCTTAGTGGTTTAGACCACATGCGCCACCCGCATCCCCGTTCAGCTGCCCATACCTGTCTATCTGTTTTCTGCTCATTGCTGCTGTCTACTTCTGGTTGTTCTCCACGTAACGTTGATTCTTCCCCAGCCTTTTTACAGCATGCCTTGGCCTCTCAGCCAGACTGGTACCATAACAGTAGAGTTTTGGTCTCTTGCAGGGCAGGCCTTTTCATTAGGCAAGGTGTGGTGACCCACCTTCTGTAGCAGATTTTTGGGATGCAACCAAAGAAGACTGGCCATATCAATTTTGTGGTTTATGATTATATTTTTAGCACCATGGGAAAGGCACTCCTTGAATTTTGTGCCTCAGGCACCAAAGTGTCTTAGACAATCTCTGGTACTCCCAGTGATCATCCCTTTGTAATGGATGGACTCCTGGTCTACTGTAGGAAAGCACATTCAGAAGTGCCTGTTTATCATCTTCAAATAAGACACTGGGTGTCAGAATAAAAGCAATAACCTTTGAAGATTTGCCAAGTATCTTAAACCTTGCCCACTGCGGCTTTCGGATGCATATATATATAGCAGCGAAGAAAATTTCCCAGAGGACCTGACAAAAAATAAAATAGAAGAATGACTTCGGAGTATATCACAAATAATTGTTATCTTCCTACTTTTCCAGCTAACACAGTGGTAAAGTTACGAATGGGCTGGTCCCAATGCAAGGCTCTCCTCCCTGCCTTCCTTCGCCTGTACTTCCACATTTGCAGCAAAATGCATAAAACTCTCATCCCCAGGGGAAGGGGAGGACAGGTCCCATTTATTACTGGTGACATGAAAAAATATCTCGAGAAAAGAAAACCAAAATAGCAACATGAAAGTGGAGCAACATTAACAGCATGATCTTTTGTTATGTGCTTTAACAGTTTCAACAAGATTTCGGAAGGTACATAATATTACTTTGTAGAACTGAGGTATATATTTTTTATTATATCTAAATTAGCATAACAAGCACTGTGTGTCTGCTGTTGGATCCATTAACTGGGCGCCATGAAAAGATTCCCGATGAAAGAAAGACTATAAATTGGCTCCCCCCACTTTCCCCCCATATAGGGCCCAAAACACATTTCAGAGAAGGAACCAAGTTTCCCATCACAAACGATGTTAATAATGCCTTTTTGTCTCTAACATGCATTTTTTTTTAACAAAAGTTAATCTAATTCAAAGGCTAGCCCCTAACAATGCACTTATCTCATCATAATGAACTAGATAACATTAATTTTCCTCTTCATGTCTTAGGTAGCTGTCAGTCTTCTTTCTTTCTTTCTTTCTTTCTTTCTTTCTTTCTTTCTTTCTTTCTTTCTTTCTTTCTTTCTTTCTTTCTTTCTTTCTTCACAAACTGCAGCTGGTCCTTCATTTGGTAGCCAAACTTTTAAACTACCACCTTACAGGCCCTCCAAGTTTCCCTATTTTCCAGGGACAGTCCCAGAAGCCATCCTAGTTTCTAATTTGATCCTGGAATGTCCCGCTTTTCCTTAGGACATCTCTGTTTTAATTGGAGGGTGTGGTAAAGGTAAAGGTAAAGGTACCCCTGCCCGTACGGGCCAGTCGTGTCCGACTCTAGGGTTGTGCGCCCATCTCACTTAAGAGGCCAGGGGCCAGCGCTGTCCGGAGACACTTCTGGGTCACATGGCCAGCGTGACAAAGCTGCATCTGGCAAGCCAGCGCAGCACACGGAAACGCCGTTTACCTTCCCGCCAGTAAGCGGTCCCTATTTATCTACTTGCACCCGGGGGTGCTTTCGAACTGCTAGGTTGGCAGGCGCTGGGACCGAGCAACGGGAGCGCACCCCGCCGCGGGGATTCGAACCGCCGACCTTTCGATCGGCAAGTCCTAGGCACTGAGGCTTTTACCCACAGCGCCACCCGCGTCCCTGGAGGGTGTGGTAGGATGTCACTATTTTCATCCAAGATATGTTGGAGGGTATAAAGTTATCGCAACCCATGAGCAAAGGAGATAAGTAACTAGACAACCTTTAGAAGACATCCGAAGGCAGCCCTGTATAGGGAAGTTTCTTAATGTTTAATGCTTTATCTTTTTATATATGCTGGAAGCCATCTAGAGTGGCTGGGGCAACCCAGTCAGATGGGCAGGGTATAAATGTTGTTGTTGTTGAATAGTTCATCCCTATTTTCATCACAGAAATGTTGGAGAGTATGCACCTATTGCAATGACCATATACAGTGTTAGAAACAGAGAAATGAAAGCTAGGAGCTAAATGGCACCTTAAGCCTAGGTTACGGGCGCAACAACGGAATGTCCAGGCATGCTTTTTTATCACAAGAATTTTTGTTGTTGTTGTTGTTTAGTCGTTTAGTCGTGTCCGACTCTTCGTGACCCCATGGACCAGAGCACGCCAGGCACTCCTGTTTTCCACTGCCTCCCGCAGTTTGGTCAGACTCATGTTGGTAGCTTCGAGAACACTGCCCAACCATCTCATCCTCTGTCGTCCCCTTCTTCTTGTGCCCTCAATCTTTCCCAACATCAAGGTCTTTTCCAGGGAGTCTTCTCTTCTCATGAGGTGGCCAAAGTATTGGAGCCTCAACTTCATGATCTGTCCTTCCAGTGAGCACTCAGGGCTGATTTCCTTCAGAATGAATAGGTTTGATCTCCTTGCAGTCCATGGGACACTCAAGAGTCTCCTCCAGCACCATAATTCAAAAGCATCAATTCTTCGGCGATCAGCCTTCTTTATGGTCCAGCTCCCACTTCTATACATTACTACTGGGAAAACCATGGCTTTAACTATACGGACCTTTGTTGACAAGGTGATGTCTCTGCTTTTTAAGATGCTGTCTAGGTTTTCCATTGCCTTTCTCCCAAGGAGCAGGCGTCTTTTAATTTCGTGACTGCTGTCACCATCTGCAATGATAAT
The DNA here is from genome assembly GCF_964252035.2 of Podarcis erhardii. Classification (NCBI taxonomy): domain Eukaryota; kingdom Metazoa; phylum Chordata; class Lepidosauria; order Squamata; family Lacertidae; genus Podarcis; species Podarcis erhardii. The sequence goes on from NC_138512.1 coordinate 14,287,271, forward strand.
GGAGCCCAAGAAAGTAAAATCTCTCACTGCCTCCATTTCTTCCCTTTCTATTTGCCAGGAGGTGATGGGCCCAGTGGCCATGATCTTCACAAGAAAGACTCTCCTCCCTGGAAGAGAGGGGAGTGGTTGTGGGCGGGAGCCCAAGCACCACCCCTAGCAGGGGGCATTAGCCCCCTGCCTCCACCTCACCTGGCTGGCGCCCATGCGCCTCTGTAGGCATCCAACCAGGTGCCACAGAGGGGGCGTGTTCAGCAGCCTTTTGCTGCAGCGCCAGCCTCTCCCCGGCCTCATTCTTTGCCGTCGTCTCATCGCGAGTCTCCCACCCTCCACTCCCTTTGAGTTAGGGTTAGGTCATTGGCCTTGCTATGGACCTTAGGTTGGTCGCCCTGGTTGCCCAGGGGGCCTGGTAGGAATTTTTCCATTTGGCATTAGGCTTTTTGGTTTTTTCGCCTACCTCGTAGCAATTGTCACAACTTTTGTGGTATTGGTGGGTAGGTTAGGCATTGGAATAATGTGTTGTGGTGTGTCGAAGTGCTAGGTGTGGCCATTGCCTATGCCTTCAATTTTTGGGTATTCCGTTAAAGGAATCTGGCGGTCGTGTATTCTGTCCGATGCCTGCTTGGCGGGAGGCCATGGCACGACCCTTGGTGACATCAGGGATGAGCCTATAGTTGGATTAGCATCAACAGGCTCCACCTACTGATGAATAAACCCACTTGTTTTAGAGATCCAATGCCTAAGCCAATACCTTTTCACTGCTGTAATCAATAAAGTTGTGGCCTTTCCTTGCCCATTAACCTTATATCACGTGTCCTTGTGTATTCATTTCACATTGCGGGGGTCGGGTCCTTGAACCACAATACAAAGCTGCAAACGAATGAACTGTGGCTAAAATGTTATGTTCATTTTTCACATGGTCTAGTCCTTCCCTTGCCCCACCCCCCTAATATTCTTAAGAGGGTCTCTTCTCCAGTCTTAAGAGAACACCTAGAAGTGGGGAGACAGAAAAGGTCCTCCTTTCCTTCCACTCTGCAGTTTTAATCGAAAATCTTGGTCCCAGAGCTCAGAAACTGCTTGCGCTAATGAAATTCCCTGTTGCAAAATGCTCCAAGAACAATGGGAGTTTTGAATGCTGACCATATAATAATTACTCTCCAACCTGAAATTGTGATACTGGCTTTGAGCTGCTGACAACCAGTGTAGACAACAGTGAGGACAATGGACCAATGGTCTGACTCAGTATAACACAACTTCCTATGCGCCTGTGTTGGGAAGGAAACCAGGGAAAGGAACCTGGCTGACTCCCTGCTTTCCAGAAACTCATTATTTCCCATTCAGGAGGGCTTTCTGCCTCCCTTGGACAGAAAAAGACTGCCATGGGGATGGGAGAAGTGGATCAGGGCACATTGATCCAGGCAAGGCTAGTGCAAGTGGGATGTGGAAAGTCTGTGGAAGGGACAAGCTGGCAGGTGATAGAAGCAAGAGGTTTGAGTGAACACAGAGGGTCAGAAGAGGAAAGCCATTCCAGGGCAGGGCTGAGTTCTGAGGGTTGCAGCGTGAGCTCAGACGCTGACAGAGAGGAGCCAGACTTCAGCTGCCCAGAAGTTGGACAGCTCCCCTTCAGCTAGATCTCCTCCTTTGCTGACACCCAGAAGAGCCTTGCACATTGCTGAGAAGCAGGCCAGAAGGAGTAAGTATCTGTGGGAAACCCAAATGGCTGTTTGCTCCGATTGAGTGGATAGGACTTAACCTTGACTTGTTATTCTATATGCTTACTCTATTTTTAATAATGTTTTGCACCACTTTTTTCCAAGAACAAACAAACAAAAAACAACAAACAAACAAACAAATAAATAAGTGTTATATTGACCACTTGTTATTTTTCAGGTTGACAAGCTGATTTTAGAAAGAAGTTAGTCAATTTTTGTTATAAGAAGAGATGTCATCTGAATCTTGTTATTCCTTCATTTTTAACTTCTCCGTAAGGACTAGGACTTCTTCTCTTGTCACCACAATTTTCCTCAGTTCCTTAGAAATCTTCCTAAGAAAGTTAGTGCATGCATAGGAATCTGTTGCTGTTGTTGTTTAGTCGTTTAGTCGTGTCCAACTCTTCGTGACCCCATGGACCAGAGCATGCCAGGCACTCCTGTCTTCCACTGCCTCGCGCAGTTTGGTCAAACTCATGCTGGTAGCTTCGAGAACACAATCCAACCATCTTGTCCTCTGTCGTCCCCTTCTCCTGGTGCCCTCCATCTTTCCCAACATCAGGGTCTTTTCCAGGGAGTCTTCTCTGTGGTGGCCAAAGTATTAGAGCCTCAGCTTCAGGATCTGTCCTTCCAGTGAGCACTCAGGGCTGATTTCATTCAGAATGGATAGGTTTGATCTTCTTGCAGTCCATGGGACTCTCAAGAATCTCCTCCAGCACCATAATTCAAAAGCATCAATTCTTTGGCGATCAGCCTTCTTTATGGTCCAGCTCTCACTTCCACATAGCGATCTACCCAACAAATTTTCCCTATATGTTCTAATTCATAAGTATCACACGGGGGTGGAGGGAACTCAAGAACACAAAGAACTTGGGCTATTAGCAAAATATTTACAGACTTACCTTATTACATTTATAGACAGTTATTCATCACAGTAACTTTCCACACTCCAGCACTGTTAAACCTCCAGCTCTAGCTATACATTATTAATACCAACAAGTAAATTTATTATTCCCCCTTGCTGGAGTCTGTGGCTGCTTGCGAGGAGTCTAGAAGGAGAGGGCTAGAGAAGGAAGGAGGAGCCAGACACTAGTTTCAGCAACTAATTAGGGCAGATTAGCCCAGATGAACCCTGTTGTGTTTTTGCTTTGGTGCATAAAAGCTGATTGCAATTTGTGCCTCAAGTCCTTTTCCTGGCCTGTGGATGAACCGGCATTCCTGACAGCCCCTTGACAGTAGACCTCCCCAATTGCAGGTGACCTAGGCAAGCACAATGTACACAAATGCAGGAAATGTACACAAATGAACTTGAAAAGTTCATTCACGGCACAAAATGGATTAGAAACTGCCCCAGTAGAATGCACTTTAGATAGACAGTGTGGGATATGGACGGCATGGGGATGATGTCATGTGTACAGCATCCGAAAAAGGCTCCTGCATCCAGCCCTGAATGCATATTATCAGGTTTTGCTGGGTAGCAACCTGGCGTATTCTTTTTCACTTGGCAGAATATGGAGAGCCGCGGACAGAGCAAGGATGATAAAATGTGTTCTCCCTCATGGAGAGCACGTGTTGTGGTGGGGGCTGACAAGACACCTCACTGTTGCTGGGCAAAAGAGTTTGGCCATCTTTAAGCAGGGGTAGGCTGTTACTGGGGAGATTTTCTTTATGTATGCTACAGCAGCAGCAAGAATACTCATCGCAAAGTATTGGCTGACACAAGATCTACCCACCTTGGAAGAATGGCAGATGAAAGTAATGGACTATATGGAATTGGCGGAAATGACTGGCAGAATCCGAGACCTGGGAGAAGAGCTGGTGGAAGAGGACTGGAAGAAATTTAAAGACTATCTACAGAAACAGTGTAAAATTTATGAATGTTAAAATGATGTTGGATTAAAAATAAGTGCATTAGTGATAAAGTTAGAAAGAGTATGCAAAAATGAATTGATGGATGAGAATATTTGAGTTGTGATATGTTAAGATACAAAGTTAAAGATGATAAATGGAAAGAGGGTAAGGATTTGCTGATTTGATTATGTAAATGGGAATACAAAAAGGGGAGGTGTGAGGAGGTCAAGGAAATAAGGTAATGAGCTTCAAAGTTAGAAAAGGAATAATGGATTTTTTCTCTCCCCCCCCCTCTATTTCTATCTATTTTTTGTTTTTTGTATCTTGTATTTTTCTGTTTTGTGTTTTCTCCCCCCCCCACTGTATTTTATTATGATTCTGTAAAATCTCAATAAATATTTATTTTAAAAAAAAGAGTTTGGCCATCTTTAAGCAGGGGTAGGCTGTTACTGGGGAGATTTATATGTTGCCATTTATTGATTAACAGACCTGTTTGTTAAATACATTGCACGCAGCGACGAGCTTCCTCTTTCACTGCGTGCTTCGGATCACCTGCCCTCCCTTCCCTAATGTTAGGCTGTTTGCTTGACCTTGCTATGCCTGTCATGGGGTCGTCTGCTTTGGGGCAGGGGCCTGGTAGGAATTTTGTCCATTTGGCTGATTGGCTGGGGCCATTTGGTTTTTTGCCTACTGCGTAGCAAATCGTCACAACTTGTAAGGTTGCGGTTAGGCATTGGTTTGGGAATTGGTTGGTAGAGGGGTATGGATTTGGCTGTGCCTGCCCCTCCAAAATGCTGCTGCTGCAAGGGTTTTCCATTAGAGGAACCCAGGGGCTCGCCATGCTTTTGTCCGAACCCCCTGGCAAGGGGCTAGGGCCTCACAAGAGCCCCTGGGAGCATTCTGGGGAGAGGTGAGGCATGGTTCCCAGTCCCGTCTCTCTCCCCAGGTGACATACCCTTTCTGACTTCGCGCGGTGTGTGTGTGTGTGTGTGCGAATGTCAGAGCTGTCCCCATGCCGGGTCATTTAGTCGCTACCAATGCCTAAGCAACCACTCACATTGCTGTATTTTTAATAAAGTTGTGGCCAAAATTATGCCAAAAACCTTAAACAAAAATCAAGTGTCATTGTGTTCTTATTTGGGGTGTCTTGGGGACCTCGACGCGCAACCGGTGTATCGTGGGCGTGACCTGGCAGATACAGCTGGATGGGGGAGGACACATCAATAGCAACAGATCTCTGCAGGGTAGCTCTGAAGTCCTTTCTGAATCCAGTACTAGTTACCTGCCAGGATGCAGTTTTATTGATCGGAACTGTAAAACAGCAGGGGCTTCCTTGGGCAAAGCTTGGATAGGGCAGGCAGGTCAAGCTTGGAAAGGGGAATGAAGGGAAGGTACAAGAGTGGCTTATTGGAGGAGCTAGTAATCCCCGATTCTAAATCTTTAAGAATGTCTTCAGGAAGGAGTTTTCATTCTCAGCTTCTGCATTTCAATGTCATCTAAATTCACTTGTTGGTATTAATAATGTATAGCTAGAGCTGGAGGTTTAACGGTGCTGGAGTGTGGAAAGTTAATGTGATGAATAACTGTCTATAAATGTAATAAGTCTGTAAATATTTTGCTAATAGCCCAAGTTCATTGTGTTCTTGAATTCCCTTATGAATTATGATACTTATGAATTAGAACAAATAGGGAGAATTTGATGTTGGGTAGATCCCTATGCATGCACTAACTTTCTTAGGAAGGGTGTCTAAGGAACGGAGGAAAATTGTGGTGACAAGAGAAGAAGCCCTAGTTCTTAGGGAGAAGTTAAAAATGAACGAATAACAAGATCCAGATGACATCTATTCTTATAACAAAAATGACTAACTTCTTCCTAAGATCAGCTTGTCAGCCTGAAAAATAACAAGTGCTCAATATAACGCCAATTTTTAAAATTTATTCTTTGTTCTTGGAAGGATCCAGGGAATTAACTGCTCTGAGAAAAGTGGTGCAAAACATTATTAAAAGTAGAGTCACTAAGCATATAGAATAACAAGGTTAAGTCCTATCTAATGGCTGATCTACACTTCCTCTTATCCCAGGGAAAACAGCTCTTTAGCACTCAGTCGGAGCAAACAGCCATTTGGGTTTCCCACAGATACTTGCTCCTTCAAAGGAAATACCTATGTTAAGTTGTGGGCGAACATATCAGACGACACAGCGATTCTTCCAAAGTAGCTCTTTATTTGTAAGCTGGAACAGAACTGAACTGAGGAGCTCAGTCAGCCTGCTTATATAGAGCTCCACTAGAATGCAGCAGTAACCATTTTCTGTAAATAGCCAATCACTGAATGTCACTTTTGATCCTTCATTTGCATAACTATCTACAGTATCCCCCTGCTGGCACAGGGTGAGAACTTCAGTACGTAACACCCTATATAATGGAAACAGGTTCAGTTTAGTCTTGCCATTGACAAGTGCTTTTCCAAGTGCAAGGGATTGTTGTTGGGAATGATTCAAACATACGGTCATCTTCTGTATTCCCAACAGGTACAAACCAGGAAAATCTGTCATTCTGCCAAATAATTCTACTCACTTGCAACTGATTCAAATTCTGCACTGATCATGGAAGGTAAAAAAAAAAAAAAGGTAAAGGACCCCTGGACAGTTAAGTCCAGTCAAAGGTGACTATGGGGTTGCGGTACTCATCTGACTTTCAGGCCAAGGGAGCCGGCGTTTGTCCACAGAGTAGTTGCTAAACACCTTCGGAAGAGTACTGGTGCCCAAAAAATGTGGAATTTTTAGATAATGGAAGAACTAACGCAGCAAATTTGCCCTTCTCAAGGGGGACAGATATCTGATTCCAGGGGGCACAGATTCTCAATGGGGCCAGATATTTGACTCTAGACAGATATCCAGAAGTTAGGTGGCTAGTAATGGCATATTTAAAATTGAATTTGAGCGTGTTTTGATCCCTGTAAATGACAGCTGTGTATTCCTGCATTGCAAGGAGTTGGGCTGGACCATCCCTTCCAGCTCTTTGAATCTGTGTGACAAGGGAGGCATTCTACCATCTCTAATGGGAACTCGTAAAATTACAACATACGCGCACATATACAAATGTGAACTGGATTCTCAAATAGCAGTGTGGTTCCTGAATACCTGTCTAGTAACGATAAACAGAGTTTTGCAGGTAGGATAAAATGAAGCACTGCTAATACAGCAGTGTGCTGCCAATTTAAAGTAAGCCAAATACTTTAAATTGGCAGCATGCTGCTGTATTAACAATGCTTTATTTTCTCCCACCTGCACAACTCTGATTATTATGGTTTAGCTGCAACAGGATTTGCAGCTAAAAAAAGAAGTTGCAGGCCAAAGTGCCTTTTCAGCATAATATTAATGAGAACGCTTCTTCAGGATGTCCTAAATTAGTCTCTTGTTATGCTTATTAGATGTGGCTAGCTATCATGAACTACTGCCGCAGAAGAGCTCTCGATCAAATGAGATTCCAGTGGGGCCTGTGCTTTGTTCATATTTGGTTAGGTTTACAAGCATGGCTCCATATGAAATGGGCCCATTTTAGTTTGGTTTCCTACCCAGTTTGGGGGCTGAAACTGCCTGGTTGCCCTAGTGCAGATGGGCTGTGTCAGGAGACAGACAGACAGTGGGAATGCGTTTCTGTTGGGCCCATTAGCATTCTCATTGGCTTTTTTAAATAATATTTTTTTATTAATTTTAACATATAAATTATAAAATGTACCACAAAACTTATCACTTATACAATCTTTTTAGACTTCCATCAGCACCTCTGATGATCCACCATTTTAACCACTTCTTATGCATTTCTTAGCTTTATATTGCCTTTACATCTCTTAACAAATCATCCTCCCCCTTGTCCATTTTTACAATACTTCCAATAATACTCCTCACAAAACTTCTTGCAACCCTACAAACGTCGTCTGTTCTTCACAATTACTTTTCAAATAGTCCATAAATTTACTCCAGTCTTCCGTGAATTTCTGGTCTCGCCGGTTTCGGATCCTTCCTGTTAGTTTATCTAATTCTGCATAGTCCATTAACTTCATCCTCCATTCTTCAATCGTCAGTAACTCTTCTTGCTTCCATTTTTGGGCCAATAATATTCTTGCTGCTGTTACTGCATAAGCATTCTGAGTGGCTTTCAATACCACCAACTGTGGTGTTGTTCTGGATCAACTTGGGGTCACTGTACAGTGGTGCCTCGCAAGACGAAATTAATCCGTTCCGCAAGTCTCTTCGTCTAGCAGTTTTTTCGTCTTGCGAAGCAAGCCCATTGACGGCTTAGCGGATTAGCGCTATTAGCGGCTTTTAGCGGCTTATCGGCTTATTGGATAAGCAGATAAGCGGCTTAGCGGCTTAGAAAAAGGGGGGGGAAGGAAAAAAACCCCGCAGGAACTCGCAAGACATTTTCGTCTTGCGAAGCAAGCCCATAGGAAATTCATTTTGTGAAGCACCTCCAAAACGGAAAACCCTTTCGTCTAGCGGGTTTTCCGTCTTGCGAGGCATTAGTCTTGCGGGGCACCACTGTATTATCGTGACTCATACTTCCTGGAGGGTCGATTCAATAAGGTGTTTTGGGAAGACTCCTGCTCAGTGCCTTGGTCTTTGTCCTTAAATGGAGATCTGGAGTGCTAACATTTATAAGGTAAAAGGTAAAGGACCCCTGGATGGTTATGTCCAGTCAAAGGCGACTATAGGGTTGCGGCACTCATCTCGTTTTCAGGCTGAGGGAGCAGGCGTTTGTCCACAGACAGCTTTCCAGGTCATGTGGCCAGCATGACTAAACCGCTTCTGGTGCAATAGAACACTGCGACGGAAGCCAGAGCACATGGAAATGCTGTTTACCTTCCCGCCACAGTGGTACCTATTCATCTACTTGCACTGGTGTGCTTTTGAACTGCTAGGTTGGCAGGACAGAGCAACGGGAGCTCACCCCATCATGGGGATTCGAACCACCAACCTTCTGATTGGCAAGGCCAAGAGGCTCAGTGGTTTAGACTACAGCGCCACCCATGTCCCGCAAAACATTTATAACAGGAGTGGGGGATCTTTGTCCCTTGTCATGTTGCTCAACTACAAGTCCCATAAGTCCTAGCAAGCATGGCCAATGGGATTTGCAGTTCAGCGACATCTGGAGGGCCAAAGTTCCCCCATGCCTTATTTACATGAAACTACTGAGGGGTGTCACCCAGAGCTTTGCAGGTGGATGTCACTAATATGCAGATAATACGCAGCTCTATATCTCCTTACTATCAAGGTCTAGTGAAGCTGTGGAGCTTCTGAACTGTCGCTGATGGTTTGGATGTACAGTGAGGGGAAAAAATTATTTGATCCCCTGCTAAATTTGCTTGTTTGCACTCTGACGAAGAAATGACCAATCCACAATTTTAATGGTAGGTTTATTGTAGCTGGGAGAGACAGAATAACAACAGGAAAACCCCCAGAAACCCAGAAGACAAAAGTCAGAGATTGATGTGCTACTGGCTGGTTGATAGGGGATCAAATACTTATTTCACTCATTATAATGCACATATTATAACGTTATAATGTTGTTATTCTGTCTCCCACAGCTACAATAAACCTACCATTAAAATTATGGACTGGTCATTTCTTCGTCAGAGGGCAAACGGGCAAATTTAGCAGGGGATCAAATACTTTCCCCCCTCACTGTAGGTGATCAAGCTAAGACTCAATCTGAACAGGACCACGGTGCTATATTGACCCCATAACAGGTGCCAGCTTGTTCTGGACTAATTTACACTCCCTTGGGAAGATGAAATTCAATTACAGTGGTACCTCGGGTTAAGAACTTTGCTTCAGGATAAGAACAGAAATCCCGTGGCAGCAGTGGGAGGCCCCATTAGCTAAAGTGGTGCTTCAGGTTAAGAACAGTTTCAGGTTAAGAATAGACCTCCAGAATGAATTAAGTTCTTAACCCGAGGCACCACTGTATAAAGGTAAAGGGTAAAGGGACCCCTGACCATTAGGTCTAGTCGTGACCGACTCTGGGGTTGCGGCACTCATCTCGCTTTATTGGTTGAGGGAGCCGGCGTACAGCTTCCGGGTCATGTGGCCAGCATGACTAAGCTGTTTCAGGTGAACCAGAGCAGCACACGGAAACGCCGTTTACCTTCCCACTGGAGCGGTACCTATTTATCTACTTGCACTGTGACCTGCTTTCGAACTGCTAGGTGGGCAGGAGCCGGGACCAAGCAATGGCAGCTCACCCCGTCACAGGGATTCAAACCGCCGACCTTCTGATCAGCAAGTCCTAGGCTCTGTGGTTTAACCCACAGCACCACCCGTGTCCCTCCAGCAATGGTACCCATGACTAATTCTAACTCAGAGTGAAATGCTTACCTCAGTCACTGGTTTCACTGGGATTTATTTAGCAGCATTGCTGCCAATCAAGTTTAGAACAGGATTCAGTTCCCTCAAACCCTGCCAAGCTGTCACATATTCTGAAAAGGAAGAACGCTTGCAAACGCCACACCAGTTATTGATTTGTAGTAGCTGTGAATGTAGCTGATTTTTTTAATCTGACTTGATATATTTTTGTCTTAGTCTTCTTTAAGTTGGTTGTTCTAAAGTTGCGCTGCCCAGCTTAACAATGGTTAATTGTGTGACCAGTATACAGATAAGCCTTCATTTCCAACTTGGAAGAAAGGCACGGGGGGGGGGGGGAGGAAACAGGTGTAGCGCTATAGCTCACCCTATCTTTGCATAGATTAAATTTTAAATGGCAGTGCAAATTTAACTTGAAGAGATAATTATAATATTTCATCTTTTTTCATCTCAGGTTATGTAAATGAAACTTTAAACTTTTCATGGTTTAATGAATTTTTCACAAAGCTTGATTTTAAACTGTCAGTCATATCATAGGAGAACTCTGCAAGAAAAAGAATGAGGAAACAAGTCGAAAATAATATTCCAAGGTATTCCTACACACCGAAAAGAAGCAGACCGATGCGAGTTCATCAAAAGGAAAGCAAAAACATATGGGTGGTGATGTTGTTGCTGTTTTATTCTTTAATTGGTCTACCTTGTGAATGAATTCAGCCATCTGGTATTCAGACTGTTTTCCAAGACCTTAGTCCATTGATCAGACACTCATTTGTTTAAACCAGTTATTCCCAAACTGTTTGCTGTGAGAATGATTAATTAAAGGCTCTTGTGAGCCCCCAGTACTCATCGACAGAGGAGTCTGCCCATGACGCTCCCTCCTGATTTGGCCTGGTCTCCTCTCGATCAGCTTCTGCTGTGAAGTTGATAAATCTGCTGCATCTCTTCACTGCAGGCAATTGGCTCATCCAGTCTCTCTCTGTGCAGAAATACAGCAGAATTCACCATCCTGAGAGGAAGGCTGCCTTAAGCATCTCTGCTTAAGCTCAGAAGTATCTCCCACTATGTTCAGTTTTAAGTTTGCACAGGATTGCAGCCCGAGTTGCTCTTTGGGACTGGCCACCTTTAAAATCCAGTGCTGCACTTGGTGACACAAACAGGCAGCTAATTCTTACTCTTCTAAACATATCCTAAAATATCCTAGATACTTTCTCTCCTTATGCAAGGTCTCATGCTGGCTGCATCCTTCAAAGCCTGCCCTACTGTGTATTCCAACAGTGCGTTGTGTGTGTGTGTGTGCCTCTGTAAAAATATATATATATTAAATTTCTGTTTTACATTTTAGAAAATTCACTTAAACAACCTTAAAATATCAGTGACTTCCCTTCATCCATGATTCATTTTGCACCATGGACAAATCCCTGCATATTTTATATAAACTAAAGCATTCAGTATTTCATTATTCCATCCATCAAAACGTATTTGCACTGTTGAATTTATCTTCAGGCTGCCCATGTTTTCAAATATACACAATTTTTCTCCATATATTCAATAAACATTTTCCAATCTTCTTTAAATCTATGTTCTTCTTCTTCTCTTATTCAATATGTTAAGTCTGCAAGTTGTGCATATTCCATCAGCTTAAGTTGCCAATCTTCTTTAGCCGTTTTCCATTTGGGGGCTAACAAAACACAAACCGCAGCGTGTTATTTTGGGAACTGTAGTCACTGGAAGCAGGTGCTCCAAAGGAATTAGCCTGAGGCTGTGAAGCATTTTTCTTCTTGAAATCTAGGGCTCCACTTTAGTAGAAATTGTTGCAAGATACAACTTTTGCACTTGATTCAGGTACTATATTATTCCATAGGCACTTTGATGCCACCATTTTTTTTAATGTTTTTTGTTTAAATTGAATATTTTTATTCATCCATTCATTTATTTTATTTCATAAAATTTATGTACTGCTTGATTGTAAAAACAAAACAAAACAAAGTGAAACCTGAAAGTGGTTTGCAAAAAGATAAAAGAATGAAATTTAAAGCATACAAAAGTTAAAATAATAAAACCAATTAAAATCACCTCAACTTTAAATAGTTGTCAATGTGTGTGCACTGCTCTGAGTGGTGGAAAAGGTTTGTGAAAGTATTTTAAACAATTAAAAGTAAACCCTTTGAGGTATTAGATTTGAAAATGCCTCCAATTTTAATTTTTAAAAGCCTGCCATGCCTATCAAAAGTTTGGAAAATACTGATTTAAACTTAATGTGAACCAATAATAAATGGGGCAACTTTCACTTGCACATTCCTGCATTTAGGTCTAACCATGACAACACCAAGTTATTCTGGAGCATTAGAAATATGATTCCCATGAGAATGGCTGAGGGAGAAATTCAATCAACTTCACATTTAAAGGTGAATTCATCTAATCCAGTTTCAAAAACAATATGCAAATCAAAATACAGTTATTCACTGAAATATGCACTCCTCTGAATTTTTCAATTTCCCAGACAATTAGCATGTTCAAACACGAATATACTAGTGAAAAGTGTGCATATATTAGTGATAACAACAGGTAAAATTTCATTATGGGAGGGGAGATGCATGCAAAAATGGTGTACTAGCCACAGATGCATATAAAAATGTGCATCTAAAATGCTGATGAAATTTCAAGAGGATTTTTACATACACACACCCACACCCACACACCAGGGCCTTCTCAGTGACAGCCCCACACCAGAAATCTGTTTGGTCTCCTCCCTTTCAGCCATTCAGTAGATGCTAAAAACCTTTTTTTAAAAAAACTACTAAGGTTTTTTTTTAAAAGATATATCATTTTCTCTGCTGCTCTTTTAACTCAATTGTTGTACTCATTTTTTTTTTTTTTTAAATTAAAAGCTTCCATGTAATGGCTTGCATGAAAAGGCAGGCTTGAAACAAATAAAGTGAATCCTAAACCACCTAGCCTGTTTTGCCTGCATGCATGATTCCTAAGCCCCATGGGACTCTTGCTTTATGACACACTTACTGATACTTATTAAAAAGTTGATGTCGGAAGCACCTCTTGTCGGTTTTTTAAAAAAAACATTCCCCCCTCGTCATTGGTTTGTTTTTAGCCAAGAGTTTGCAAAACTACTTTGCAACAAACTGAAGTGTTTCTGCTTACAAAGACTGAAGGCGAAGCTTGTAAGGAGATAGAATATTTTTAAAAAATGCTGACATCCTACTATAACAAGGTGGAAGAATGTATGAAATCAGAAAAGCTTGGCCACATTAGTCATATCCTAAAATATTCAGAACCTTAGAAGTAGAGGAGGGTGCAAGAATGGGGAAAGCAGGCAAGAGTGTGTAGTTAAAAGGTTGCTTTTCTCTTGAGAACCAATCTACCTTTCCCCCCTTTCTGCTCCTGCTCCAGAAGCGCTGAATGGTAATTCCACTGACAGAAAGCATTTTTAGTTATTTGTTCGCCCACGATAGAACAAACTAGCCTCTCCCACTTGGGGGAAGCTCAGAATTGAAAATGTCCAAAAATTGCCCAGGCAGGTCAATCAAGGTTAGCTTTCACATCTGACTGTTCATGCTAAATAAAATACTTAAGACGCAGAAAAGAACCCGTGTTCCTTTGGATTATGTCAAACAGGAACTATGAATCAATAACCTTCTGAGCTAAGTAACAGCACTCCTATGAAGGAAGGAAAGTGAAAGGCAAAACTATGGAAAATTATTTTAAAAGATGCCATTAAATGCAGCATCTGAAACACCTAGGCTGCAGAGGTCCTGAATGTGTGGGGTAACAATGGGATATTAGCTCCACTGAAGGCATGATGGATAACAGCAACAATTGGGGAAAGATAGACATAACATTTTACAAGGACAGGAAGAAACATCATGGACAGAATAATGGCCACACACATGAAGAATAAGGATATAGTTTGAGTGCCTCACTTGTAGTTTTTCTAATCATTTAATGTGTCAGTACGAATGGAAGTTGTTAATATTGCAGTTGTTGTATAAGGGATTGTTACCTTGACTGGAGTGTACTTGAAATTAGTAAGATTTTGGAGCATATAAATAAATAAAATCTTAAAACCATCAATTCTAGCATGCGAAGGGGCCACTTAATTATATAATTTGGTATCTGAATGATTGGTATCAGTAATGGAATTATAATCTGGCATTGTTATAATGAGGATATTATTGGACTGTAATTCAAAACTAATAAAAATTATTATCTAAAAAAACAGACTGTGTGTGGTATTTTTGCTCACGGGAGAAGCCACACTATTGCAGAGAATCAGGTAAAGCAGGGATGTCCAACAGGTCGATCGCCATCTACTAGTAGATCCCTGGGATGTTTTGGTAGATCATGGTCGATCGCTGGGTCCCTTTCCTTAGCATTGGTAAAATAGAATCTGGCCCCAGACTTCCAGAGGCGGCGCGAACGGCAATGGCGTTCCTCTTCCTTTCGTGAAGAGGAAGCTCCGCGGAAAACGGGTCATCCGCTACGGCGAAGCGGAGACCCGCACTGAAAACCCACAGGCAGCAAGAGCCTGTGGTCCTGGGACTCGGCGGGCGCCAGAAGCGGCTCTCAAAACGCAGAAGGAACCCCGTAAGGGGCTCCGGAACATGGAGGAGGTATCACGGCGCTGTGAGTCGATTGCTATTCCCGTGGAGTGAAGCCGCATAGCTGCTGTCGGTGAGCGCTGACCTTTTTTCCTGGAGAGATTTGATTTAAAGCAACAACCCGTGAGTAAGAGGGGACTGTAAAATTTGACCTTAAATTATTGCAAAATTTGGCTGAAAGCGGAGAGACGCAAACAGGAAGTCCGTCTTCCGCTCCTGCTTAAACATCAAAGCAAAGACTCTGACGTTTGGAGCCTTTGAAGAGGCGTCTAAAGAAAGATTGATCTGTGCATCCAATGAAACTGCTTTTCTGTAAAGTGAAGACCTAATTTAATTTTGTGATTTATCTTATATATGGACTGTGCTAAACTTCCTCTTTTGGAACAGCATTTTATTAAGAAACCCAGGAACTGGGGCTGCCTGAACAATAGAACTGTCAGACTACAGACTTTGTTACTTTGAAACTGGGTCTTGCTACAATTTGAGTGTTTATGGACTTGATATTTTGAAACACCATTTTGGCACTTGTTAGAGACAAAGTAATGCATTCTAAACCAACTCTGCTAAATATAAGTTAACTGAAGGCTCTCGGAAACTTAACTGGATTTTATTGATTTTACTGACTTGGCTTCTTCCCTCAAGACATTATGAGCTCCCTCTAGAGGACTTTGGACTTATAGATGTGACTTAACTTTACTTTCTCTTTCCTTTCCTCCTATTTGACTGTTTACACTCTGGGCTGCTGTATTCCCATGGGAACAACTTAGCTTGACCTTGATTGCTAGACAAAATTGGTATGAGTGGCGCAAGAAAAAAAGAGGCCAGAATTAGAACCAGACAAACAACTCTAGCCTTAGCCTCACAGGCACGCAGATCTTCAGTTCCTATTCTGCCGGTGGCAGGAGAAGAAGAATCTGAGCAACCACAGCTGGAAGATATGGCTGCAGGATCATTGGGTTCAACTTTAGAGAAAATCTTGGAAAAATTGGAAACCTTGGACAAGAAAGTAGATGAGCAAACGGCCAAGATTGATCAAAACGCAGCCTGTCTAAATAAGATAACTGAACAAGTGGCTCTGAATGTACAAGCAATTGGACAGCTAACTGAAGCCACTGCAGAAAACCGTAAACTGGTTGAGGCAACTAGCCAAAATGTTGAAAACTTAGAACAAGAGGTAAAGCCACTGCACAAACAAGTTGGTGAGCAACAGATGTATTTGTCTATGATAGAACTGCGGAACCGGGAAAATAATTTAAGATTGAGGTCGATACCAGAACTTGAACAAGGAAACTTAATTGAGTTCCTGACTAAAGAATTTTCTAAATTTTGGTCTTTAGAAGAGGAAAAGGATTTTAAAATTGTGTCGGCCTTCAGACTTGGAAAGTTTGCGAGGAAAGACAAGCCCAGAGACTGCCTGATAACTTTGAGATCGAAGGAGGAAAGTGATAAAATACTAGGCCTTCACTACGAAAAGTCACTGGATTTCTTGGACAGAAGAGCTGAAATTTACAAGGACATTCCGAAACAACTTTTGGACCTTAGATCCACCTATCTTGAACTGGTTAGACTCTTAAGGAGCAACTCAATCATCTTTAGGTGGGAATTTCCTCAGGGCCTATCCTTTACCTTCAGAGGGAAGAAGGTTAAAATTAAAACAGCTGAAGATAGAGATAAATTTTTGATTGCCTACGGAGAGGACCTTCAGAAAGGGATTGAAACACCCTCGGGGCCTGGACCATTAGTTGTACCCCCACCTTTGGAACCTGAAGATCCAGAGAAAAAGATACCACCACCAGAGCAATAACAGATTTATTCAGGATGTCTCTGCAACTTCTGAGCTGGAATATTAATGGATGCAACTCCCCGGAAAAAAGGAGGAAGATATTTCACATATTGAAAAAAGAACAATTGGACATTATCTGTTTGCAAGAAACACACGTGACTAGGCTCCATAAAAAAGTTTTAATAAATAAAAGATTAGGCCAAGAATTTATTTCTTCGGACAGAGTGAAGAAAAGAGGAGTGGCGATTTATGCAAAAGAGAGCCTGTCACCAAAATTAATTTTCAAAGATGAGCAAGGAAGAATTTTGGCAATCGAGGTACAACATCAAGGAGAGAAGTTTTTAATATTAGGAATTTATGCACCGAACGAGGGGAAATCGGAATTTTACAAGAAGCTGCATGAGAGTATACTGGATTATCTGGACTATGACAACATCATTATGATGGGCGATATGAACGGGGTGGTATCAACCAATATGGACAAGTCACATAGCCAAGGTGTAACAAGAGATGGCAGACTACCTAAGACTTTTTTCGAACTGACTGACAATATGGACTTGATTGATATTTGGAGGACAAAGAACCCCTTGGGAAGAGAGGGAACATTCTTTTCTGAAGCCCAACTGACATGGACAAGAATTGACCAAATATGGATATCTAGAGGTTTGGCACCTAAGATCAGAAAGGTGGAAATCTGCCCAAAGACCTGCTCCGACCATAATGCAGTAAAGATGGATATGAGACTACAACCAGCTGGCTCCTTTAGATGGAAGATGAATGACAATTTGTTTCGAGATCAGGAGATTACTAAGAAGGCCCAAAAAACTTTGAAAGATTATTTCGAGATAAATTTGAATACGACGGTGGAAAAAAGAATTATCTGGGACGCAAGTAAGGCCGTGATGAGGGGGTTCTTGATACAACAGAATGCTGCTAAGAAAAGGGCACAAAATGAGAAAAAAGACACTATTTTGGAGAAAATTAAGGAATGTGAGAAGAAATTAAGATCAAAACCGAAGTCACAGCCGATTCTGAGAGAAATTAAACTTTATCAAGCACAATATTCTAAATTGATAAACCAGGAAATAGAGTGGAAAGTTAAATTAATGAAACAAAAAACATTTGAATCGGCAAACAAATGTGGGAAACTGCTAGCTTGGCAGTTGAAGAAAAGACAAAAGATGAACACAGTTACAAATTTAGAGATTGAAGGAAGAAATGTACAGAACCCTATGGAGATCAGAAAGTGTTTCCAGAGGTATTTTAAACAATTGTACACTCAAGGGCTGCAAGATGAGGCTGAGATAGAACAATTTTTGATAAAGAATGGGCTACCAAAACTGTCACAAGAAAACAGATCAATCCTGAACTGCAAAATAACACCACAAGAGATTGAACAAGCCATTCAGAATTTGCAACTGGGCAAATCTCCAGGGCCAGATGGGCTTACCTCCAAGTATTATAAGACATTGAAAGACTATCTGATACAACCATTGATGGAGGTAGGCAATGAAATTTTGGAGGGGAAGAAGGCGCCGGAATCGTGGAAAGAGGCCTTTATCACATTGATACCTAAGCTAGAAACGGAAAAGACACAACTTAAGAACTACCGTCCCATCTCCCTCCTAAATGTGGATTACAAAATATTTGCAGACATTTTAGCAAGTAGATTTAAAAACGTTTTAAACGAAGTAATTCACAAGGACCAGGCAGGCTTTCTCCCAGGCAGACATTTGTTTGCTAACACAAGGAACATTATAGACATCTTGGAACTCTTGCAAACAAATATTAATACAAGAGCTGTGTTAATTTTCATAGACGTGGAGAAGGCCTTTGACAATATCTCCTGGAAATTCATGAAGAAAAATCTGGAAGGGATGGGAGTGGGCCGGGGATTTGAAAATGGGATAGATGCAATCTATTCAGAACAAAAGGCTAAATTGATAGTTAACAATGTGGTTACAGAAGAGTTTAAAATTGAGAAGGGGACACGACAAGGCTGCCCTATTTCCCCATTGTTATTTATTTCAGTTCTGGAGGTGCTCTTGAATATGATAAGAGGAGACCAGTTGGTTAAAGGAATCCAGGTCGGAGCGAAACAATATAAACTTAAAGCTTTTGCAGGTGACTTGGTCCTGACTTTACAGGAGCCAGAACCCAGTACGAAAAGAGTATTACAATAGATCCAAGAGTTTGGTCGGGTGGCGGGATTTAAATTGAACAAGCAGAAAACTAAGGTATTGGAAAAAAATCTGACAGTTACAGAGTCAGAAAGGTTTCAGAAAGAGACAGAGTTAAATGTAGTTAAAAAAGTAAAATACCTAGGGGTAAATATAACAGCAAAAAATCTGAGTCTTTTTAAGGACAACTATGAGAAATGCTGGTCAGAGACTAAGAGAGACTTAGAAAGTTGGACAAGACGGAAACTTTCCTTGTTAGGCCGAATTGCTGCTATAAAGATGAATGTATTGCCAAAGATGTTGTTTTTGTTTCAAACTTTGCAGATTGTGGACAAATCGGAGTGCTTTCGGAAGTGGCAGAGAGATATTTCCAAATTTGTCTGGCAGGGCAAAAAGCCCAGAATTAAGTTTAAGATATTAACTGATGCGAAAGAAAGAGGGGGCTTTGCCCTGCCAGACTTAAGGCTGTACTATGAATCAGCAGCTTTCTGCTGGTTGAAAGATTGGCTGCTTCTTGAAAACACTGATGTTTTAGATCTGGAAGGATTTAACAACGCTTTTGGATGGCATGCATATTTGTGGTATGACAAGGTTGAAATTCATAAGACTTTCAAGAACCATATTGTCAGAAAAGCAGTGTTTAATGTCTGGACAAAATACAAAGACTTATTGGAAAGTAAAACTCCAAGGTGGCTTTCACCATTGGAAGCTAAAGCCCGGAAAAGACTCAGTATGGAGGCCAAGTGGCTGAAGTATTGGGAAATATTAGAAAAAGATGGAGATAATTGGAAATTGCAGAGTCAGGAGAAAATGAAAGACAAAGTGCGAGATTGGTTGCATTACGCTCAGATTAAAGAAGTTTTTAAACTTGATAAAAAGTTAGGATTCCAGGTGGAGAAATCGAAGTTAGAAACTGAACTATTAGAGCCTAAGACTAAGGTACTTTCAAGAATGTATAACTTGCTGTTAAAATGGAATACACAAGATGAAACGGTCAAATCGGCTATGAGTGGGCACAGGACATTGGTTATAACATCATGTTTGAGGACTGGGAGAGGTTGTGGACTACTAGGCTGAACTTTACTGCATGTAATGCTTTGAAAGAAAATATTATGAAAATGATATATAGATGGTATATGACCCCAGTCAAACTTGCAAAATATACCACTTGTCTGATAACAAATGTTGGAAATGTAAAGAAAATGAAGGAACATTCTTTCACCTCTGGTGGACTTGCCCTAGAGTGAAGGCTTTCTGGGAAATGATATATATAATGAGCTGAAAAAGGTATTTAAGTATACCTTCCCTAAGAAACCAGAGGCCTTCCTTCTGGGTATTGTCGGCCAGAAGGTGTTAAAGAAGGACCGAACATTTTTTATGTATGCAACTACAGCAGCAAGGACACTCGTTGCTAAGCATTGGAAAACACAAGATCTACCCACATTGGAAGAATGGCAGATGCAACTGATAGACTATATGGAATTAGCTGAGATGACTGGCAGAATCCGAGACCTGGGAGAAGAGACGCTAGAAGAAGATTGGAAGAAATTTAAGATCTACCTACAAAAATATTGTAAATTATATGAATGTTAAGAGGATGCTAGAATATAAACATCTGGGCACCATTAAGTTAAATATGTGATATATGAAGATAAGTTAAATTTAAGAAAAGAAAATTTTTTGGAGAATTTTTATGATATATTTAATACTTTAAGATTTGAACAAAGGATATCTAAAATTAGAGATACAATATTGGAAAATTAGACAACAAGAATGAAAATAAGGGGATAAATTTGTTGGAAAAATTTTTTTGCTCAGGAAAGCAGGAGCGGGGGATGTGAGGGAGTCCAAAGATGATAAGGAAATTATGTTAAGAGATGTGCTTCATTGTTTTGTTGATTGGTATTGTAATTAAACTAAAAAATTGTTAATAAATATATATATATATTTAAAAAAAATAGAATCTGGCCCCGCCCCCTCGCCCCGCCCTCCATTGTTGCACGATCTGCATAACGGAAGATGGAGTTTACTCAGTGAGGCTGTTTGTTTCCCCTTGAAAATTCAAAAATTGGGTCTTTACTCCTTCCTTAAAAAAAACCTCAACAACTTTGACCCGAACCCCCCCCCAAAGGGGGTAGATCACTGCCAGTTTTTAACTCTGTGAGTAGATCACAGTCTTTTGGGAGTTGGCCACCCCTGACGTCAAGTATTGGAAAGGTGAAACGTCAAGTATTGGAAAGGTTTGGAGAATCAGAGCCAAGCTCACAGTCTAGTTTGAATGGTCCACCTGCCCCAATTCTGCTCACAAACACATACACAATAGCCCATCTCTCTCAGAGGTAAGAGCTAACCTTGTGTTGGGGATGGTCAAGCAGTGACAGTTGGTTTGTGACCTGGAGGTTCATGCAACTTCTCACTCCTTCTTCCCAATCTTCTTCTGAAAGTTATAGTGCAATAGTTCTGGAGTGGGGGTCTTGCCAAATGCAAGGTGGTTCTTTCTTAAAATGAGATTCAGAAGTAATACAAAACACAACCGAGTGAGAAGCTTGAAGATTTTATTCTAAACAGCAAGCAATATATACATACCAAGCAAGCACCTCAATCTGCCACTCAAGAAGTGGCAAAGTGACTCCCCCAGGTAGCCTCGGTTTGCACGGCCCTGCGGCCAATGAGTCCAGGCACGAGTGTGGCGTTTGCCCTCCTATGTGTGTGACATCATACCGGGTTCATAGGGAAAGGGTTAACTAATTGTAAAATGACTAACCAATGGGAACCCAAGGGGCGGAGTTAGGTGTGTATAAGGTTTAAGCACAGAGAGAATTTGTTAAGAGGAGTTAGAGTTAGAGTGGTTGAGAAGACAGTCTGGAGTTAGACGAGAGAGGGAAGATAAGTCTGTGGGTTGGGCTAGTCTGGTGTGAGAGAATGAGAGAATTTGTTAAGAGGAGTCAGTCAAACAGTTGAGATAATCAGTCAGAAGGTATTAGAAAGGTATAGGCCGGTAACCTAGCAGTTCGAAAGCACGTCAAAGTGCAACCAGATAAATAGGTACCACTCCGGTGGGAAGGTAAACGGTGTTTCTGCGCACTGCTCTGGTTCGCCAGAAGTGGCTTAGTCATGCTGGCCACATGACCCGGAAGCTGTACGCCGGCTCCCTCTGCCAATAAAGCGAGATGAGCGCTGCAACCCCAGAGTCGGCCACGACTGGACCTAATGGTCAGGGGTCCCTTTACCTTTACTAGGCTGGTAAAGGAACTAAAGTTAAGAAAGTGACAGGAATATTATCTGAGAAACCATAAACTTGTTAATGTTGTAAAATAAACTTGGGTTTTTTGGTTCACTTTTAACAACTGACTGGACTCAGTGTTTTACCACAGAGTAACTGGTTGGAGGCAGCGGGGAAGCGATCACAGCGGTGGCACAGGGATCAATAGACCGTTAAACGTCCAGGGACCCTGTGTGATCGCCACAACGAGCTTCTCAAAAGCTCACACAACCATCCAATTTATAGATAGCTAGATACCTAGACTGTGTGGCTTGCCTGACCGGCTACGTGCAGATCATTCATTAGCCACCCCCTCCCAATGCCTCACTTTCTCTAAACAAGGTCCAACATCCAAGAAGGTACTCATCACCATCACTTCTTTCTAACTCATTAGAACATTAGGACATGCCATCAAAGAACTTAACAAGAGACAGGGAGGATGGAGGAACAGAGGCAGGAAGAGGGTAACCATGTCAGATCACTAACTCCTCGATATACAATTTATCTTCCGGATAGATTGCCCATTCAGGCAGTGGTCCAGAAAACATTGGGAATGAGTTTCAGGTTTGTTTGTTTTTGTTTTTTTGGCATGTGTGTTTTTGGCACTCCACTTGACCAGGCAAACACAGAAGCTACTGGAAGTGGATAATTGCCTCCTGCTATCCAAGATCCCAAAAAAGGGACGCGGGTGGTGCTGTGGTCTAAACCACTGAGCCTCTTGGGCTTGCCGATCAGAAAGTCAGCAGTTTGACCCGTGACAGGGTGAGCTCCCGTCGCTCCATCCCAGCTCCTGCCAACCTAGCAGTTCAAAAGCACACCAGTGCAAGTAGATAAATAGGTACCGCTCTGGCGGGAAGGTAAACGGCGTGAATTGTGAGCCCCTGAAAACAGCTAAACAAGGCATGGGATGCTGTGCCCATCCCAAGAGGAGACTTCCCTTGAGTCTTTGTAAAACAACTCCTAACCCACAATAATACTACAACCAGACCTAACACGGACACTGGCACCAGAGCCTGCAATAAACCCAGATGCCAACTTTGCTGCCACATACACCCGGACAACACCATTACTGGCCCCAACAACATCACACATACCATCTCGGGACTATTTAATTGCTCATCGTCTAACATTGTGTATGCCATAAAATGCCAACAGTGTCCTTCAGCTCTCTATATTGGACAAACAGGCCAGACCTTACGCCAAAGAATAAACGGACATAAATCGGACATCAGGAATCACAAGACAGAGAAACCAGTAGGAGAACATTTCAATCTCCCAGGACATTCTATACAAGATCTCAAAGTAGCTGTTTTACTACAAAGGAATTTCAGAAATAGACTGGAAAGAGAAGCTGCTGAATTACAACTTATCACCAAACTCAAAACCATGGAAAAACCTGGTCTGAACAAAGACCTTGGATTCTTATCTCATTATACATGACAAAGCCATTTTTCACCTTTTCACCCCTTGCTTTTTCCTGTAAGACCTATTGCAGTCATTAAGAGTCGTCAACAGGCTCATCACAGCTATCTGCCAATCACCCATTCCCACCACCCTTCTGAGTAATACCCCTCCCCACCTTCTCACTATATAGAAGGGTCTGGAAACTTCTGTTTCAGTGTATCTGAAGAAGTGTGCATGCACATGAAAGCTCATACCAAGAACTGACTTAGTTGGTCTTTAAGGTGCTACTGGAAGGAATTTGTTTTGTTTTGACTATGGCAGACCAACACGGCTACCTATCTGTAACTCCAATTTCACTTCAGGAAAAAAGCAGCAACAGTAACCGGTCCTCAGATATCAGAAGTCCTGGAAACACTGTGTTAAGCAGATCCCAAACAAAGCTGATATTTTACTATCTCTATCCTTAGTTAACAGCTAACGTCAATATACTGCAAGATCAGAGGATAATGCTCCCTGCTGCTAGATAAGTGCCCAATCAAAATCACAATGTTTATTTTCCTGGCAGGAGACATTGATCCTGTGATAGTTCCCTATTTCAATGACATTCTTGCCAGAGACTTAGCCTGATGATATCCAGGCCTTTTAAAATGGATATTGGCTTCATAAAGGGGCAGCAGCTCCTTTTATGACTGCCTATTAGCCACAGAGACTCTCTTTAAATGTAAGAGAAGCATGAAGACTGCTAGGGAAATTGTAGCTGCACTAGATCATCACCATTTCAGCACAGCCTTCACTGATAACAAAGTTAAACCCAATCTTTGGCTCCTTCAATACAGCCAGGATGTTGGAGAGGAAAGCAGGCCAACTTGTTTATACTGTAAGCTCTCCAAGGCAGGTAAAGAAGAAAAAGTGAGAATTATTGGGCTTGCTTTTGGGTCTTATGGCTCCTGTTCACTACAACTTCAGCTTTAAAAAACCCCTACATTTGTTTTGGAAGAAAGGGTATGCTGTGGTGGGAGTGTTTTAGATGATGTCTCTCTCCAAGCGTGCCCAATGTTTTCTCTAGTCTTCTAGAATGTATGGGATTATGTGGCGCACTTGGTTGGCAATGTAGTATAGCTCTATGTTGGGGATTCCCCATCCCCCTTCTGAGGTGGGGAGGTACAGGTTTTGGGGGCTTATTCTTGGTTTTTTGTGTGAGAGGATAAACGAGTGTAGTTTTTTTGCCATTTGCAGAGTTGGGCTGGTGGAATCCAAACTGGAAGGGTTTGGAAGAGGTAGCTTAATTCTGGAAGGGTTTTCTGAATTCTGAAAAGTTTTTCTTTTTTAATCCTGACATATGGACAGGCAGGCTAGTAACTTTTGATATCTTCTCTGCAAGGCTGGCTTAAACCACAGAGCCTAGGGCTTGCCGATCAGAAGGTCGGCGGTACAAATCCCTGCAACAGGGTGAGCTCCCGTTGCTCGGTCCCTGCTCCTGCCAACCTAGCAGTTCGAAAGCACGTCAAGCATGTCTGTGGACAATCGCTGGCACTCTTGGCCTATAGAGCGATATGAGCGGAAAACCCCAGAGTCTTCCATGACTGGACGTAACGGTCAGGGGTACCTTTACCTTTACCTTTACCATTGCTGGATTAGGGTTGGTCATCATGAAGCCTTTTGGAGCAAACATGTGTGGAACCCAATCCTATGTACTTTATTTAGAGGGTGATTTGAAGGTGGGGGACATTGACATCGGTCCCTTGTCACGGTCAACTCACTTCCTGTTGAGATTTAGGGTGTCAGTACCTTTCCCCCTCCACAGAGGTGGAGGACCTAGGCGGAGGAGTTTGGATTTGATATCCCACTTTATCACTACCCTAAGGAGTCTCAAAGCAGCTAACGTTCTCCTTTCCCTTCCTCCCCAACAACACTCTGTGAGGTGAGTGAGGCTGAGAGACTTCAGAGAAGTGTGACTAGCCCAAGGTCACCCAGAAGCTGCATGTGGAGGAGCGGGGACGCGAACCCGGTTCACCAGATTACGAGTCCACCGCTCTTAACCACTACACCACAATGGCCCCGGAGTCTGATGGATCTAGTGGGATTCCAAATGGCTCTGCCCCCCCCCCAGCTGATATGACCAGTGCTTCTGTCAAAGCCCTGGCTGACCTCTGAAACACCCAAATGGCCTGGGCTAGTGACACAATCGCCCCTGAGCACCCTCTCCTACTTTGTGGAGCCCAATTGGCTCCCTGGTATACTCCAGAGCTTAGGGCGAGGAAGAAAGCTGGGAGACGGCTTGAACGCAAGTGGAGGAAAGATCTAAATGAATGCAACTGAACACTGGTAAGGACTCATTATTGAGCCTACTTAGTGGCAGTGAAGGCAGCAAAAAAGGCATACTTTGCTGCCTCCATTGCATCCTCATTATGTCGTCCGGCAGAGCTTTTCTGGGTTGTATCCTTCCTGTATACTGAAGGAGCGTCTCCACCCCCATCATTCAGCCCGGACACTGAGATCCAGCACCGAGGGCCTTCTGGCGGTTCCCTCATTGTGAGAAGTGAGGTTACAGGGAACCAGACAGAGGGCCTTCTTGGTAGTGGCGCCCGCCCTGTGGAATGCCCTCCCTTCAGATGTGAAGGAAATAAGCAGCTATCTTCTCTTTAAAAGACATCTGAAGGCAGCCCTGTTTAGGGAAGTTTTTAATATTTAATGCTGTATTGTTTTTAACACTTGATTGGAAGGGTATAAATAATAAATTATTATTATAATAACAGTGGTACCTCAGGTTACATATGCTTCAGATTACATACGCTTCAGGTTATAGACTCCACTAACCCAGAAATAGTGCTTCAGGTTAAAAACTTTGCTTCAGGATGGGAACAGAAATCGTGCTCCGGCGGCATGGTGGCAGCAGGAGACCCCATTAGCTGAAGTGGTGCTTCAGGTTAAGAACAGTTTCAGGTTAAGTATGGACCCCCGGAATGAATTAGGTACTTAACCCAAGGTACCACTGTATTATAAGGGGCCTTTTACAGGCTGGCCCAAAGGAGGTGATAGAACCAACAGTAGTTCACTGTGACTTGTTTGCAAAGCATTTTGCGGATAAAATCGCTTGCATCCACCAAGACCTTGACTCTGCTATTATAGCAGATGAATCTCATGTGGTGTCCAGGATGTGAACAAGATGCTCGGATCAGTCAGGGTAACCACTTGTGCTCTAGACCCTTGCCCCTTTTGGCTGATAAAATCCAGCAGGGAGGGAACAGTGGGCTGGGCCAGGGAGGTGATCAGTGCCTCTTTACAAGAGGGGCTGGTCCCTGCCTGTTTGAAGGAGGCACTGATAAAACCACTCCTTAAGAAACCTTCCCTGGATTCAGAAAACCTATCTAACTACCAGCCAGTTGCTGATCTCCCTTTCCTGGGCAAGGTTCTGGAGCGAGTGGTTGCAGACCAAATCCAGGCGCTTTTGGAAGAAACTGATTTTTCTGGATCCTTTTCAATCGGGGTTTAGGTCTGGTTTTGGCACAGAAACTGCTCTGGTCGCTCTTTAGGATGACCTCTGTCGAGAGAGAGACAAGGGAAACCTGTCCCTGTTCATTGTTCTCGACCTCTCTGTGCTTTGTGCAACCCAGTCCTGTGTACTTTGAGATGAGTTCTGTGTTTAATGAAGCACTGAACATTATAACTTTCCTTCCTTGTAGGAAGATACTTGACTTGGCGTTTGGCTATAGGCTTGTGGGTTATACAGAAAAGTGTTATATCTATGTGTTCATTTGTTTCTTCCTTGCTGCTCTGCTTCCCTAGAGATCTGCCTGTTAATTCTGTGAACCTCTTTCTGTGATCCTCCAGGTTTAATGTTTAGGGAGGTTTTAATGTTTGATGTTTTATTGTGCTTTTAATTCTGTTGGGAGCTGCCCAGAGCGGCTGGGGAAACCCAGCCAGATGGGCGGGGTATAAACAAAATAATAATAATAATAATAATAATAATAATAATAATAATAATAATAATAATGGTAGCTGGGGGATTGCAATGGAAGGCAGTAACCCAAAGATTTGGGGCAGGTCAGTACAATTTTGTTGCAAGTTCTATCCGTTTTTCAGCAGATGTGATTGCAAAATGTTATCCCTTATTGCCATATGGCATAAAGAAATCTGCAAATATAAAGTGAATATTGAATATTGAATATTTTAAGTGGGATTTGTTACTGCTACCAAAATAGAAAGGGAAAGGAATGATATCGGCTGAAGCAGAGAAGGGGCAGTTGTTTTTGTAGAGGAGTGCCTTTCGAATTTGAATGGAAAATGTGATAAGTTATGTGTGTGATAGAATGTTATAAACTATGATTGTGAGATGAAAGTCACACTTTGATTAATAGGGGAGGAACGGCCTAAAAGGAGGGTGGCTGGGAGAAAGGACTTCATTACTGATGTTATTCCCTGCAGGTGGAGTTCTTCGCTAACCCACTTTTGGTCCACAGAACACTGAAACAAAAATGAAGACGTAAAATATTTTTTAAAAATGGGATCCTCAGTATAGCTGAAAATTAAGACATGCATTTTGCTATCTAAGATGTGCGGTGGTTGTGCTTTGTTTCATAGAATCATAGAATCATAGAGTTAGAAGAGACCACAAGGGCCGTCAAGTCCAACCCCCTGCCAAGCAGGAAACACCATCAGAGCACTCCTGACATATGGTTGTCAAGCCTCTGCTTAAAGACCTCCAAAGAAGGAGACTCCACCACACTCCTTGGCAGCAAATTCCACTGTCGAACAGCTCTTACTGTCAGGAAGTTCTTCCTAATGTTTAGGTGGAATCTTCTTTCTTGTAGTTTGGATCCATTGCTCCGTGCCCGCTTCTCTGGAGCAGCAGAAAACAACAACCTTTCTCCCTCCTCTATGTGACATCCTTTTATATATTTGAACATGGCTATCATATCACCCCTTAACCTCCTCTTCTCCAGGCTAAACATGCCCAGCTCCCTTAGCCATTCCTCATAAGGCATCGTTTCCAGGCCTTTGACCATTTTGGTTGCCCTCCTCTGGACACGTTCCTGTTTGTCAGTGTCCTTCTTGAACTGTGGTGCCCAGAACTGGACACACTACTCCAGGTGAGGTCTGACCAGAGCAGAATACAGTGGCACTATTACTTC
This sequence comes from Podarcis erhardii, assembly GCF_964252035.2. Classification (NCBI taxonomy): domain Eukaryota; kingdom Metazoa; phylum Chordata; class Lepidosauria; order Squamata; family Lacertidae; genus Podarcis; species Podarcis erhardii. The sequence goes on from NC_138512.1 coordinate 14,315,565, forward strand.
CCTTGATCTAGATGCTATACTCCTATTGATGCAGCCCAGAATTGCATTGGCTTTTTTAGCTGCCGCGTCACACTGTTGGCTCATGTCAAGTTTGTGGTCAACCAAGACTCCTAGATCCTTTTCACATGTACTGCTCTCAAGCCAGGTGTCACCCATCTTGTATTTGTGCCTCTCATTTTTTTTGCCCAAGTGCAATACTTTACATTTCTCCCTGTTAAAATTCATCTTGTTTGTTTTGGCCCAGTTTGGTGGGAGCAGAGATGTGGAGAGATGAAGGAAACCAGAGCCAGCAGAACTGCACACTTAAGCAACGTTGTTGCTTGAGGCAGCCAGCAAATGCAGGGAAATTTGGAAAAGCAGGCAAATATTTAAGCTAGGTTTGTAGATGCTCTCTCTCCCCACCCCCTTGAAGTGAACTCACACTCTGTGGTTTACAAGATTTTTAGGTGTGAGATAAATATTAAAAGCACTTTTAATAATATAACTTCTAGCAATACAGTGAGGGGGTCATTGGTGATTCTGTACAAGTATGTAAATTCAAACCTTTATTCAGGATAGGATGACTTGGTTCCAACTATTGAAATGGACTTTTTAAAAATGTATCATTGCAAAAGTTCCCACTTCTTCTGCTTTGAAAATCCTGTAATGGTCGCCGAAGGGGGTGTCCCACTAATGGGACATCCCACTGATATCCACTAGTTTATAGGTCAGAAGCTATGGAGTTTTTGGAGGTTGAGATTTAAAGAATTAGGAGAGTAAAGGTCTTTGAAATGTTGCCCTTGTAGTTCTGAATTGCTGAAATGCCTTACCCCCAGTCCAGGTCTTGAGAGGGTCAAAAGCAGCAGGCTTCATTGAGAATAATGAAAAGAGGAGATGAAAAAGGCCTATTAAACCTACTAACTCATATTTCTGTTGGGGGGAAGAAAGGGCAGTTGTGGGTGTTGGGCCGAAACAAGGGTGGCAACGGCCCCAGAGAAGATAGATTAATTGCTTCTCTATCAGGAACCAGAAACAGACTCTTTAAATATTTTATTAAAGGAAACCTTTGGTGAAATAAATTAATTAGCGCTTTCCAAATTTGTGTCTTAGTATATCATCCTACTTTTATTTCTAAGATTTAGAGATACTTTATATAATATTTTTCCACCTTTAAGTACAAGTGGGGGAAAAAAATACCTAGGAGTTCTTCAGGATATAAATGTGCTTGTATGGCACACAGTTTTCTACACGGCCACTATCTTTTTTCTGTTCTAAACATCATTCCAGGCTTCCCAACTTTCTCACTGAAATGATTTGCGCGCTTTGAGCTGAATGGTTGTGCTCTATCTTTTAGCTAGGAAGCATTTTTATTTTAGGAACTTAAAAAATGAGTGTGTGAAGAAATTATGTGGGGCGATTGAGGATTAGCTTGCTTGCTTTTCCAACATTTAAAAGCGCTCTCCGCTTTTTTCAACGTATTGCAATGGGTTTTAGTTTTAGTAAAATTGAATTTCAGCACTGGATTGCAGAGAAATAGACTCAGAATGGCATTCCGTAGCATTGTGAGACTCCGTTTTGCCAGGAGGCTAGTGTGGGAGGTTGTCCGGAAATGTGGATGAGTTGTGGTGCTATTGTAGTTCTTAACCGTTAGATTCCAAAATAACAGAAGCAGCATCCTACATGTGGCATTTGCCCTCCTAGGTGGGTCATAAGGAAAAGGTTAAATGAGTGTGAAGTGATTGGCCAGTGGAAACCCAAGGGGAGGAGTTAGAGTTAAAGTTAGTGTTGTGAAGAAGTCAGTTGAGAGTTGGGAGTTGGAGAAGGAAGAGGGAGGATAAGTCTGTGGATTGGTCGAGTTTTGTTGTGTGTGTGAGAGAGAAACTGTTAGGAGGAGTCAGATAGACAGTTGGGATAATCAGTTAGAAGTTATTAGAAAGGTATAGGCCGGTATAGAAACTAAGGATAAGAAACTGACAAGAAAAATTATCTGAAACCATAAAGCGTGTTCTCCTTCAGGGAGAGCACGTGTTGCAGTGGGGTCTACTGAGCCACCCCCTTTGTTGCTGGGTAAGTTCTCCAAGATGGCCAGGGGGCACTGATTGGATTGCCAAGTTGCTGGGGGAAAAGTTATGTTGCAATTTTGGTGGGAGGGGTAAAAGGCTTAAATACTCTGCACACAGCCTTGTACTTTCTCTTTTGCTGCGTGCAACGGATCACCCGCCCACCCGCCCTAGAGTAAGGGGTTGTTGCGTTGACCTTGCTATGCCTGTCATGGGGTCGTCTGCCTTTGAGCAGGGGCCTGGTAGGAATTTTTCCACCTGGCAAATTGGCTGGCTGGGTGGTTTTTGCCTACTGCGTAGCAAATCGTCACAACTTATAAGGTTGTGGTTAGGCATTGGCTATAAATCTGGTGGAGGAGGGGTTAGGATAGGCTGGGCCTGCCCCTCCATGGTTGCTGCAGAAAGGGAATTCCGTTAAAGGAATCCTGGGGCTTGCCATCTTTTCGTCCAATCCCTGGAATGGGACTAGGGCCGGCAAGCCTTCGGGGAGCATGCGGATGAGAATTGAGGGTCTGTGTCTCAGCTCCAATTCTTCCCCGACTTGCTTTCCCCCGCACTGTCTTTCGGTGGTGCCCGGAAGTCAGTTCTGTCCCCAGGCGGGGGGACAGATAGTCTTAACCAATGCCTAAACAACCACTCACGGTTTGTATTTTAATAAAGTTGTGGCCAAAATCATGCCAAAAATCTTAAATTAAAAATTACGTGTCCGTTGTGAGTTATTTTGGGGGGTGGACTGGGGACCTCAACACGCAAACTTGTTCATGCTTATAAAATAAACTTGATTATTTGTTTTTAATGTTAACAACTGTCTGGACTGCGTGTGTACCTGGGAGAAATGGGTTGGTGGCAGCGGGGAAGCAATCACAGTGGTGGCACAGGGATCAATAGACCGTCAAACGTCCGGGGACCCTGTGTGATCGCCACACTACATAATGAGGTAGAAACAAAGACAAAATAATATAACTTCAGGGATGCAATAAAGGACCCCAAACTTTTTAAAAATAGACCAAATAAAATAAAATAAAAATTGTGAGAAGACTCCCTGGAAAAGACCCTGATGTTGGGAAAGATTGAGGGCACAAGGAGAAGGGGATGGCAGAGGACAAGATGGTTGGACAGTGTTCTTGAAGCTACCAACATGAGTTTGACCAAACTGCAAGAGGCAGTGGAAGACAGGAGTGCCTGGCGTGCTCTGGTCCATGGGGTCATGAAGAGTCGGACACAACTAAACGGCTAAACAACAACAACAACAACAAAAGGCAGTGATTTAGCTTTCGCAAATAGTGTGCAGTCCAGTGGAACAGCATATAAAGGATTTCTTACATATGTTGTTTGCCTTCTTGATATGAACACATTTAAATAACTACAGTAGCAATGATTCCCTCAATTTCAACGGTTGAGTTCATGTTACGATTGATATACATCCCCTACAAAAGAAGAAAGATTGGAAAATGTTTATTGACTATATGGGAAATAATTGTGTACAGCTGAAAACACTGGCAGCATTAAGAGAAATTCAACAGTGTAAATAAATTTTGATGGATGCAATAATGGAATACTGAATGGGATAATTTTGTAAAATATGCAGGGATTTATGGTATATAAAATGAACCATGGAAAGAGAAGGGAAGTCACTGACATCTTAAGGATGTAAAATAAGTATTTTAAATTGTAAAACAATAGATAGATAGATAGATGATAGATAGATATAGATATAGATATAGATATAGATATAGATATAGATATAGATATAGATATAGATATAGATATGAATGAAACACATACCACCATATTACTAACTTTTTTTTTTACATGTCTCCTGTTTGGAAAAGCGTGTTCTCCCTAGCAGAGAGCACGTGTTGCGGTTGGGGAACAGGCCGCCCTCCCATGACTAGGCAAATTGTCAGCAACCCTGGCCTTAAGGGTTAATTGGGTTGCTGGGGGAATTTGATTGTTACCAATTTGGAGGTGGAGTCAGAAGATATAAATAGATGTGCCGGACGTGGGGACGTCCTTCTTGGCCGTTTTTGCATCGGATCACCCGCCCTCCCTCCCTTTAATAGGGGGGTTTTTATTTAAGTCGTTTGCTTGACCTTGCTATGCCTGTCATGGGGTCGTTCGCCTTGGAGCGGGGGCCTGGTAGGAATTTGGCCATTTGGCAGATTGGCTGGTGCCATTTGGTTTTTGCCTACTGCGTAGCAAATCGTCACAACTTGTAAGGTTGGCGGTTAGGCATTGGTTAATTGGTGCTTGGAGGGGTAAGTGCCTATCCCTCAAAATGATGCGGAAAGGGAATTCCGTTAAAGGAATCCAGGGGCTTGCCATTCTTTCGTCCTTGTCCGTGGAACCGGACTTGGGCCGTGCAAGCCCCACCGGAACATGAGGGTGTGAAGCGAGGGTCTGTTTCCCAGCCTCACTTCACATCCAATACTTGTTTCCCACGCTGGCTTCCGGTAGAGTCCGGAAGGACCAGCTCTGTCCTTGAGGGCCAGGACAGATAGTCATAACCAATGCCTAAGCAACCACTCACAATTTTTGTATTTGAATAAAAAGTTGTGGCCAAAAACTATGCCAAAAACCTTAAACAAAATTGATGTGTGAAGTGTGAATTATTTGGGGGGTGGCACTGTGGATCTCAACACGCAAAAGAAAAATACAGGAAGGAAGGAAATTTAAGAATCACAAATCCAAAGCTACTCCTGGACAGGGGAACCTGAGCTGGTTTTATTTTTTGGATCTAGGCCACAGAAGACTTGCATGTTAGGGATAAGGCTTACAGGCTAGTCTGGAAGAAGAATAAGAATTCCCATTTCTTCTTTTTGTAGGGGATGCATATCAATCGTAACATGAACTCAACCACTGAAATTGAAGGAATCATTGCTATTATAGTTATTTAAATGTGTTCATACCAAGAAGGCAAAATGACATACGTAAGAAATACTTTATATGCTGTTCCACTGGACTGCACACTATTTGCAAAAGCTAAATCACTGCCTTTTACAAGACCACCTGCTTTGTGTTGCATGGGCTTGGCGGCTCGGCTCTTGACTTTACAGAATTACAGAATGCTATTCTGTATTTAATAGTAGGTGAGCCTTCGCAGGAGAAGACGAATCTTCTAAATTAGGCTCGGTAGGGTTTGAAATGCACGGGGCTCTTTTTTGAAGAACACTTTTGTACAAAGCACTTGGCACCTTCGCTTGGTAATGTTATCCTAAAGCATAAATACATGCTGTCTGTACATACAGGTGGGCATGTTTATGCAGTAGTGTGTATCAATTTTCTCTACTTCTCTCTCCTCAATTAGGTTATCTGTATCTACTAAGCGCTGCCAGAAACAACACCTTGCAGTACCTGCACGCAAAAAGTTTCTTCCTTGTTGCTTTAAAAATATTTTATTTTGCTATACACAGAGTTCAATAGGAGAGGGGGAGTGGCACAGCCCTGAAACATCACTAGGAGAATGCTCTTTCATGGCGGCAGTGAGCTCTTGAGAAGTACATACTCAGTAGAAAGCAAAACTTAACCTTTCCTGAAAAATGCAATTTAACTCAACCAGTATTGTGGGAAAGAGAGACGCGGGTGGTGCTGTGGGTTAAACCACAGAGCCTAGGACCTGCCGATCAGAAGGTCGGCGGTTCGAATCCCCGCAACAGGGTGAGCTCCTGTTGCTCGGTCCCTGCTCCTGCCAACCTAGCAGTTAGAAAGCACATCAAAGTGCAATTAGATAAATAGGTACCGCTCCTCCGGGAAGGTAAACGGCGTTTCCGTGCGCTGCTCTGGTTCGCCAGAAGCGGCTTAGTCATGCTGGCCACATGACCCGGAAGCTGTACCACAGCTCCCTTGGCCAGTAAAGTGATATGAGCGCCGCAACCTCAGAGTCGGCCACAACTGGACCTAATGGTCAGGGGTCCCTTTACCTTTACATTGTGGGAAAGGGATGACTTGGTGATGTTGTCATGTGAACAGCACCCAAAACAGTTGTCCGTCCCCAGCACTGAACACATATTATCATATTATCATGTGTACACAACCTTTGTTTTTTCCACATGAAAGAGAAATCTTTTTTAACTATTATTATTATATATAATTTTTATTAAATTTTCTGTTTTACAATTGAAAACACTCATTTTTACATCCTTAAGATATCAATGACTTCCCTTTTTCTCTTTCCACGGTTCATTTTACATATCATAAATCCCTGGATAATTTACAAAAACTATACCATTCAGTTAGGGACGCAGGTGGTGCTGTGGTGTAAACCACTGAGCCTAGGGCTTGCCAATCGGAAGGTCGGCAGTTTGCATCCCCGCAACGGGGTGAGCTCCCATTGTTCGGTCCCAGTTCCTGCCAACCTAGTAGTTTGAAAGCACATCAAAGTGCAAGTAGATAAATAGGTACATCTCCGGCGGGAAGGTAAATGGTGTTTCCATGCGCTGCTCTGGTTCGCCAGAAGTGGCTTAGTCATGCTGGCCACGTGACCTGGAAAAACTGTCTGTGGACAAACGTCGGCTCCCTTGGCCAGTAAAGCCAGATGAGCGCCGCAACCACAGAGTTGTTTGCAACTTAACTATCAGGGGTCCTTTACCTTTTTTTATACCATTCATTATTCCATCCATTAAAACTTGTTTACACTGTTGGATTTATCTTAATGCTGCCAGTGTTTTCAGCTGTACACAATTATTTTCCATATATTCAATAAACATTTTCCAGTCTCCTTTAAACATATGTTCTCCTTGTTGTCTTATTATATATGTTAAGTTTGCAAGCTGCGCATATTCTTGCCATTCTTCTTTGGTTGGGACCTCGCTTGTTTTCCATTTTGGGGCTGACATAACACGGGCTGCAGTAGTAGCATACATAAATAACCTTTTTTTGACACCTGAGAATTTCAATCTGCATTATCCCCAACAGAAAGGACTCTGGGTTTTTTTTTTTTTTTTGGTGGGGGGAGTACTTTAAAAAGTAAGTAATTTTATTTACAGCCATAGGCCCATACAGGTAAAAACGACACATAAATAACAACTTGTGCACGTGGGGAAAACAGCCGCTAAAGCACCACTATAACAATAAAATACTATAAGATAGAATGGCATACTACGCCTTAGTTAGCTTGTAGTGCTCCTTGGCGTCGCTTTTGGGTAAGGACAGCGACCAGGAACCTTGCCACTTTCAGGGTCGTATGAGTATCCTTATCCTGCAAGATTTGGGCAAGGTGGAATTTTGGTGGGGTACCCTCTAGTTTCTGTATGATTGATCCCAACAAATTTGCCCGTGGCACATTGAACAGGGGGCAAGTGAACATAATGTGCTGGAGCGACTCCGGTGTCTCCTTATCACATTCGCACGTGGCGGGGGCTTGGCCCTTTGAGAATCTATGTCTCAGGACGTTGGAGGGAAAAACGTTGAACCTCACTTTGGTGAAGGCCAGTCTATGGGCAACAGTCGAAAGGGAGGAGAGGTATGATGGAACGCAGTAAGTTAATGTGATACCAATGTTCTGAGGCGAACAAACACCTCCCCCCAGCATATAATTTCACTGTAGATCGATGCCATCCAGTCTTTGGAGGATCAGTCTTTGAGCAGTAATTTGGTCTAGTTTTAGGGAATCTGAAGGAGAGATTCCATAACTCAGGAGTTTGGCATGAATTCTACTAGTCCAAAGGCTAGAGAATTCATCTCGCCATAAGCATTGGACAAGGTAGTGGTTTGGTAGTCTATGCCACAATGATAACCAATAATTGAAGACTTGCTTCCACAGGCAAGTTTCTAAGGATGCGATCTTCAATTCTAGTCGCATGGCTGCGTTGCTTACGCACAGGGGGAGCATTAGGAGCCGACGTAGGAATTGATTTTGCAGTGTCTCGAGAGGAGCAAGATCTGTCATCACAGCCCAAAGCGGGGCAGCATAAGCAAGCACGGCAACCACTTTTGCCCTGAACACCTTTAGGGCCGAGGGAACATGCAAAGCTCCATCCGAAAAAAAGAATCGGAGGAGCGCATATGACAGAGTTTTGGCCTTGTTAAGTAGGTGTTGAATTTGAGCTTTCGACCCCAAATTGTATTGAAAAATAACTCCTAGGTATTGAAATTTTAGAACTTGCTCTATTTTTGCTCCACCAAGCTTCCATTTGGATTTATCTTAATGCTGCCAGTGTTTTCAGCTGTACACAATTATTTTCCATATATTCAATAAACATTTTCCAGTCTCCTTTAAACATATGTTCTCCTTGTTGTCTTATTATATATGTTAAGTTTGCAAGCTGCGCATATTCTTGCCATTCTTCTTTGGTTGGGACCTCGCTTGTTTTCCATTTTGGGGCTGACATAACATGGGCTGCAGTAGTAGCATACATAAATAACCTTTTTTTGACACCTGAGAATTTCAATCTGCATTATCCCCAACAGAAAGGACTCTGGTTTTTTTTTGTTTTTTTTTTGGTGGGGGGAGTACTTTAAAACATTTTCTCCAATTCGTTATGGATCATTTCCCAATACTCTTTTACCATTTCACAAGTCCACCACATATGAAGGAATGTTGCCTTCACCTCTTTGCATCTCCAGCACTTATCTGATTCAGTCTTATACATCTTAGCAAGCCTGTTGTTGTTGTTGTTTAGTTGTTTAGTCATGTCCGACTCTTCGTGACCCTATGGACCAGAGCACGCCAGGCACTCCAGTCTTCCACTGCCTCCTGCAGTTTGGTCAAACTCATATTGGTAGCTTCGAGAACACTGTCCAACCATCTTGTCCTCTGTCGCCCCCTTCTCCTTGTGCCCTCCATCTTTCCCAACATCAGGGTCTTTTCCAGGGAGTCTTCTCTTCTCATGAGGTGGCCAAAGTATTGGAGCCTCAGCTTCAGGATCTGTCCTTCCAGTGAGCACTCAGGGCTGATTTCCTCCAGAATGGAGAGGTTTGATCTTCTTGCAGTCCATGGGACTCTCAAGAGTCTCCTCCAGCACCATAATTCAAAAGCATCAATTCTTTGGTGATCAGCTTTCTTTATGGTCCAGCTCTCACTTCCATACATCACTACTGGGAAAACCATCGCTTTGACTATACGGACCTTTGTTGGCAAGGTGATGTCTCTGCTCTTAGCAAGTCTACTCAGAGTTAAATACAAACTGTGAATCATTTTCAGGTAGTTCCCCTTCAAAGAATAACATGCTTTCAAAGAATAATGTGCAACATGGTGGCACGTGCTTCTGTCATTCAAAGAAAAAAGTAAAGGACCCCATTGAGCTTTCCTAAGCCCTTGGAAAAACCTAATATCCAGGCTATCTGTTCAGAGAGTTTTCAAGCCGTAGCATACAGACATCTCATCCTCTACGTGCAAACTGAGTAGTACATTCCAATAAGTGAATCTGATACACATGTTGTGATGTGGAATTCCTTGTGGCTCGAAAAGGGGAGGCGCAGCCATTTTCCTGCCAGTTGTTTCCATCTTCCCGGTACCTTCTCAAGTCCCAAGTTTCCCTTATAGAAAAAAGATAACAATGCACAGAAACTTTCCCCCATATTTTGGGGAAAAATAAGTAGGCTGGTGGCAGAGTCAGTGAAAATATGGCATGAGTGGAAAAGGTCTCCACTTCTCCCTCTTCTGCTCTTGAGTACAAACCTCCAGTGGGTGCTTATTTTATTAAAAGAAAAGTGTATTCGGGGAATGCATCCAGGGAAAAGTTATACAGAACTCCATCTAAAGTGTAATGCAGCGGTCAGTAATCTAAGACCCATGGGCCACAAGCGGCCTACGGGGGTTGTTTAACTGGCCCCCGAGCCGCCCCCAAACTGAGCTGCCCGCTTGGGAAGTCCTCACACACTGTGCTAGGCTGGCGCAGCACGGTGCAGGGACTCGCTTCCGCAGTGCCGGAAATCGCGTCTGCACAGATGCAGATGCTGGATATTGTGGGTGCACACATGCACGATCCAGCCCACGAAGGGATCTCCACTGGAGTGGACCAGCCCAGGCGAGGTAAACCTTGCCGACCCCTGGTGTAATCCTTAGTCTATTTACTATAAAAGTGTCTCAGCAAGAACTTTTTATTTTGAAGTCCTGATAAACAATATTCATTATTTTATTTTATTTTTAAATGAAACAGAATACAGTGTTACCTTGGGTTACATACACTTCAGGTTACATATGCTTCAGGTTACAGACTCCGCTAACCCAGAAATAGTATCTCGGGTTAAAAACTTTGCTTCAGGATGAGAACAGAAATCGCACAGCGGCGGTGCGGCGGCAGCAGGAGGCCCCATTAGCTAAAGTGGTGCTTCAGGTTAAGAACAGTTTCAGGTTAAGAACGGACCTCTGGAACAAATTAAATACTTAACCCGAGGTACCACTGTATTAGACTTCAGTGGGAGGAATCACTTGGGTGTTACAGTCATGACTTTTCTCTTTTTATGCTCCCTATCATTTCCAAAATGCGATCCTAACAACAAATAATAACCTGCAGAAGTCCTCCCAAACCACCTTCAGGTTACTGCAAAGGCAGAGTGGTTTTTATTGGAGAAAAAAAAATGTTTTCAGGCAGATGTTTCAATAAAACTAAGAATAGCTAAGACTACAAAGAGACCCCTGAAGAACTAAAAATGAGTGTTTACCACACTGCCAATGCGAGAGTGTGCTATATTTTACTTACAAGGAAATTGGCTGGCTGAAAATGTGCAGTAAAAGTGCCTCTTAACACTGATATATTAAACACTGATGCACACATATCAAGTCAAGGCATAGTGCTGGCATAACATTTATAATGCCATGGTTAGTGATATTGTGCCAGCATCTCGGTCTGTGTCTATCCAAACACTCATTTGTTGGTGCCTCAAGTCAAAGACGGAATACAGGCAACGATTTACCTAGGGATAATTTGCCATAGGGATGCAGGTGGCACTGTGGGTTAAACCACAGAGCCTATGACTTGCCGATCAGAAGGTCGGCGGTTCGAATCTTCGCGATGGGGTGAACTCCCGTTGCTCGGTCCCTGCTCCTGCCAATCTTGCAGTTCGAAAGCTCATCAAAGTGCAAGTAGATAAATAGGTACCGCTCCGGCGGGAAGGTAAACGGCGTTTCCGTGCGCTGCTCTGGTTCGCCAGAAGCGGCTTAGTCATGCTGGCCACATGACCCAGCAGCTGTATGCTGGCTCCCTCGGCCAATAAAGCGAGATGAACGCCGCAACCCCAGAGTCGGCCACGACTGGACCTAATGGTCAGGGGTCCCTTTACCTTTACCTTTAATTTACCATAACGTGCATAACATTAATGCCTTTTAACGGTGGTGCAGTTGCAGATATTTTCAAACGAACCTGATGATAGACCCATTCCCATCGGGATTCAGACAAGTTTGGGACTGAATCTGTCTTGGATAATAGTTACTGAGTGAAGGATGGGGAAGTGTGATCCTTTTATTGGCTCTTGATAGCATTGACCATGGTATCGTCTATGGTTTGGGAGGCAACTGTTCTGCAGCCATTGTGGTCTTATCTCTAGGGATGGTTCTAGAAGCTAGCATTGGATAACTGTCTCTCAGCTCCTGGATCTTAAGCTAGGGGGCATCACAGGATATTGCCTTTTCTCTAATGCTGTTTTAACATTCATATGAAGCTGTTGGGAGGGAGTGGTCACCAGGAATTTTGAGGTGAGGTCATTGCTCTGCTGATGATACCCAACTCTATTTCTCTGTCACATCTGAACTGAAAATGGTATTTCACAGTTCGTATTTAACTCTGAGTAGGCTTGCTAAGAAGGGACACGGGTGGCACTGTGGGTTAAACCTGGGTTTCACTTTCTTTTTCTATCTCCTCCTTCTGGTGTGGTGTTCTGTACATACTATGCTGAGTGTTATTATAAGTTATTGTAAGTTTAAGTTAAGTCTGATGCAACTGGATTTCTTATGGACAGTGCCAATCCTGCGTGTATTGGATTTGTGACCATGATGCTCATTTGACCATGATGTTCAGTAAAGCTCTGCTGGTTGAAATGCAATTGCCTCTGGTCTGTTTTTTGGGGAATCCTGCAACGTGTTTAAGTTTTTACTCAGCTAACTATATACTGGAATCTGCTCTGGATCAATACTGAGTAGAATTCCATGACAATACTGCCTCTGATAGTGGATGTAGAATGTAAATATTGTGGCTAGTAGCCATTGATAGGGCATTTTGGTGGCTCTTTGCACAGTGGTGTAGCATGGGGGGGGGGGGGGCAGGGCATCGTCATCCCTGGCTGCAAAATTCTGAGGGGTGCAGCCGGGTGCAATGCCCAGACACCTGCCCCTAAGCTGGCCGAGCCACAAGACAGAGGAGCTGCCAAGCTGAGAAGTTGCATGGCCACTGCTAGCAGTCATGTGCCATGTCCTCCCCACCACCAGTGCATACTTCCACCCCAGCTGCCCAGTCCACCAGCCCTGCCCCGGCAACCCATGCTACACCATTGCCTTCTCATTTCCTTTTCCAGCTCTGTCCTTTTCGAGATGCGGCGACGAGAATCATAAACAGCATTCCAAATGCGGTTATACAGTGGTACCTCGGGTTACATACGCTTCAAGTCACAGACTCCGCTAACCCAGAAATAGTACCTCAGGTTAAGAACTTTGCTTCAGGATGAGAACAGAAATCGTGCTAGCGCGGCGCAGCGGCAGCAGGAGGCCCCATTAGCTAACGTGGTGCTTCAGGTTAAGAACAGTTTCAGGTTAAGAATGGACCTCTGGAATTAATTAAGTACTTAACCCAAGGTACCACTGTAGATCAGTTTTGCCCAATGGCATTATGAATCATATTGTCAACACTGTTTTAATCTCTTCCTAATCTCTTCACAAGGGACACGGGTGGTGCTGTGGGTTAAACCACAGAGGCTAGGACTTGCTGATCAGAAGGTCGGCGGTTCGAATCCCCGCGATGGGGTGAGCTCCCGTTGCTCGTCCCTCTTCCTGCCAACCTAGCAGTTCAAATGCACGTCAAAGTGCAAGTAGATAAATAGGGAAGGTAATTACCTCCGGCGGGAAGGTAAACGGCGTTTCCGTGCGCTGCTCTGGTTCGCCAGAAGCGGCTTAGTCATGCTGGCCATATGACCTGGACAAACGCCGGCTCCCTTGGCCAATAAAGTGAGATGAACGTCGCAACCCCAGAGTCAGTCATGACTGGACCTAATGGTCAGGGGTCCCTTTACCTTTAATCTCTTCACAGCTGCCACACCCCAGTTCTTTTTGCCCCCAATGTGCATCATTTCACACTTGCTTACGTCGAACTGCATTTATCATTTTAATACTACCCATTCTCCCAGTGTGGAGTGGTCCCTATGGAACCACTCGCAGTCCGTGGGTTTTTTTTTACCACCCTGAAGTCATTTGTATCTATCCCACCAGCATCTCTCTTGAGAGTCCTCAGACTGACTTACAACAAATCAAGTATAAAAACACTACAATTCCATTTCTGTGTAATAAAAATGAAAATACTGAACTAGCTAGCAAGTACCTAAAACAGTAATAAAATGCATAACAATCCAGCTTTTCAGCAGCTGATAAATTACTGTGTAAAACCACACAGAGCAAATCTCCCCAAGCCTGTTCATTTTTTAAAACAAGTTTAGCTTATTTTTATTATAAATATTAGAATTTACGGTCAGGTATGTATATGATTGCAGCCTCACTCATTAAAAGGCTTGATACTTAGGGTGAATACAGCACCACATTAGTTAACTAATGAAATCAATGAAGGCAATGAAATCAACTTGTTATGACTAGACGAACTGAGAAAGATAACAAACTTTTTTTTATAAAAGAATGGAAATTGTTTACTGAATATTTACAGATAAATTGTAAACAGATAAAAACACTGGCAGGATTATTGTAATAACCTGCAGCTATATAAGAGTATATGTTTAAAGGTAAAGGGACCCCTGACCATTAGGTCCAGTCGTGGCCGACTCTGGGGTTGCGGCGCTCATCTCGCTTTATTGGCCGAGGGAGCCGGTGTACAGCTTCCAGGCCATGTGGCCAACATGACTAAGCCACTTCTGCCGAACCAGAGCAGCACATGGAAACGACGTTTACCTTCCCGCCGGAGCGGTACCTATTTATCTACTTGCACTTTGACGTGCTTTTGAACTGCTAGGTTGGCAGGAGCAGGGACCGAGCAACGGGAACTCACCCCAACGCGGGGATTCGAACCATCGACCTTCTGACCGGCAAGTCCTAGGTTCTGTGGTTTAACCCACAGCGCCACCCAGAAGTTTAATAAATGAGTAAGCTTAGTTAATTTTGATATGCAGAAGATAATAAAAATAAATTTAAGGAACCGCAGAAAGAGAAGTAAGTAAGTCGAGTTTTAAAATGACAAAATGATTGTAAAATCCATAAAATGTATAAATCTGAAAAGTATAAATAATTTTGTAATAATAATGATAATAATTATTATTATTATTATTATTATTATTATTATTATTATTATTCCTCTGGGGCTCCTACCTTCAGAGTTCCGTCTCATTATCACTTGTCTCAGCAAGTCTCTCACCATCATCTGACAGGCATCCCTCTTGCTGGCCACTATAAGGCTTGCATGTAAATCAGCACTTTGTGACATCAGCTGGCAAAGAGAGGCCAGGCTGCTGGGTTGCCAGGCAGCTGAATTAATAATATTAATATTTATTTTCTTATTTACCGCCCTTCATCTGTAGATCTCAGGGTGGTTTACAACATAAAAATACAAGATTTTTAAAATAAAAAACCATAATAAAAGCAAGAACAAAACAAAACCAACAATCCTTGCTCCTTTATCCCTCGATGTGACCTTTGGCAACCATAGCATCCTCAAGAAGGGTAAATTGGAGACTTGTCAGTAATTAGTCAGTTCTGGGGGTGTATATATGGTATTCATTATGTTCAAATAAAGAGGTGTGATTCCACTTTTCACAGATGGCACAGTAATTTCTCCAAAGCTGCTATGGGTGAGGTTGGGCTTTTTTTGGTTCATTACGCCGTTGTTTTTAAGGCACTTCAGGAATGAAAGGTAAAGGAGTCAAAAGCACCAACAAACGGCAAGTAATGTGAATGACCCCCCTTGGGTGCTTTGTTACGACGCAGCTGCTGGCAATTGAGGCCAATGTTTGTGCAACTCTTTCCGTGTGCGTGCATGGGAACGATCATCCAAAGTTTAAGCGCCGTTCCGTATATTATTTATGCTAACAATGTAGTAACATGGTAGGATATTTACACAGATTGTGCCACTGGGCAGCATTTCCAAGCTGGTTGTTCATTAAATTTTGATTCCCTGACTTAAATGGAGATAGGTGAGTTTTTGAAGTAAAAATGTACTCCAGGCTTCTCTGGTTCTTTAACTGAAAAAAGGATTCTTGTGATCAGTTCCCCCTTAACCCCTAGGGCTTAAAAAGCTTATGAGCTCATGGAAATATTTTTTGCCACCAGTACATTAACTTGGTTTCGCCTACAAAATAGCTTCATCTCAAAGATTTCAGAGCTCATGCAGAGATGCCACCACTATAGCAGTCCTGGCTTATCATGAGTGTCACACGTTTATAGTCACACAGAGTTTGCTCGCAAAGGGAGGCTGCAAGACCTAGCCTGTGATAGTTTGCATAGTATTTTTCAGGTTACAATGTGCTCCTGCTTAATAGATAAACATAAGAGAAGAGGCAGAGGAAATAAGTTCCATTCATTTCCTTGTTGAAAAAGAAACTGTAAGGCTGCCTCTGTGGAATTAAAAGAAAAGTCAGTGAAAGATTCAGAGGGTTCAGGTTTTCGGGTTGGAATGAGATGTTATACCAGACAAAGGTGGCTTTCAAAATGGTTATAGCGTGCCGAGGTCTTCCCTCTATGATTTAGAGGTACTGTGACAGCATCACATGGTGTATAAATGTAGTGTAAACACAGACAACTGGGAAACATGGGCCTGCGAGCGCTCCAATTGGAGAACAGCCTTTACCAAAGGTGTCATGGGCTTTGAAGACACTCAAACTCAGGACGAAAGGGAGAAATGTGCTAAGAGGAAGGCATGCTTGGCAAACCCTCACCGTGATCAACTCCCACCCAGAAACCTATGTCCCCACTGTGGAAGGACGCGTGGATCCAGAATTGGCCCCCACAGTCACTAATGGACACACTGTTAAAACTGTGTTCATAGAAGATAATTTTACTTGCTATGGTGGATTGCTCAAGAAGAAGAAGAAGAAGAAGAAGTGTGTTTCCTCAACCCCAGTAGCGACTGCCGATGATATGAAATGGGAGTTTGAGGGATGTACAATATCATGATATTGCAATGTGAATACAGAATGGAAGATGGCAGGACCCCCAAGGATGTGCTCTACAAAGTGCTGGCTTCGGCACCATTTCCGTTGGCAGACCAACCCCTACGTTACAAAGATGTCTGCAAACATGACATGAAGACTGGCAACGTTAACCCTGTGCTGTGGGGATCCCTTGCAGATGACCCCAATGCCTGGAGACAGACAGTCAGGTTGTGTATCCATGGCGCTGTGGTCTAAACTACTGAGCCTCTTGGGCTTGCCGATCAGAAGGTTGGTGGTTCGAATCCCCGCAACGAAGTGAGCTCCTGTTGCTCTGTCCCAGCTCCTGACAACCTAGCAGTTTGAAAGCACACCAGTGCCAGTAGATAAATAAGTACCACTGCAGTGGGAAGATAAACAGCATTTCCATGCACTCTGATTTCCATCACAGTGTTCTGCTGCGCCAGAAGTGGTTTAGTCATGCTGGCCACATGACCCAGAAAGCTGCCTGTGGACAAACGCCAGCTCCATTTTAAAAATAATAATAATAATAATAATATTTATTACTTTTAAAGCTTACAAAAAAGAAAGAAAAGAAAAAAGGCAGGAGAAAGAAAACAAAAAAGTGAAAAAACAATACAGTACAATATATAAACAATACAAAACACAACCTTAACACATTAAGCTAAACACAATAAACAAAACAAAACAAAACAAAAACAATTTAAAAACATACATCATACCTTTTCCATACTCTTATCTTTCATTCCCTTGTTTCATCGACCTCCTCTCACCTCCCTTTTTGTATTCCACTTCTATTAATTGTTTCAGCAATTCCTTTCCATCTTTCTCTATTTTCTGTCATATAAATGTCTTAACATATTTTTAATCTTATTTCCATTAAAACTAATATACATATTTAAGCTTAACTCCTTATAACATTTCTACTAAGGCCATAAAATTTCATTCCAACATTTTTCTATCACTCATTAATTTTACAGTATTTCTATATACAGACTTTAAATTTTCCAATTCTCTTCCACCATCTCCTCTCCCTGGTCTCGGACTCTGCCAGTCACTTCCGTCAACTCCATACAGTCCATCAACCTGGAGATCTTATGTCTGAGGCTCTTAACTCTTTTCCAAGTCCCTTCTGCAGGTCTTCTTCATATTCTTTGATGCTATAGAGCAGATCTCGGGAAAACTCCGACCCAACAATATTTTTATTCCTCCTCGACAGGTCAGCCAGATTTCCATAGTTAAAGCTAAGATCCATAAAGTATTTCAGGACATGTTTCAAGATTCCTCCAAATCCAAAGGCCCCCAGAACTCCAGTCTCCTCCTGACCCAAGTCCATGTCCCAAAATTCAGTTAATCCCTGCATGGAGGGATCTTTCCAGCTTTCTTTCTCCAGTCCAGGCCGGGCTCCGATCCTCAAAATCTGACTTTTTCTAGAATCAATCATAAAATGCCTCAACTTATAGTCCTCAATTTGCCTCTGTAAGGCTGAGGCTCCCACTTGTATTACTTTAGGTTTGACATCAACAACTTTCTCCTTCTCCTTCTCCACAATTTGTTCTGCTGAAATAGATTCCTGTACCAAATCCTGAATAATTTCTGTATTGGTGCTCACTTTTTGTCCCAAATTAATCACTTTTTGTCCCAAGTTATCAATTTTAGTAGTCATAACATCGGTCTTCTTGTGAAGCTGTTCCAACAAATAGCTTATCTTACATAATGCAGTCACTAAGGCTTCTCCTGTCGACATTCTTAAATGGTCCAAGGTCCCACCTCTTCTCCTGCTTCCAAGGGGGGTTTAATGATTTTAATCGATGGAAGTTTAATCCTTTACATAAGGCTTTCCAAGACCTTAGCTTGCAGCTTCTTTGCTTCAATCTATTTACAAAAGGGGAAGGCGGACTTCCTATTTGAAACCTTCCCGTTTCGGTACCAAATTAAGACTTTTGTAAATCCAATTTTCCGTTCTACTCACGGGTAGTTGTTTAAAGTCAAATTGTCCACAGGAAAAAGTCAGCGCTCTCTGGCAACAGCAATGAGGCTTCACTCAGTGAAAAAAGCAGTCAATTAGAAGCACCGCGCCCCTTACCCCACGTTGCTCCGGATCCCCGAAACCGGGTCTCCCCATGAGTAGGGGAGGCGCAAAAGGTGCCATCCAAATCCCACATTCACAGGCTTCTCCCGCCTGTGATTTTAGTGGGTGGCGGTCAGACCCTGATTTCCACTGAGCAAATTCCTCCCGATTGGAGGAACTCCGCCATTGCCGAAGGCGCCAACCCGGAAGTCTCTCCCTCGGCCTGAAAGTGAGATGAGCACCGCAACCCCATAGTTGCCTTTGATCATGGCCACTGGTCCCATTACCTCCTGGCAAATAGAAGGGGAAGAAATGGAGGCAGTGAGAGATTTTACTTTCTTGGGCTCCATGATCACTGCAGATGGTGACAGCAGCCACGAAATTAAAAGATGCCTGCTTCTTGGGAGAAAAGCAATGACAAACCTAGACAGCATCTTAAAAAGTAGAGACATCACTTTGCCAACAAAGGTCCGTATAGTTAAAGCTGTGGTTTTCCCAGTAGTGATGTATGGAAGTGAGAGCTGGACCATAAAGAAGGCTGATCGCCGAAGAATTGATGCTTTGGAATTATGGTGCTGGAGGAGACTCTTGAGAGTCCCATGGACTGCAAGAAAAACAAACCTATCCATTCTTAAGGAAATCAGCCCTGAGTGCTCACTGGAAGGACAGAACGTGAAGCTGAGGCTCCAATACTTTGGCCACCTCATGAGAAGAGAAGACTCCTTGGAAAAGACCCTGATGTTGGGAAAGATGGAGGGCACCAGGAGAAGGGGACGACAGAGGACGAGATGGTTGGACCGTGTTCTCGAAGCTACCAGCATGAGTTTGACCAAACTGCGGGAAGCAGTGGAAGACAGGAGTGCCTGTCGTGCTCTGGTCCATGGGGTCTCGAAGAGTCGGACACGACTAAATGACTAAACAACAACAACCGTCCAGGGGTCCTTTACCTTTACCTTTACCTTTACCATAGCAGTGGCCAGAGTAGGAATGACCTCTGGGAGAAGCACAGAGAGAAGAAATGCCATGGTTCATCTGCAGCAGCATAACTGGACACCTTCACCTGCCCCACCTGCAACAGAAAAAGTCTCTCCTGTATTGGTTTCTACAGCTAGAGCACTGTAGCTCTCCTTGGGCTTCTGTACTTTCCCTGTTTTCTCTGTTGCAGTTGTAAGGAGAAGAGCAAACAGGGTTGCTGTTTTTAATTAACTGCAATTTACAACTACATTGGAACCCTAAACTGTGCATAATTGTCACTTTGCTTCTTGTAACAAGCCAGGTTCATAACCCATGGTTTGAAGTTGGCTTGTTTCAAACAAAGCGTAACTTCAGTTAGTTGGATTCAGATGAAATGATAAATTGCAGTTGAATAAAAACAGAAGCAAAAGTTTCCAATCCCCTCTGCCAGAAGAAAAGAAGGGGGGAACTCATTCTGCAGCTTCTTCTGATCACGATAAACCATGGTTTATCACGGCATCCGAACCAGCTCATTGTTAGCTCATTCTATTTTCTATTTCTTAGGCTGCATTTTCCCTTCCTCGCTACCCTCTGTTTTGCATGGTACATGTTGAAACTGGCAGCCTGTGGTTGTCTTTAAATGAAAATGTTATCTGTTTACTATTCAAATGCAATTTTTAAACAGTTTTGCTCAGCACATTTGATTTTAAAATCCTATTAAAGCTGCCATATTCCTCGTCTACCTTGTTCCTCCCTCTGCGCTGACATTGAGTTTCTTCGTTTTTAAATAGGAATATAATATTGTATGTCTGTTCGGGGTGATGCAATTTCCTGCATTAAATTACGAGTCATTGGGCAAGGCTGTTCACCTTCCCTATCATGGAAATTTTGTGCTCAGACACATTTTATCCCCACATTTACAAAATGTATTATTAGCTTGGCTATCTTGCAATTGCTCCACAGACCACACTTTCATTTTAAATCTGCAAAGCTTATCACTGTGCCTCTTACCATCTGATGGAAATCGTCAGAATTGCTGAGTTAAGATAAACACCCTCATTCTGCAGTGCGAAGGGATGTGGAGGAGGGGGGTGGGCGGGCATAAGCAGCAAAAATGCTAATTTGTTTTAAAGTTTAAACTACTGACCTATGTACTGAAGATAAGCATATCCAATTTTAAATCTTCCATATCTTTTTGTAATGTCTAATTGCATAGTTAAATGAGCTGTAAAACCAGAAATGCAGCCGTAACCTCTAAACAATTTTGCACAGTTCTAGAACATTTGAGATAACAAGAGTAAACCTTAGGAGAGCTTTTGCTTTTCTCCTCTATTAATATTCTGTTTTAGAGGGCATTGTTTAATCAACAGGAGATTCTTTCTGCTTGGACAGTTTTTCCAATTTATTGTTGGGCTTGCTTTATGATCCTGGAGGTGATCAGATTGTATGTTTCGTTGCCTGGCGTGTTCAAGAAATGACTTCTAAGAAATGTCCATTAGTCCTTCAGAGAACCACGGCAGAGATCTCATTGGAAAAGCCACAAGTATATGCATTTATTTAGATACACATATATCTAAGTGTGAGTTAAATCGACAAACCATTAATAGCTATGCAAATCTAGCATTGGTTTATCGGACTATGCTCTGGTGAATTCTCAAGCTTATCAAAGAATTCTTGCTTAGACTATTAGTGTTGTAACTGAAGCAAGTCCACCTCCATATTTGTTATAAGTGAATGGCTCTTCAAGCCATCACAACAATTGGGCTGCTGTATGGACATTGGGGGGTGGGTTTGCAACATTTTCTTGCTGCACGGTATTTTTCGCTAAGCAGCTGGTGGTGTTGAGCTCTTCAGAATAACTGCTCATACAGGGACAGATAGAAAGGAGACACTTTCACCCTGGTATGGTTCCCCTTTATCACCTACATAGCCCAACAAGACAACAACAAGAGTCCGCCGACAGCATACAAATCAATCTGGCTGACTTGATCCAAAAACTCACACATACCCCACACTCACACACATAAACAAATCTCACTACAGTGGTACCTCTAGTTACAAACTTAATTCGTTCCAGAGGTCCGTTCTTAACCTGAAACTGTTCTTAACTAGAGGCGTGCTTTCGCGAATGGGGCCTCTTGCTGCTGCTGTGCCGCTGGCACACGATTTCCGTTCTCATCCTGGGGCAAAGTTCTCAACTTGAGGTAGCTCTTCAAGGTTAGTGGAGTTTGTAACCTGAAGCGTTTGTAACCTGAGGCGTTTGTAACTCGAGGTAGCTCTGTACAGCCAACCAAAGACAGCCAACCACCCTCTAGGCCAGCAGTTCTCAACCTGTGGGTCCCCAGATGTTGTTGGGCTACAACTCCCATCATCCCTGATCTCTGGCCTTGCTAGCTATGGGTAATGGGAGTTGTAGTTCAACAACATCTGGGGACCCACAGGTTGAGAAAGGCTGCCCTAGGCCACCCCCAACCTCTCTCAGCACCAAGGAAATACAACAAG
Source organism: Podarcis erhardii (assembly GCF_964252035.2). Taxonomy (NCBI): domain Eukaryota; kingdom Metazoa; phylum Chordata; class Lepidosauria; order Squamata; family Lacertidae; genus Podarcis; species Podarcis erhardii. Next base: position 14,337,384 of record NC_138512.1, read on the forward strand.
CGAATAGTAAGAGAACACACACAAGTGACACTGACACAAAACCCCACACATACACTAAGTAGAAGAATCAAAGCATAGCTGCCCAACCCAACCCACCATTCCCCCTCCCTCTTTCCACCTCTTTTCTTCCTAACAACAACAACAACAAAAGGATAGGAAGCTTCAAACAAAACAGATCCAAGCAGTTCTGTCCTGTTTCCACTTGCTCTTTTTAGTTAATCTACCCCACTTGGTTTATTTAAACCAAGGACTTGTACATTGACCACTAATATCTGTGCTGCAGATATCATTGCAAATTTATTATGCTATTTTTGTGATGTACAGATGACATTAGGAGACTTGGTCTTTTTATTGATACCTTTCCTTATTCCTATGATCCTGGTTTAGAATATCTGCTCGCAATTGTGCCTCTTCATCGGGCACTAGCACCAAGCCACATTTATGGCAGGCATCGGAGATGGCAAGGAATAGTTAAGAGAAATTAGGAACCACAAGGAAGTGGGGCCTGTTTTGGGTGTGGGGAAAGGAAAGGTGGACCACATCAGAACTGCTCCCCATTTGGGAGCTTAGCATTCAGGGGTTTCTTTTTCAGCCGGAGCTTACCGGAGCTCAGTTACGGCACCTCTCAAGTGGGCGCCATTGCCATTCCAAGAGGAGACGTTTGTGGTGAGCTCTCACACCTCTTTTTCCAGATATACAGTTAGAAAAGAACTATGGAGCTTTGCTTCCGTATATGATTATGGAAGCGAGACTTTTATATGTAACCAAAGATGGAAGGACTCGCCACTAGCAACAATGGAAGAATGGCTGTTAAAATTATTGGACTTAGCTGAGATAGCAAAATGGGCATGCCCGCCCATCAGATGTCAAAGAGATAAACAACTACCTGACATTCAGAAGACATCTTAAGGCAGCCCTGTGCAGGGAAGTTTTTAATGTGTGACATCTTAGTGTATATTTTGTCTTTGTGGAAGCCGCCCAGAGTGGCTGGGGAAACCCAGCCAGATGGGCGGGGTACAAATAATAAATTATTATTATTATTATTATTATTATTATTATTATTATTATTAATCAGATGAAAGTCATTGTTAACATTGATTGAAGATTGGAAACCTCCCGTAGACATTTTGCGTGAAAAAGACATAATGACATTTGGATTTGAGGATGGAAGATAATGTTTGTTTATAGAAAGTGGCAGTGTTAGACTGGAGTGGTTAAAATGAATATTGATTATAAGTGTCAGAGTCACCCGTGGTCCCAGCTCACAAGAGACCAAAGTCCACTCCAGCTTATGTACAAAAGCTTTTATTGAAGAACATTATTAGCTTTACATCCGAGCTCCGTGACTCTACGTCTGTTACGCTTAGACCGCTGAAGTACCCTCTGAGTCGGTCCCCCCTCTACACCAGTTTAAGAGGCTTGTACTGGTCCACCTCTTCCTCTCTTTCCTTTTCCGCAGGGTCTTTCTGCCCCCCTGTGTTCTCTCCCTTCGGGACTCTCCAGAGGCTGAGTCCTCTGCCGCCTCCTCCCCCCTCCTTCGGGCTTTGGGACCAGGCTCCTCCCCAGGACTCTCTTCATTTCCGCGCGCCTCCCATTTTGAACTTGGCGCGCGTACGTTGCTCCTGACCTTGCCTTCGACAGTTACACTGCCCTCGATACTACCTTCCTCCCCTTCCGGCAGGACGTTTTGCCCTGATCTCCTTCCCCTCTCTGCTTCCTGTTCTGCTCCTTCTGACACACTGGTCACTCCTCCCCCCTCACTCCGTTCCAGCGGAGCAGCCGGTCTCGCTCTCCAACTCCCACTGGGGGTTCCCCCTTCGTTTCCCTGCTCCTGACTGCTTCCCCCTCTAGCTTCCCTTAGCTTGACCAGAGGGGCTCCCTTTTGGGAGTCCTCCGATTCACTGGACGGACTCATGGACAATCTTGGGTCATTGTCATCCTCTTCCTCGTCACTCTGGAATCCTTCCCCCTCACTCTCTGTCTCCTCCCTCATCTGCGCCTCTCTCCCTGAACCCCTGACAATAAGCTTTGTATTTCTCCTTATACATCCTAATAAAATTTATTGAGAAAAGGGGGGAAAAGGGAAAATAGCACTTGTAACAGTGCCTTAGGACTAGCAATACACTGGCTTCCTTTAACCAAAACTAACCAGGAAGTAACAGGAAACTCCACCACTTTCTGGACTAGTTACATTGAGGGGAAAACTAGAACCAACACGAAAGCCTTTCTTTTATCTGGAAACCACTGTGGGTTTATCCTCCGGCATTCATAGCTAATGTTTTAATGTACTTGTTAAGGAATATGGGGATTGGGAATGTAATTATTGAGGCAAATGGATTAATAAGAAATAAGGGTGGGAATGTACAGCTTAAAATGCTGACAGCATTAAGATAAATTCAACAGTGTATATAAGTTTTGATGGATGCAAGAGTGGAATACTGAATGGTATAGTTTTTGTAAAATGTGCAGGGATTTATGGTATGTAAAATGAACCATGGAAAGAGAAGAAGGCAAGTCATTGATATCTTCTTGTTGTTGTTTACTCATTTAGTCGTGTCCGACTCTTCGTGACCCCATGTACCAGAGCACGCCAGGCACTCCTGTCTTCCACTGCCATTGATATCTTAAGGATGTAAAAATGAGTACTTTAAATTGTAAAACAGAAAATTTATTTATAAATATATACAAAATAAAGGGTGGGAAGGAGCTGCTTTGATCACACTCTTTTTTTATATATGGTCCTTTGCCTGAAGATATTTGACCACCTCAACAGTACAGAAAAGTGTCACTGCTATTATATCTGAACAGGGGATTCCAGTCTTAGCTTGAACCTTGAACCAAGATTTCCAGATATAAATGCCCACCTATGGTAAATTTATCATTAAACCACCCAAATTGTAAAACACTGGTCATTTTAAAATTAAATAGAGTCCCTCACTCCTCATTTTTATATCACAGTACGTGACTGTGATTACTTCGTGAAACAACTGGACATCACTTCCTGGGTCTATTGCAAAATGGAATATCACATTTTCTCAAGTGTTTTGAGCTTCCTGCAGACTGCCTCTATTTGCTCACCTCTTTGGCCACAAAGCTTGCTGATTATAATTAGCAAGAGATGGAAAAGGGGTTGTGTTATTTATTCTTTTGTTGGTCTCTTGAATTTGTAATCAACCGAACCAAGTTACCAGGGGGGTCACTACCTCAATTAATAACACTTCATGCTTGGGATTGATTACATCTAAATGTTAATCAATTCACATTAAATACCTGGTGTTGGTTCTCTCCTTTTTCAATTTTCTGTTTGTTTGGCTTCATGTAACTGACAGAAGTATTAAATCCTAATGTCATTTGCTTTCCCAGTAGCTTCTCCTCCCAAAAAACTAATATTTGATTGGAAAGATCTAGACTTATTCTGTATAACAGAGTTATAAAACCTTGGTTAAGGAAAGATGAGCTACATGGATACACCTTGCTAGATTCTGCTATAATTATTCTTTGCTTACAGTCTAAGCACAAAATTTCTTCTGTCTCCAGTTTTCGTAGTTGATGACAAACTGAGCTAACATTTCTGAATCTTGCTTTAGTGATGAACACCACAGCATCATAAGCAACAACTTGCAAATACTACCTTCTTAAGTCATCTGCCACAAAACCGCTTTAGTAATAAGAAGTCTAATTGCTCAGTTACAAATAACTGGAATTCATAGACCTTAACTATGGTGGTTCACCTGGCTCCTTCATTGCATATCTTTAGGCACCAGGCAAAAACATTTCTCTTTAACCAGGTCTTTGGCTGACTAATAATAAATGTGTTTGTGGAAGGGGGACTATTGGTTTGCTTTTGCTTTTCTTATTTTTATCATGTATTTTGTGTTCTCATTTTGTATTTTTATGTATGTTCTATTATTATGCTTTTTTGTTGTGAACTTTGGAAGGAACTTACAAGGGCATATTTTAAAGATCTAACAGCCTATATTTCCACACCTGTTTTTAAAATCTCTGTTGAGGTTTTCTCAGCAACGTGCCTCCAACGTGGATCTTGGCATCCAGGGAATTCTCCTTTTTATACCTTTTTTCTTTTTCTTTGCCACCAACATAAATGGCAAGGGTGTTATTGTTTTGTTTGTTGCTATGCTACATATTTTTGTGTTTTTATATTGCAAGCTGCACCGTGATCCTGGGATGAAGGGCAGCATAGAAATTTTAAAAATAAATAAAATAAATACATTTAAAGCACATGACTTTCCCCCAAAGAATCATGGAAACTGTAGTTTAAGGATGCTTGGAATTATAGCTCTCTGCAGGGGAACCTACAGTTCCCAGGTTTCTTTGGGGAAAGACATGCACTTTAAAGGTGCATTGGATATGTTTTAAATGTATGGTGTGAATCTGTCCTATGCATACTTTCAAATGTTTTTGGCTTGCTATTTCAATGCCTGTCGCTTATTACTATCCACCAAGGTGTTGACTGGTTTGCTATTGAGAATAGTGTCCGGTTATTGCTCAACATCCCCCATCAATTCTTAACCAACAATATTTCTTATGGTGCAAGGCTTTCGCTCCAAACACCCACATTTCACATCCTTCTCTGAGGTGAGCAATTGGTTTAACTTTGTAACATCTTGCGTATGAAATAACATCCCAAAGTTAATCTACATCTTACTGAAATAGACAAGTTTATCAGATACATCGAAAATAATTGGATACTGGGGAAACAGTAGGACAAAATGTACAGGACAAAACATGGACGACTCAATCAAAGAAAACTATATTAACAATATAGTGCAGCTGCTATTATCTGCAGGAAAATTACGATAAACCAAAGACACCTTATAGAGACACTATTACTATTCCGTTTATGAAATCTTTTGTTTCAGACACATGACTTGTCTCCCTCAGTCTTCAACTGGATTGCTTTAGTAATAGTTATAATTATAGTTGTTTTAACCCACTGGTCAGTGACTCTTGCCTTCCTGCTCTTATTCTGAATGGTTTTTTATAAATATTGTATCTTGCTTTCATAATTTTGTATTGTAGCTATTTTTAAAATGATGGTCTATGACTGCAATAAACCGAAACTAAACTAATACCTAGGGATAATTCCTTAAAATGATTACATCAGTGGCATGTTACACTGGTATGTCTGGCAAAGATAACAAATACAAATACAGTGGTACCTCTAGTTACGAACTTAATTCATTCCAGATGTCCATTCTTAACCTGAAACTGTTCTTAACTAGAGGTGTGCTTTCGCTAATGGGGCCTCTTGCTGCTGCTGCGCCGCCGGCACACGATTACCATTCTCATCCTGGGGCAAAGTTTTCAACTCCAGGTAACTCTTCCAGGTTAGCAGAGTTTGTAACCTGAAGTGTTTGTAACCTGAGGCATTTGTAACCTAAGGTACTACTGTACAGCCAACCAAAGACAGCCAACTACCCCCTAGGCCTGTCAGGAGTTCAGCCTACACTCGAGTAGGACCCTGGCAGAGACACATGCTCGACTGACATGTTCCCTCCCTCCTGGTCATTTGTTCGGGAGCTTCAAAAGCTTTCTTCAGCCTGAACATCACAGCGACCGATGCTAACCGACACCAGCACACTTAGAGATCCACAGAATTTGTACACCTTGCATGACAGACCTCAGCAACTCAGCATTTTGGCTAATCTACTTTATTTACATATAAACACACAGGTTAGTGGAGTTTGTAACCTGAAGCTTTTGTAACCTGAGGCGTTTGTAACTCGAGGTACCACTGTAATGCAGAAGGTTGAGAAAAACTGCAACCAGCAAAGTGAACATATGCACATGTCTTGGTCATGTCCTGTTGCATCACAGTTTTGGAGTATGATATTTGCATTACAGAAATGATGCAGTGGCTAGACTTCAACAATTTGGGGAGAACAATCTGAGAAAGTGACATCTAAGGAGCTAATGGTATTTATGTGTTTCCCATGTGTATCTACAGGGTAAGGTAAAAAGGTAAAGGACTCTTGGACTGTTAAGTCCAGTCAATGGCGACTATGGGGTTGCAGTGCTCATCTCGCTTCCAGGCTGAGAGAGAACTGGCGTTTGTCCACAGACAGCTTTCCGGGTCATGTGGCCAGCAGGACTAAACTGCTTCTGGCGCAATGAGACACCGTGGTGGAAACCAGAGCTCACGGAAATGCCGCTTACCTTCCTGCTGGAGCGGGACCTATTTATCTACTTGCACTTTGATGTGCTTTCGAACTACTAGGTTGGCAGGAGCTGGGACAGAGCAACGGGAGCTCACCCCGCCGCGGGGATTTGAACCGCCGATCTTCTGATCGGCAAGCCCAAGAGGTTCAGTGGTTTAGACCACAGCGCCACCCATGTCCCTGCAAACACCAGGGAGCTGCTGGTGTTAGTCTCCTCCCCAAAAAGCTAAGGTTTCCGAGGGATGTGGTACTGAAGCCCACCTGAAAGTGGGTTGAGACCCCCTGGTAGCCCTTGACCTGCTGTTTGAGGAGCAATGCTCTACAGCAGTTGTAGTATTAATGTAGCACGAAGGTGAAAAGCAACGCTTCACCTGATTTCTTTCCATCTAATCACGATCTGTGTAGTTTATTAAAACCATGTGAAAAGGACTTGGCCATAGCAGGAGTCTTCTAAGAGCCAGATATTAACAGCAGCTTTTGCACTTAAAATTTTAGCATTTGCATTTCTAAAGCAACTTTCTCATTAGCATACAGGAGCACCGTACAGAGTTCAGTGACCAGAAGCTCTAAGCGGTAATTAAAAAGAAATTCTCAAATGACATCTAATTAAAAATGGTTTTGGGCAAAATGAATTATGAACCTAGTCTTCAGGTTTCTTCCTTACAGCATTCATCCTCCTGATGTCAGATGGAAGTTAAGTTGCAAAAGTGACTATTGGAACAGTAGAAACCTCTGGCAGTTGCTGACTTCAGAAGTTAGTAGAGAGCAATCAACAATAGTCTGCAACTTTTGGATTATCTTGCCATTTGGGTATCGCTTCTCGGCCTTTTGGCTAAGATCAAGCGTAGCCTAGGAAGTCTTCTGCTAGCAAAGAATGCAGTACAATGCTTTTGAATAAGTAATGAATTATCTCACTTCAACTTCATAATTATTTCATAACTGTTTTATTGGTTTTACGTAATTTTATACTTTAACCATTTCAAAACATTAAAATAAAAGGTTCTTTCAAACCTTCAGACCTCCTTCCCTCCCTCCATGGGTTCCATTTCCAAAGAGAATATATTATTATTTTTTCTTTTTCTGCATCTTTTGCCGTTATCTATCTGTTATATATTCATAGTTTCCAAAGTTCATTTCACATTACAAGTGTCATTGTATCCCTGCCAATGTTTTTCACTATTTACAGTGGTCTTTTAAGTATGTTAAAAAATTATTCCAGTCTTTTAGAAATACTTGATCTTCTGGGTTTCTGATCTTTCCGGTCAGTCTCGACATCTCTGAATATTCCATTAACTTAGTCTGCCATTCTTCTCTAGTCAGCACTTCTCCCTCCTTCCATCTCTGGGCTAGAAGAATTCTCGCTGCCCTCACTGCATACATGAACAGTCTCTTATCTTATTTTGGTATCTCTTCACCTATTATACCTAACAAAAAGGCTTCTGGTTTTTTAACAAAAAGTTTTCTTTAATATTTTCTTTAACTTATTATATATCATTTCCCAGAAAGCTTTTGTTGTTGTTTAGTCGTTTTCTCGTGTCCGACTCTTCGTGACCCCATGGACCAGAGCACGCCAGGCACTCCTGTCTTCCACTGCCTCCCGCAGTTTGGTCAAACTCATGCTAGTAGCTTCGAGAACACTATCCAACCATCTCGTCCTCTGTTGTCCCCTTCTCCTTGTGCCCTCCATCTTTCCCAACATCAGGGTCTTTTCCAGGGAGTCTTCTCTTCTCATGAGGTGGCCAAAGTATTGGAGCCTCAGCTTCAGGATCTGTCCTTCCAGTGAGCACTCAGGGCTGATTTCCTTAAGAATGGATCAGTTTGATCTTCTTGCAGTCCATGGGACTCTCAAGAGTCTCCTCCGGCACCAGAATTCAAAAGCATCAATTCTTTTTTTTTTTAAAAAATATATTTATTCAAATTTTAAAGGTTACAAAAAGAATCAAAAAAGAAAACAAAACAGTACATAAAAGCAAATCACATCCAGGAAAAAGTAAAAGAGCGAAAACAGAAAAAAAAGTTAAAAATACATACAGTCAAAAAGTCAAAAAGAAAAAAGAACAAGTCAAACCTTTACATATTTTCCTTTCTTTAACTTATTTCCTTGACTTCCTCACACCTCCCCTCTTTATATTCTAGTTCAGATAGGTATTTCAGCAAATCCTTCATCTTGTTTTTATCCTAATAATTTATCTTGATATCCTGTAATTTTTCATTCCCTCTTTCACCAATTATCCATCCATTTTTACTTTATTTAATCTTATTTCTCATTAAAACTGATATATTTGAACTTATTCTCTTAAGACGTTTCCCCTAGGGTTATAAAAATTTCATTCCACGATTTTTCCATTTTTCATTAAATTTTTTTTTTTAAAAAAATCTCAATATATACATTTTTAATTCCCAATTTTCTCCCACCGTCTCCCCTCCCCGGTCTCGGCCCCTACCAACAGTTCCATCAACCTCCAACAGTCCATCAACCTGGAGATCTTAAATCCGAGGCTCTTAACTCTTCTTCATGTCCCGTCTGCCGATCTTCTTGATAATCTTTGGTATTAAAAAACAGTTCTCGGAGGGGCTCCAACCCAACAATGATCATATTCCTTCTTAGCAAGTCTGCCAGATTTCCATAATTAAAGGGCCCATAAAGTATTCCAAGCCTTGCTTCACACTTCTTCCAAGTCCAAAGGCCCCAAATACTCCAATCTCCTCCTGGCTCAAATTCATATCCCAAAAGTCATTTGATCCCCACATAAGGTGATCTCTCGACCTTTCATTTTCCAAATCAAGCCAGGCTCCCATCTCCAAAACCTGGCTTCTCTTAATTATCGTCATATAAGGCCTCAACTTATAATCCTCCATTTGACTCTGTAGGGTTAGGGCTCCCCCTTGCTTCACTTTCACAACAACTCTCTCCTTCTCTGGTTCTTCAATGTGTTCCATTGAAAAGGATTCCTGTGCTGGATTCTTGTCAACTTCTTTGCTGATGCCCACTTTTGTTCTCAAAATATCAACGCTGGTAGCCATTGCATCTATCTGTTCATGCAGCTTTCCCAGCAGATAAAATGTCCTATTCAGTACAGACACTACTTCCTTCCCAACAGACATCCTTAAAGTGTTCAAGGTCAAAGCTGGTTTCTCAGGGCCTTTATTTTTAAAACCAATTTCCCAGCTGCATTCTTGTAACAATGTCCCAAAACTCCCTCTAGAGGGAAACAGTCTCCATTTATCAATCCTTCCAGCACAGTCCCAAAAGTCCCAAAGGTAAATTAGTAACAATTCCAATTACCTTTCCTTCTTTTTAAGCGCAGAAGCGGACAATGGAAACAAAGTCTATCTTTTGTATCTTGACAGCTAGCTGTCAAATTTATCTATTCACCGTCGATGGGCTCCTCACGGACCGCTCACAGGTTTAGAGACGTGGCGCTTCAATTCCTAAATTTTCACCTTCTCCTGCAGGGTTCCCCTGCTTCCAAAGGAGATATTAATAATATTTTCAATCAGTGGAGTTTTAATCCTTTACGTAGGAATTTCCAAGACCTTAGTCTTCAATCTATTTACAAAAAGAGAAGGTGGACTTCCTGTTTAGACCTTCCACGTTCAATGCCAAATTACGTTATTTTAAAAGTCCAATTTCTCGTTCTACTCACGGGTTGTTGTTTAAAATCCAATTGTCCACAGGAAAAAGTCAGCGCTCTCCGGCAACGGCTGTGCGGCTTCATAAAAATAGCGGTCGATTCAAAACACCGCGCCGCTCGCCCCACGTCGCTTCGGATCCCCAAAAAAGGGGTTTCCCTGCGAGTAGGGGGCGCTCCTGGTGTCAGCCGAATCCCACGTTCCCAGGCTTCCTCCACCTGGGATTTTAAAGGGATCTCCGCCTTCGCCGCGGCGGCAAGACCCGAATTTCACGGAGCGGGTTCCTCTCAGTCAGAGGAATTCCGCCATTGCCGATGGCGCTAACCCGGAAGTCTGCCCCAAAGCATCAGTTCTTTGGCACTCCTCAACTACTTAATTATTAACTTTCTTGAAGAGCATTATCTGGTGGGCAAAGAACTGGTCCATTTTTCACATTATTCTCTCCCAGCTCTGTGTGCTAAAGGTGATCTTATTGTATAGTACTGACCCCTGGGAATCTTAGTACATAGCACTAGCCATAGTGGAGCACCACTTGGAAATCCAGTCCCCTTCCTTTCCCAAAGTAAACATACCTGGGAACTAGCAGAGGTTTACATAAGAATACACACAAAATTTTCTTTGTATGCTTCCTTTCCACAGTTCAAAGCATGCTCCAGGTGGCTTGCAACATGAAAAATATACATAACTGCAAGATAACAAAAGTTGTTACCAATAATAAAGAAAGCACCGATGAACGCACAACCAAACTGAACGATTTCCAGATAAATCACATGATTTAAAATGAAGATACAAAAAAACCCCAACAGCTACAACCCCACCAACAAACCCTGCAAACAACACCCCAGCCCAAGAAACTGCTTGGTAGCCTCAGCTTTTGTAGCTGGAGAACTACATGCTCTGGTTATCTCCTGCTTGGACTACTGCAATGCGCTCCATGTGGGGCTACCTTTGAAGGTGACCCAGAAACTGCAACTAATCCAGAATGTGGCAGCTAGACTGGTGACTGAGAGTGGCCGCTGGGACCACATAACACCGGTCCTAAAAGACTTACAGTGGCTCCCAGTACGTTTCCGAGCACAACTCAAAGTGTTGGTGCTGATCTTTAAAGCCCTAAATGGCCTCGGCCCAGTATACCTGAAGGAGCCTCTCCACCCCCATTGTTCAGCTTGGACACTGAGGTCCAGCACGGAGGGCCTTCTAGTGGTTCCCTCACTATGAGAAGTGAGGTTACAGGGAAGCAGGCAGAGGGCCTTCTCGGTGGTGGCGCCCGCCCTGTGGAACACCCTCCCATCAGATGTCAAGGAAATAAACAACTATCTGACTTTTAGAAGACATCTGAAGGCAGCCCTGTTTAGGGAAGTTTTTAATGTTTGATGTTTTACTGTATTTTTAATATTTTGTTGGAAGCTGCCCACATGGGTGGGGTGTAAATAAATTATTATTATTATTATTAGTCTGGGTCCTGCCCTCTCAGGCCAGGTGGGAAAAGGCCTGCAAGGCAGGGGAGCTACAAACAGGGAAACACCCCCCTATAAATAAGTCATAAATTAAATCATCATAAGAAAACAAAAAAAATCCTCTATGTAAAATCACATAGACAAAGTTATGTGCTCTGCAGCACCATCTGGTGTTGCATGTTTATAATGCAGTTATAGTATTTTAACACGGCTAATGCAGCTGATTCCCAGGACTCACAGCCAAGAAAATCTCTCAAGATGGCTAGATATGGTTCAGAGCAGCAACCATATACATTTTGTCTAAGAAGCAACTTAGGAACCAAGCCACTATTTATTTATTTTACATCAGCTATTTTCTTAAAGAAGGACCACAGCCAATTACGGGAGAAAGTGTTCTTTAAGCGAACAGGATTGAGCCTTGGAAATTCAGACTGATAATAGTACCTTTGAGAATATTTTTCTCCTTGTACCATTGGGTGTGACCCATTTTTAAATAATAAAAAGAGTTACCTGCACAAGAGCTCATTCATCCAGCTACGCTTTCTAACAGAATTGATGACAGCGTTGAAATTTTGCAGAATGAAAAAGATGTAGTCATTTTCTTTGTCCACAGCTCTTTAATGGGTATTTTTCAAATTGCCTAATTACTGTAGCTAAGAGCAATATGTCGACATCAATAGTGGGACGATGGGGAGGAGGGGAAAAGGGAATCTAATGGAGCCTAACTGTATCCGTGCCACACAAATTCAGGATTAAAAACTGACTGCTTCAGGCAGCACAGAGGAGAACGGTTGCTCTTAGACCAACATAGAATTCCAGATGCTCTGTTGGAATCCCAGGATGAGCAGTGTCAACTGATGTCAAATGCTGCTGGAAGATCTAAAAGTAATAAGCCCAGGAAACAGGAAGTCCCTGCAGAAAGCAGGTGATTAGTGATTCTCCACAGGGCAGCCTCCGTGCCGCAAAACAACTTTGCAAGCCTGAAGGAAATTTTTTTTGCGAGGAGGGGAAGCGAAATTAGCTTGGACTGCATTCGACTTGAAACTGTGCAGGCAAAAATTCTGCTTTATATGTATCTCAGCTTGGAAATATTCTTTAGGCAGGGCTGTCATTACAGAGCAGCACAGAGAAATGAAAACAGGGGGAAAAATGGGTCCCTGCTCTAATGAGCTTACAATCTATGTTAGAGACCAGGGTAATGATGGGTGAAAATGAGGAAATCTTTCCTGGGCATGGCCTGAAGGGGTATGAGACAGGAACCACACTGAAGCTAAGCCAAACCTAAATCTGTATTGTTTAGCCAAAGGCTATCACCTTTAGGAGTACAATAACAAAAAAATGAGATGCACTATTTAGGGTATGACTGAAACATGACCTAATAACACAGTCAGTTACAATATCCAGGACATATCCATGACTTTTACAATAATAAACATCTGTCACACTGTTTGCCGAAATTGACTACAACAGAACCTGACCCATTATAATTTAATTCAACAGCCTCTTACAATATATAGCATTCTTCCTGCTCCTTCATCTTGGCAGTAAATTTCAGCCCATTTCTTTTTAATAGACTAAAACTGCACTAAAAACTAGAGCAAATATTATTCTGTGGGTCTGATTTACCAGGACACAGACCTATAGGTCTACACAGACCCAATCTCTTTTGTTCTTGAACTGCTCAGCTATAGATTTCTGACTAGGGGAACTATTTGTACAACTTGATTTGATCTAGACTATCCGCAAAGAGACCTCTAAGAGAACCCCTCTGAACCGCCCTGACATAACTGCCGTGGGGAAGGTATTCACTATTACCACTCGGTTATTCTGATGCTTTGGGGATGTAACACCAGGTACAAAGTCTTACTCCTGTCAGCAATCAGGTTGCAGCATTCTGCACTAACTGCCACTTCTGGATGAAGAGCGAGGGACGCCCCACATAGAGCGCATTGCAGTAATCCAGTCTTGAAGTCTCTCTTCTCTTTGGCGATCGCTCATAGCCAAGTAAGATTGTCTTCCATAAACACGGTTTTAACAGTGAGTCTGTAAATGACTGTGGAGGCCAATTCTGGATCCACACATCCTTCCACAGTGGGGACACAGGTTTCTAGGTGGGAGTTGATCACGGTGAGGGTTTGTCAAGCGTGCCTTCCTCTTAGCATTGTTTCTCCCCTTTGTCCTGAGTTCGAGCGTCTTCAAAGTCCATGACATCTTTGGCAAAGGCTGTTCTCCAATTGGAGCACTCACAGGCCAGTGTTTCCCAATATTTGGTGTTTATACTACATTTTTTTAGATTTGCCTTGAGGGAGTCTTTAAACCTCTTTTGTTGACCACCAGCATTATGCTTTCCATTTTTAAGTTCAGAATAGAGTAGTTGCATTGGAAGGCAATAATCAGGTATCCGCACAACATGACCAGTCCAGTGACGTTGATATTGAAGAATCATTGCTTCAACACTGGTGATCTTTGCTTCTTCCAGTATACTGGCATTAGTTCGCCTGTCTTGCAGTAACCAACACATTATATACATTATGTTATCAAATTGTCCAGTTCTTCTCTCTTTTCAAACCTTAGAAAATCTGACTTTTGGGGGGGCTATCGACAGGGTAGCTTGCTTTAGTTATCTACACTTTAGTGATATATTCCTGCTAATAGTCTGATTAGTGATATATTTCTGCTTAGTATAATTCTTCAGTCTTTTTAAAGAGGCATATGCATTTTGACATGTGTAGGGTGAGCCTGTTAGCATTCATCTACTAGGAACCATTCTGGAAGAACCCAGAATCGGAGCACTCTGACAGAAGGAAATAAATGTTGAGCTCACCGTTTAATATTTAAGCATAGCTCTCTGTATATTATCTAAATCAGCTCAGGAGTTTTTAAATAATGCCTTCTATATTTGCTCAGATCATGAGAGAATTTTGCCTAATTGCTTTTTGTAACGAGTTTTCTGGGTAAGAAAAACCTATCTTGAGATATGGCACCCAAGGAGGACTGTATCACACTTTTCAGGCTTATATTAGGAGTGGATTACTGAATTGCCTTTTCCTTTCTTATTATCATTTCTTATTAGAGTGGATTAATTTATCACATTTTCCTTTTTTAGAATACAACTTTTGACATAAGAACAAATGATTGTGCGGTGTAGCATTTGCTGCAATTTTCATTGGCTTTTTTGTTTTTGATGTTGAAAATAAAAGCAGATGTGCAATAATAACAAAAAAGAGAGCGTTCTAAACCATGCCTTGATAATCTGGGGGAGGGCATATAAACTGAAGGGAGCTCTTGTCTTAGAAAGTAATCAGGTTAAATACGGATGTGAGTTTTAGGTGGGCTTAGGCTGCATGATGCCTGAGTCCCTTCTATTTTCTGGGATGCAGCATGGGTTAAATTCTCATGGAGGATCCCATTGTCAAATCAACCAGGCGAGGACCTTAATGTTCCTTATGTATGGATGATTAGTATAAGAAAGGAAATTGATCTGCACCAGAGGGCAAATGGGCTGGTAGTGTGAAGAATTATGGTCAATGTGTATGAGAGAGCTGGCTAGAAGCCTAAGAGTGAGAGTCATGCAATTTTGAAGAGATAAGGGGTTTACTGACTGATTGGCTACAATTTCATCAATTAAATGATATTTTCAAGATAGATAAAAAGAAGGGTTTCAGTTATGAGACCTCAAGATTTGAAAAAAGATTTGTTAGAAAATAATATAAAATTACTTTCGAAAATGTATAGATTGCTTTTGGAATGGCATACAAAGGATGAACAGGTTAAATCTGTAAGGATACAGTACACTGGGTGAGGGATTTGGGGTGTCATATCCAACTGTCAGATTGGGAAAGGTTATGGAAAACTGATTTGAAATTCTCGGCGTGCTGTACGTTGAAAGAAAACTATATGAAAATCATGTACAGGTGGTATTTGAATCCTAGGAAGTTAGTGGAAATGTATAAGACAAATATCTGCTGGAAATGTAAAGAAAAAGAAGGCACCTTTTATCATACGTGGTGGATATGTAAGGTAATAAGAGCATTCTGGGAAATGATATATAATGAATTGGAAAAAAATGTTTAAAATAACTTTTATAAAAAAAAATAGAAGCTTTCCTATTAGGAATTGTAAGTGCTGATATTTCAAAGGAGCAGAAAAGACTTTTTATGTATGCGACAACAGCCGCATGGATGCTATTAGCCCAGAGGCAGAAAGAAGACAAAGTCCCTACCATAGAAGAATGGCAAATAAAACTGTTGGACTATGCCGAAATGGCAAAACTGACTGTAAGGCTCAGTGACCAAAAAGACCAAAACTTTAACAAAGAATGGGGAAAATTTATAATATATCTTGGAGGCCACTGTAAGCAGATGAAAACACTACCAGGGTTGCAATTAACACTTGTAATGTAGGGGATAATTGAATTATATAAAATATGGACTATTGAAAAAGATGCAGTAGAAAGGGTTTAATAATAGGACCCATGAAGGGGAAGGTAGGACGTCCAGAGATTCGGAGGAATCTTTTAATTGTTGTGTGTGGTTGTATTATTATAATTTTATATTTGTAAAATGAAATAAAAATTATTTCAAAAAAGAAAAAAGAAACTCATATACTTGATAGATTATGGGCCTGACCTCATGAATGCATGCAACTTCCAGTGCTATTTTTCTAGAAAAAGAAGTGTTGGAGCTCACCATGAACATCTCCTTTGTTCTCTTATAATGGCAATGGCACTCTTTTGAGAGGTGCCAGAACTGAATTACGGCTGGGGAAAAAACAGCCCTAGGAACCTCCATGTCTGAACAAATATCAGGCATGTTCTCAGTAATTTGACCAGTTATTTTGCTTCTTCCATCTTTTATGGGAGGCGAAAGGATCACGCCAGTCAGGTGGATAGCAAACATTTTCAATGCACAAGGTGTAAATTTAGACAGGGCCATTTGTATCCTACCACATGGAAGAAAAGCCTGCCACAGAACTGAATATCTGAGAACGGCATTAGCAGAATTTAGCCCAAGGTCAGCAACCTAAGGCCCATGGCCCAGAAGTAGCCCATGAGGGTTGCTTAACTGGCCCACGAACTGCCCCCGAAATGAGACGCGGGCTTGGTGAGTCCCCATGTGCTGCGCTAAACCACAGCTAAACACTGTGGCACAGTGACTCTATTCCATGGCTCGGGAAATCGCTTCTGCGCATGCCCAGATGCCGGAAATCATGTCTGCGCATGTCCACGGCGCTGAAAATCGCTTCTGTGCAGACGTGATTTTCAGCGTCTGGGCATGCGCAGAAGCGATTTCTGGCGCTGCGGACATGCGCAGATGTGATTTCCGGTGTCCCGCTGTGCTGGCCCGGCCGACAGAGGATCTCTGCAGGAGTTATCAGGCTCATGCCTGGTAAACCTTGCTGACCCCTGATTTATCCAGAGGTTGGCCAAATTACACTTCCTCCAATTAATATATTCTGGTCAATCAGGTCAGAATTTTTCTTCTCATTTCAGTAGCTGATGAAGTGTGAGGTTTCCTCCTTATAATTTATTTAATCTTACCAATCTATTTTCCTTAATAATGGATGCCTTTTGAAGAAGTGAGCTATGCTTTTGGTAATTACATGCTGCTAAAAATCTATTTCCTTTTATTCATTTTAAATTGACTGCCTTTTAATTTCATCAAGAGTCTGCTTGCCCTTGTGTAGTGAGAAATAGAACACGGAAAATCGGCCTTTATAAGACTTTGCCATTGGACAGACTGTCTAGTCGAGGGTTTGCATACAAGTGCATACTGGGTGGGAGAAAAAGAAATGCAGAATTCGCCCCCCCCCAATGTCCCTGTATCTAATCATTAGACTTCTAAAATTGTGACCTAGGTTTGCACAGGCTTCTTTTGTCCACTCACACATGAAAGTTTTTTATCTGGCTCATGTTTTGAAATGACAGACTGGGCTACCATAAGGTAGCAAAGGTCATGAGCTTCAGGCAGCTGGTTGGGGGTATCAAGAAATGGCAGCACCACACTGTTTTGCATGGAATGCACATTTTGAGGTGCTTTCAAATATGCATGTAAACAGATGCATGCTAACAGCTTATATATTCGTCTTCGGTTGGGGCATAGTTGAGTAGTTTTTGTTGGAGGGGGTATTGTGGCTGTTGATACTAATATTTTGTATCTTTATTTTAAGATGCCTGCTTCTTGGGAGAAAAGCAATGACAAACCTAGACAGCATCTTAAAAAGCAGAGACATCACTTTGTCAACAAAGGACCGTATAGTTAAAGCTATGGTTTTCCCAGTAGTGATGTATGGAAGTGAGAGCTGGACCATAAAGAAGGCTGATTGTTGAAGAATTGATGCTTTTGAATTCTGGTGCTGGAGGAGACTCTTGAGAGTCCCATGGACTGCAAGAAGATCAAACCTATCCATTCTGAAGGAAATCAGCCCTGAGTGCTCACTGGAAGGACAGATCCTGAAGCTGAGGCTCCAATACTTTGGCCACCTCATGAGAAGAGAAGACTCCCTGGAAAAGACCCTGATGTTGGGAAAGATGGAGGGCACAAGGAGAAGGGGACAACAGAGGACGAGGTGGTTGGACAGTGTTCTCGAAGCTATGAACATGAGTTTGACCAAACTGCGGGAGGCAGTGGAAGACAGGAGTGCCTGGTGTGCTCTGGTCCATGGGGTCACAAAGAGTCAGACACAACTAAACGACTAAACAACAACAACTACTACTTTCTGAATTTTGTTTTTTATTTATAAATGCTGTTATGTTTATAGTTATGTGGGGTTTTTTTATACAATGTAAGCCGCCTTGACCGTAGTTTTAACTTTGGAAAGGCGGCATACAAATAAAATGATTGATTGATTGATTGTATGTTGTTTAATTTAAGAAGATAAGAAAGGCCTCTGGGATTAATTACAAATGAGATCCCTACAAATAAGAGAATGATATTCCTCTATGTATCTGCTGTGGCAAGAATGCTCATACTGGAAAGGAAATAAAATACCGACAATAAATGAGTGGCAAAATAAGTTTATTAAATACACGGAAATAGCAAAAATGACAGCAGCTATTAGAGGACAATCAAAGCAAAGTTTGATAAAGAACTGGGAATGTGTGAAGGAATATACAATGAAACATTGTTCTGGTACAGAAATCATGATACGCACATGACAAAGTTTGTAAGGGGGGAAGGAATAAAATAATAATAATAAAAATCTACAAAACAAAACACAACAACACAACAATAAAGAGTGTAAAATAAGGTCAAGCATCGATGGAAGGAAGTCATATTTTTAGTTTAAAATTTGTTGTAAGTATAAGTCAAGGTGGAGGTTGGAAAGGGGGGGGATGTTTCGTTTGGTCTGTGAATTTTTTTTGATATTTCTGTATTTTTATTTTTATTTCTTTTTTACTTTTCGTTTCTTGTGTATTTTTTTTGGTTTTTGGAAAAATTAATAAAATATTTTTTAAAAGAAAGAAAGGAAGGAAGGCTTGCTGGGTCAGGCCAAGGACATTCTATTCTCACATGCCTATGGGGATCCTGAAAGCGGGACTCAAGTGCAACACAACTCTCCCCAACTTGTGATTCCCAGCTTCTGTTCCTCACAGGCGTATTGCCTCTCACCGTGAAGCTAGAACCTGGTCTTCATAGCCGGTAGCCATTCATAACTTAACTTTATCCTCTGTGAATTTGTCTAATCCTCCTCTAAAGCCATCCAACTTGGTGACCACCATCACCTCTTGTGGATAAATTACCATTATTTCTGTACTAGAGACTGCCACTCCTGCTTGTGTTGCTTGCCAATCCCACCCGCCTGCCACCGACCTGTCATGAACATTCTACTCAATATTGATCCAGAGCAGATTCAAATATACAGTTAGCAGAGTATAAACATTGCAGGATTCCCCCCAAAATAGACCAGAGGCAATTGTATTTCATCCAGCAGAGCTTTACTGCTACTGAAGGCAATTGAGCATTCTGGTCACAAATCCAATACATTCAGGATTGGCACTGTCCATAAGAAAACCAGTTGCAGCACACTTAACTTAAACTTACAATAACTTATAATAAGTCTAAACCTTAACACTAAGCATACTACAGTGGTACCTCAGGTTACAGACACTTCAGGTTACAGACACTTCAGGTTACAGACTCCGCTAACCCAGAAATAGTACCTTGGGTTAAGAACTTTGCTTCAGGATGAGAACAGAAATCGTGCTCCGGCAGCACGGCGGCAGCAGGAGGCCCCATTAGCTAAAGTGGTGCTTCAGGTTAAGAACAGTTTCAGGTTAAGAACGGACCTCCGGAACGAATTAAGTTCTTAACCCGAGGTACCACTGTACCACTGTATGTACAGAACATCACACTAGAAGGAAAAGAGATAGAAAATGAAAGTGAAACAGAGGCTCCTTCTGGCCTCTTATTATAGTCAGCATGACTTTGACAGAAAGACATAAGAGAACCAGTTCAATCCAGCTGTACTCAGCTTCTCTGAAGGAATAACCCAAACATCATGAACCTTCTGCTTGTTTCTTTCACACAGAGGAGCTTCCAGAACCCTCTTGAATTAAGTAGAATAGGAAAGACCTCGACACATCAGATCAATACTTTTTGTACTAAGAAATGCAAACTGACCCAACCATCAACACCCTCCATCCTTGCCAACCCCGGACCACACACAGCTCCCCCCAACTCCCCATCCCCTCACAGCTCACACAATCCCTCCCTCCTTCCATTTTGCACCTAATGAAATTGAAATATACTTGGAGTTGAGTGTTGATTTCATGCTCTTTATTTCAGCTCATGGTAAACAGGGAGTGAGTCCTTTCCCCCCAAACCTCTGGCTATATATACATTATTTACACAATGGGTCCCATGTGATTGGCTGATCCAACTCCCCTCCTGGAGCCTGATTGGACTGTTCCTGCAGGCTGCTGATTCACTTCTTTCTGAAGACCAATCAGGTTGTTGCCTTCTAGGCAACCTGTCTAGTGTTCTAGGATCCAAGCTTAGTACATAACACAAACCTTCCCCCTCTGTTTTCAGCTTGCAAATAATGACAACGACGGTGTCTATTTATGTCCCTTACTCAAATGTTCTGCAGCTCTAGAATTTTATATATGCTGGCCTGGACCTGATTCAAAGGGAAATGGACTTTTATGCTCACGGGGAGATTGGAAGCTTCTGCTGTTAAGCAGTCCACAGTTCCCCATTTCATCTGAACTTAGAACTGTGGTGTATTTAAACTTTGGTTAGTCAGAATGAATGGAATCAAGCCATGGTTTTATAGCCACTGACCATAGCTCAAACAAATCACATTATAATTTTTCTGTTAATAAGAATAAAAGAGTTATGAATTATGACACTCGTAGATGTTCTCACATGTGGCTCCACATTACTCCACACACGTCAATATGTGAATTTTTCAAATAGGTAGTACACTTCCAACCTTAGTTTTGTCAATCTATTGTGTTATGCTGCAAAGCTTTAACCTCTGTAACATGAGCTAATGCTTCTTATATTAACAATATTTCCAATCTTATCTGATAAATACATCTCTATTTAAATCAACTTTCCTGAAATACAATAATAAATGATCAGCCTATTAATAGATCTTTATGTTTGCTTTTTAAATGGCTAAACTATTTTCATTGCCATCTACCATTTCCATCCAATTCTTTATCTGAGCTACTGGGAGACTTGGCGAGAAGGAATTTTGGAAAAGACATTAAATCCAGACCTTTGTGACCTCTGAGTCTGTAATCCTGAGGTCATGGTCGATATTATTCCAAAGGGCTTCTACAGCTGCTATTGAAGGTCATTGGTCAGCAGCGATCATATCACAAAGAGCTACAGCAGTTGCATCTCTGGGGGTCATCAGAAACATTAGCCTGTGGTTTTGTGCATAGTTGCAGCCGAAGTAAATAATCAATTAACTAGAAGCTCCGTTGAACATAACAGGGCTTACTTCTGAGTATTTTAAAAAAATAATTCATTAATTACTGATCCAAACTTTCGAGGCAGCTTTCCAATAAATAAATAAATATAGATAAAAGATTTAGCTAGCAGATAACATAACGGACAGAAGCGATAAACAAACTAGCCAGGTGAACCAAAAGCCAAAGTGAAGCATTCTACATTCTACCCTACAAAGCCAATGAATTGGAAATTATGTATCTCAGGAGAAAGTTCATTCCACTGCCTTGGGGCATAGTTGTTACTTGAAACAGGGCAATGTGAGGAGAACAGCAAAAGGAGATTGGATCATTGTGAGATGCTGTTGCTACTGGTGATGTGTGGAAGCATCGCTTAGCAACCAAGCAGAGTGTCGTGATATTTGTTGTGGCATCACGTGCCCTGATTGGCTGTCTAGTTCTGAGGGAGTTTTCCTCTGTACGTTTGGTTGAATGTCTCTCAGGTATCTGCTAGAGTAAAAAAAAAAGACAAAACCTCTCTGTTCATTTCTCCTAAGATGACACATTTTTTTTGTTCAGTTTTCCTTGGCAAAATGTTACCAGGATTTATTTTTTGCTCTGGATTCTACCTGTGTCATTTAAGTGACTTTGCAAACAGAACTTTCTAGATGTTTCAAGAAACTTTCTGCAAACGCCGCAGAGTGGTGTGTCTCGACAGATGGATTTGCTTTGTTTTGTGTGTGCAGGCTAAATTGGGAGAGCCCTTTAAAATGTATTCTGCACAATGGCACACAACAAAGTATGATCACCATTGGGCTACTCTCTTCTAGCCATATCACCACCACAGCAGATGAACTTTCACCTGGCATGTTTCTGAGCTTTGTGCACTAAAGTAAAATAAAATAAAATAAAATAAAATTCTGGTGTAATTTACCCTTCCACATCCAATTTTCCTGTTTTGAAAAAGCACCACACCTTAGCTATATATCTGCACAACACATCTCTACACTGTGATAAAGTGTAGCGAATTGCATTTGTTTTGCAAGAAAAGCAAGATCAACGTGGATCTAATCTCAGAAGCAAAATGTGCCAGGCTATGAATCTTTAAAATCAAAGTTCTGAATCCCTAGAGCATGCAAAATACTGTGATTCTGAAGATGCTGGAGGCAGTCATGCAATACAGCATTAAATGGAACAAAATGCTGGTGGTTGTATGCATAGAAGTTCCTCTCTTCCTTTCTTCGCATTCCAGTTGATCAAAAGAGACACGGAGGCATAATGCTGCTAAAACACAAGAGAGGCTTCAGATATCTTCTAAAAGTCAGATAGTTCATTATTTCTTTGACATCTGATGGGAGGGTGTTCCACAGGGCAGATGCCACTACCGAGAAGGCTCTCTGCCCAGTTCCTTGTAACCTCACTTCTTGCAGTGAGGGAACCGCCGGAAGGCCCTCGGAGCTGGACCTCAGTGTCTGGGTAGAATGATGGGGGTGGAGACGCTCCTTCAGATATACTGGACCGAGGCCATTTGGGCTTTAAAGGTCAACATCAACACTTTGAATTTTGCCCGGAAATGTACTGGGAGCCAATGTAGATCTTTTTGAACCAGTGTTATATGGTCTTGGCAGCCACTCCCAGTCATCAGTCTAGCTGCCGCATTCTGGATTAGTTGTAGTTTCCGGGTCACCTTCAAAGGTAGCCCCACGTAGAGGTCATTGCAGTAGTCCAAGCAGGAGATAACCAGAGCATGCACCACTCTGATGAGACATGGAGCTTCAACTGTGCAACTCTCCCTGAATGTTTAAATGAGAACATTTTAAAGCTCTATTCTTTGACTAATAAGCAATCCCATTAAAAAGAGCAGCAGCAGAGGACTAATAGGTTGGCATGTAATATATAATGGTGGTTTTTCAAAGTTGGTTGGCAATGTTTCAGGCTTTAATCTTTTGACTCATTAAAATGTATGTAAGATGTGAGAGAGACATAATGTGTGCACTGTTTGATTTCTCAGAATGTTTGCTATTGTTTTAATGCGCACATCAGCCAGCTGAACACATTGAAATTAACATTTGATGCCTTTTTATTTATATATCTGGCATTTTTATGAGGAGACCGCAATAAAGAAGTCAGTTGGGGCTATTAGAAACATTCGAGAAGAAGGAATGCTGTGCATCTCGACTTGGATTATTAAATTTTAAATTGTGGCTGTTCTCACTTTGAATGCCAATGATGAATGTTGCCAGATGGAAACCTTTCACTGAGTGTTTCTTTGTTTCTTGCAGTTAGTCATAAATTTGAACTAAGTGACTGTTTGCGTGAACTATGTTGATTAAACGCTTTCTGTTTCTACGGGTTGCAATATCATCGATACCTCAAAGCTAAGAAACTCATAATTAAAGGTCGGTTTATTTCCCCCACAATTGGACTCCTGACCAGCACAAGCTCTCCTTGATTGGTTTTCCCACAACATTATTGTTGATTAGAGTTGTGCATAAAATAATCAAATTCTCCACCCTAGAAATAGAAATGGGATAAACCGTTTCACCAAATTTCTTCCTGGGATGGGAGTGTCATTGTCCAGTAGTTTCTCAAAGGTGGACTCACCATTAATAATGGTGGAAACAAATCTTCTTTCTTTGTCCTAGAGACCTGTGGATTGCTGACATATTGTGGTGCACAAAATGGGTAATCGGAAGTTGCTAGGATGTTAGGGGATTGACAGGTTGATGGGACCATTTACCTGTCAAGCTTGGCTCATGAGGGTGAAGATGATATAACGATGTCTGGCAGGCAAGCAGCCTGATAAGCAACAAGGACTCTCCGTCAGTTTTATGTAAGTTTATTTACAAGAAAAACACATCCAGAGCTACACCTGCTCTCATTAACATTAGTTGCTCAGTCTGACTCATCGTCCCTCCCCCAACAGGAAGAACGCCAAAATCCCGTCTTTCTTCTCCTACCCTTCCCTTGCTCTTTGAGCTTCTCCAGTCTCCTTGTACGAGGACTGAACGGCTGGCCTGTCTCTTCCCCAGAAGACACAGCCTCACTCTGACGTATCTGCTGGTTGCCTGGCAATGCTTTAGCCAACTTTCAACTCTTCCTCTCCTTGGGAGCTAACAGCTTCTTCCCTAGGAAGGAGCGGGGCCGAGCTGTCCTCTCTAAACTCAGACAGACATCTCTCATCTGCTGAGTCGGCCCCTTGCTCACTCAGCTCAATTTCGGAGGCTGACTCTTCCACTACGCTCTGGGGGGGGGGGCATGTTCCTGACTCATGATAAGGATCTGGCTCACTGTCTGGATCCAGCTCTCCACCCAGACACTAAATCATCCAATTGTGTTGGATTAGAAGCTGGGAGCCCTCTGTTTAAATTCCTACTCAACCAATGAGCTCTCTGTATGACCTTGGGCCAGTCATTATCTCTCAACCTAAATTAACTCACAAAATTGCGAAGGCAACATTGTTGGGAAACTGCATACCATCCCCAGAGTGCCTTTGAAGAAAGTGGGATAAAAATCTGGCATGGTTTCATAGTGATGATGCTCAGCCCTGTAAATATTCTGTTTGTACTATGAATTTTCGCTTTTCATTATTACTTGCTTACTCTCCCCCTGATTCTGGAGCATGTGGATTTTTAGGTAATATTACATTTTTAGGTAATATTACATTTCCCAGAGCCTGGCCCCCCAAACATTGCCACAGCAGAGGAAGGAGAGAATGGGGAAAGGATTTGAAGGGCTGAGAAGGGGAATTTGAGACCCAAGAGGTGGCAACAATCAGTGTATTTAGAATTGGTGGTGGAACATACCATTTCCCCCCTGAGAGTTCCCCCAAAGCTCTTGCTATTAGCAGCTACAGTTTCGCTTGTAGGAGTTTGCCCATCGCTACTGTTTTACTGTTTACAGAGTACCACCTTATCAGCTTTGATTTTTATTCTTGTCAAATGGCAAGGGAAAGAAAGAAGAAATGCTCATTATTTGAGGGCAACATTCATGCTGGCAAAACCAGTGATAAATGGAGAAACAAGTTGCAGAACTTTCTGCAATGGGATGGAATGATATATGAATCCACAAAAGGATGATCAGGGAGGAAACTGAAATACTTAAGTATTGGCAAGTATTCCCAGCAACGAGTAATGGAGCCTCTCCCTGCACCTCAGCCCAGCTATTGAGTTATTTACTCACAAGCTTGTTTCTTATTGATTTACTTCACCATTAATCCTAAATGCCATAAAAATGCTTCCTCTGTTATTGCTGAATTAGGCATTGTGCTTCTCTGTTGGACCTGGTTTCTGTGGAGTCTGGCCAAAGGGAGAGGGAGATGAAACTGAAAGTGGCCCGCAGACTGCAAGATCAAATCTCTTTCTTTTTTTTGGGCCACTGTGCAAGACTGACCCTGAAGACTTAATAGGGGTCAAAGAAATTGAATAACAATTTGCAGAGCTGACCTTGCTTAGCTGGTCTCCTCGCAGTATTCTTTGGACAATCCCAGGTAACCGGAATGTAGCTTAAGCCTACTATTCACCAGGTCACCTGTTTGACCCATTGTGGGCTTAATTCCTGACATCCTTTGCAAAACAGATCAAAACAAAAACTTAAAATCATTATCAGATTATAAGAAAACAATTAATGCAACAAGCCAGGGTTTCTCAAGCTGCCATACGCCTTCATTTTCTGTTTTGAATTTTTTTGTTTGTTCTGCAAGAAAACCGCTGTCAAAACAACATTGCGACAGGACAAAAGGGATCAAATATATCAAACAGCGAAGGTGCCAAGGAAAACATTTCAAACAGTTCCAAGAATTCTTTTGACATAGTCGTGGTAATTAGGGTATTTCATTTGCAACAACTAGTCTGTAATTAAACCTGACCTTTCATTTAATTATGTCTTGACATTTTTTATTTTAAATGCGCTTTCCCTATGGTGGTGATGTGTTATGTGCAAATGCAAATAAGCACTTTCCATAACGAAAGCAAAAAAAAGAGGTTTGGATGCTGCTGAGAGTGCAGGGCAATCTATTGTCAAAGATCTTGAGCTAAGGATTTCAGAAGGATCCAACATTTGGGGCTCGTCCGGTAAGATCCACCAGACCTGTCTCGAGGCACAAAAGACAGTAGAGTTGTGTAAATGTGTGAGTAAAACCAGCTTCTATGATTCGGGGAGACCTGACACAAATATTTAAAAATGGAAAGCGTAATGCTGGTGGTCAATAAAAGAGGTTTAAAGACTCTCTCAAGGCAAATCTAAAGAACTGTAGGATAAACACCAACAACTGGGAAACATTGGCCTGTGAGTACTCCAATTGGAGAACAGCCTTTAACAAAGGTATCATGGGCTTTGAAGACACTCAAACTCAGGACGAAAGGGAGGAATGAGCAAAGAGGAAGACACGCTTGGCAAACCCTAACCGTGATCAACTCCCGCCCAGAAACCCATGTTCCCCACTGGAAGGACGTGTGGATCCACAATTGGCCTCCACAGTCACTTATGGACTCACTGTTAAGACCATGTCATGGAAGACAATCTTACTCGGTTACGAGGCATCACCAAAGAAGAAGATACAAATACTGTGTCTGGGTCTTGCCTATTCAGCAGAGCAATGCATTTTTCCTTCTGTACATTCTTCAGCCCTCGCTGTGGCTTCACCAACTGGAGAACATCCACCTCAGGCATCTTCCCACATCTGCTCACACCCAGGGGAGCTGTGGTCCTAGGTGCACGACCCAGGAGCCCCCATGCAAGCATTGGCTTCTGCAGTGATCTCTGTTCAACCCAGATGCATCCTAGCGGGCCCAGTCCCCAGCTCCCCATCTTTCTGTGTCTGCTGCTGGAGGTCTCTGGGATCCAGAGCCCATCCTGGTCTTGCCGTTGTGTCACCTGCTCCCTCACTGAATGGCTGCCCCCCGGTTGAATGCCTGGCCCTTTTGCTATAAGGCCACCTGGCCAGTGCTCCGTGGACGTAGGTGATGCTGTGGTCTAAACCACTGAGCCTCCTGGGCTTCCTGATTGGAAAGTTGGCAGTTTGAATCCCCATGATGGAATGAGCTCCCGTTGCTCTGTCCCAGCTCCTACAAACCTAGCTGTTTGAAAGCACGCCAGTGCGAGTAGATAAATAGGTACCTCTGCGGCGGGAAGGTAAACAGCGTTTTCATGTGCTCTGGTTTCTGTCATGGTGTTCCATTGTGCCAGAAGTGGTTTAGTCATGCTGGCCATATGACCTGGAAAGCTTTCTGTGGACAAACACCAGCTCCCTTGGCCTGAAAGCGAGATGAGTACCGCAACCCCATAGTCGCCTTTGACTAGACTTAACCATCCAGGGGTCCTTTACCTTTGCTCCCTGGATAGTGAGCGAACAGAGGGGCTGGGCAAGGGGTGACTCAAAAGTATAACACATACACTACAGTGGTACCTTGGGTTAAGTACTTAATTCGTTCCGGAGGTCCGTTCTTAACCTGAAACTGTTCTTAACCTGAAGCACCACTTTAGCTAATGGGGCCTCCTGCTGCTGCCACGCCACCGGAGCATGATTTCTGTTCTTATCCTGAAGCAAAGTTCTTAACCTGAAGCACTATTTCTGGGTTAGCAGAGTCTGTAAACTGAAGCGTATGTAACCTGAAGCGTATGTAACCCAAGGTACCACTGTATTTGGAAGATTGAAAGTTTACTACCCCCTCCCCCCGCTCTCTCTACCCACCTCTCTTCTTCCCCAACTTTATACTGTCTATAACATTAGTGTCTCACATCGAAATCGAATATGAATCATCTGCAGAAAGGGCTGAAAGCAGAGACGCCTTTTGTAATTTTTGGAACCCGAGAAAATCTTTAATGAAAACCGCTTAAAGTGAAATGTGAAATGTGCCCACTGGTCCAAAAAAGTTGGCAACTCCTGAGGTAAGTAATGGTATATCATGCATTTCAAGCCCACAATATATACCTGACAAATAGGGTCTTTTCCTCTGCACCTTGTTAATTCTTGCTGGGATGGCTTCTAGTTCACTATGCAAAACAAGCGCCAGTCTGTTTTTTTGCAATGGAACGCTATCTAGTTTTGTTTAAGTGTATGCATCACAAACCAGATCTGGAGACATTTGACAACACTAAGTGCGTGCTGCTGTTGCATTCAGATTAGCAGGCCTGAGTCTAAAAGTTAATAGCTAAATTCCGATTGACTGTGCTGAGTCAGGCCTGGGACCCTGGTCAGGTGAATGCTTCCTATAGCAGTCAATTACTTCCTTGTAAGTAGAAGAAAACAGTTCAGCAAATGCCCAATTATCTATGCTGTTTATTGACATGACTAATGCAAAAGCTTACACGTAGGCTCCTTGGAACCACTTCTCATTTAGAAGCTACAATTATTAAATTCATTTATTTGAGGATTGAGAGCTAACTGTTTATTTACTCACAGAGCCAAAAGCTTCTCCTGACCTGTATCATTATGGACTTTTTTTTTTAAGCAATGAAAAATAGCGTCTTTCCTGAGCTCTTCGCTCCTCTCTGCAATAATAATAATAGTAATAATAGTAAATTGTAGTTTTCTTTTCTTTTTTTCTTTTAAAAAAGAAACACAACATTTTTATGGAAGGGTCACCTCTGATGAGGAAGAGGTCAGAACAAATCGCTGTAAACTTGAATGGCCTAGTCTTGCTGAGACTCTATTGACCCTCTTGGCTGACCTGCGCATTGACTGGGTTTTCTAATTGGGATGGTAGATGCTTTTCAACTGACAGTGCAAGGCTGCTAAGCGCTTGTTTAGTCTGAACATGAAAATCAATCTGCCAGCATTTCTCTCTAAAAAAAGGAGGGGGGGGATAGCAATGCCATCCCTGTACTGTTTGTTAGGCTTTGGCATTTAACAGATGCTTTGTTTGAACTGTTGCAACAAAGTGTTCAAGCTGCATTTCAGATCATTACTGGCCTGTGGGTGCTGGTTTGGTGCCTGGGACATCTTGCTTTTTCATCTCATTTGAAAAAAAAAAGATGTTGAATGTAAAACAAGCAGAGTGCACTTACAGAGGTTGTTGACTAAGTGACGCCAATTCTCTATAGACCTCTGCGGCTTTGCTTTAGGATTTTTATATTTATAACTATGGCGTGCCGTGTTTGTGCACCCCCTTGGACTCCTCTCTTGCCTGATAAAATCAAGCTTTGGGGGCTCTAAAGTACTCTGTGTCAGAGCCGGCACACCCAATGGACGGAGTGAAGCAGCCGGCATAGTTCAAGCTATGGTTTCCCCAGTAGTGATGTATGGAAGTGAGAGCTGGACCATAAAGAAGGCTGATTGCCGAAGAACTGATGCTTTTGAATTATGGTGCTGGAGGAGACTCTTGAGAGTCCCATGGACTGTAAGAAGATCAAACCTATCCATTCTTAAGGGAATCAGACCTGAGTGCTCACTGGAAGGACAGATCCTGAAGCTGAGGCTCCAATACTTGGGCCACCTCATGAGAAGAGAAGACTCCCTGGAAAAGACCCTGATGTTGGGAAAGATGGAGGGCACAAGGAGAAGGGGACGACAGAGGACGAGATGGTTGGACAGTGTTCTCGAAGCTACCAGCATGAGTTTGACCAAATTGCGGGAGGCAGTGGAAGACAGGAGTGCCTGGCGTGCTCTGGTCCATGGGGTCACGAAGAGTCGGACATGACTAAACGACTAAACAACAACAACATAGCCAAGTAAGATTGTCTTCCATAAACACGGTTTTAAAAGTGAGTTGGCAAGTGACTGTGGAGGCCAGTTCTGGATCCACCTGTCCTTCCACAGTGGGCCTCATTCACTGCCTAAACAGGAATTTCACCTTCAGATTCTGGTGTGTTTCAATCAAACCATCACTTTGCACAAAGCCTTTAATGGTGGCTCTCATTCAGGTACGCAGAAGACATCAGGGAAGCAGATCTGCTTACCTTTGAACTGGCTTGTGTGGCAGAGGTCCAGAGTATCAGGAAACGTTAATTGTATTCGTACTTAAAAATAAATGTCAAGTACAATTACCAGAACTGTTTTCTGGTATTTCCTTGAATTTATTACAGTAAAGGCCAGATGATACAGGGGCATCTGAAAGTAGTTGCTGACATATAACATTGGCATAGCTTTTCTGCTGCTACTAAAGAGCATGGGACATTTTTTCGTTTTTTTCCCTTCTTCAGCTTAGTACTGCACTTAAATTGCTGACACTCTGATTTTTGCAACTAATTTTATAAATACATTTTCTAGCAATAGATTTGGACAACATAAAATGAATGCTAGAGTTGTTATTT
The DNA here is from genome assembly GCF_964252035.2 of Podarcis erhardii. NCBI lineage: Eukaryota > Metazoa > Chordata > Lepidosauria > Squamata > Lacertidae > Podarcis > Podarcis erhardii. The sequence goes on from NC_138512.1 coordinate 14,367,806, forward strand.
TGAAAGTGTGTGTTTAGCAGCTGTTACAATAATCCCTGTTGTTAAATTTAGTCAGAGTTTCTCTTATCACATATCCTTTTAAAAATGCCTATTTCCCCAGGTTTTTTTAATTACATATTTTTTCCTGTATGACTTTGCAAGAGTATTTATTTATCATATAGCTCCTTCTGTGCTCTGACACTTTACAAAAAAGCAATATGACTTTTGAGGGCTATTTTTTAAGGCATGGTTTGATAGAGTGATTTACATCTGCCAAAGTAAAGTGAAACTACATTATGTGCCCCTGCTTTTCTGATACTTTGAATATGGTAACCATGGGTATCTTGAACATTAGTGTTAAATTAAACTGGACCGCTCATAATAGAGAAGGCAGTCAGCTGGAGACTGTGCTTTGACACTCAAGTCTGCTTGTGAAGTTTCGTGACTTTTGCCATGTCGCCAAGGATATTTTGCATTGTGGCAAACTGGTTCAGTTGAGGGAGTCTCAGGGATTCTCTGACTTTTCTCCCTCCATGTCAATAATCTGCAGGGTGCCGTCCTTCCTTGATCACGTAGTTCTCTAACTCCAGTTGCTCGCTGATTTGTTAGGAATTGAGGTGGTGTCTAAGGATCGATTCGAACACAAGTCTCCCAAACTGCAGAAGTTCAGGTGCCTTACACTCACTTGCTCTGGCGGGGTTGCTCCCCCAAGCGAACAGCTGTCAAAGAAGAAGAAAAGTTACAAAACTGGGATTTGTGAGCGGTGGAGGCAGCGCCAACAAAGAGGTAGAGCCAACCTCTGCAAGGGAAAGAAGTGCAGAATATTGTTGCAGTCTACAAGCAGTGCGAGATTTCAGGGATTCAAAACATTCACTCAGGGTTCATGTTTCCTTTTGGAATGAGGCACAGTGGAGACTATCGTGTCTTGATGATGATGATGATAATAATGATGATAATAATAATAATTTTATTATTTATACCCCAACAGAATATTAAAAACACGATAAAACATCAAACTTTAAAAACTTCACTAAACAGGTATGCCTTCAGATATCTTCTAAAAGTCAGATAGTTCATTATTTCCTTGACATCTGGTGGGAGGGCGTTCCACAGCAGGTACCACTACTGAGAAGGCCCTCTGCCCAGATCCCTGTGACCTCACTTCTCGCAGTGAGGGAACGGCCAGAAGGCCCTCAGCGCTGGACCTCAGTGTCCGGGCAGAATGATAGGGGTGGAGACCCTCTTTCAGATATACTGGACCAAGGCCATTTAGGGCTTTAAAGGTCAGCACCAAAACTTTGAATTGTGCTCAGAAATGTACTGGAAGCCAGTGTAGGTCTTTTAGGACCAGTGTTATATGGTCTTGGTGGCTGCTCCCAGTCACCAGTCTAGCTGCTGCATTCTGGATTAGTTGCAGTTTCTGGGTCACCTTCAAAGGGAGCCCAACATACAATGGTGCCTCGCAAGACAAAATTAATTCGTTCCGCAAGTTTTTTCGTCTAACGAGTTTTTTGTCTTGCGAAGCACGGTTTCCCATAGGAATGCATTGAAAATCAATTAATGCGTTCCTATGGAGACCGCTTGCCCGGCTGGCGGTGCGGAGAAGGGCTTTTCTCCCCACCGCAAGCCTTCAGGACAGGTCCGGGAACAGAGGGGAAGGTGCGCAGCGCTTCCTCTCTGTTCCCGGGGCTTGCGGTGGGAGGAGGGTTTTTCCTCCCCACGCCAACATTCAGAACAGCATTCTGAAAGTTGGCGGTGGGAAGGAAAACCCTCCTCCCACCGCAAGTCTTCAGGCCAGCCTTCCGAAGGCTGGCGGCGGGAGGAGGTCTCTCCGCCCCACTGCCAGCCTTCGGAGCAGCCATCCCAAGGCTGGCGGCGGGCGGAGGTCTCTCCGCCCCGCCGCCAGCCTTTGGATCAGCCTTCCGAAGGCTGGCGGTGGGGCGGAGAGACCTCCTCCCGCCGCCAGCCTTCGGAGCAGCCTTCCGAAGGCTGGCGGCGGGAGGAGGTCTCTCCGCCCCACCGCCAGCCTTCGGACAGGTATGGGAACAGAGGGGAAGGCGCGCAGCGCTTCTCCTCTGTTCCCGGGGCTTGCGGTGGGAGGAGGGTTTTTCCTCCCCACGCCAACATTCAGAACAGCATTCTGAAACTTGGCAGTGGGAAGGAAAACCCTCCTCCCACCGCAAGTCTTCAGGACAGCCATCCGAAGGCTGGCGCGGGGAGAAGGTCTCTCTGCCCCACCGCCAGCCTTCGGAGGAGGTCCGAGGACAGTGGGGAAGACGTGCTGTGCTTCCCCGCTGTCCCGGAGATTTCCCTATGGGTTTTCGTCTTGCGAAGGAAGCCCATAGGGAAATTCGTCTTGCGAAGCAAGCCCATAGGGAAATTCGTCTTGCGAAGCGCCTCGGAAAACGGAAAACCCTTTCGTCTAGCGGGTTTTCCGTCTTGCGAGGCGTTCGTCTTGCGGGGCACCACTGTAGAGCGCATTGCAGTAGTCCAAGTGGGGGATAACCAGAGCATGCACTACTCTGGCGAGACAGTCCGTGGGCAGGTAGGGTCTCAGCCTGCGTACCAGATGGAGCTGGTAGACAGATGCCCTGGACACAGAATTGACCTGCGCCTTTATGGACAGCTGTGAGTCCAAAATGATTCCCAGGCTGTGCTCCTGGTCCTTAAGGGGCACCGTTACCCCATTTAGGACCATGGAGTCCTCCACACCTGACCACCCCCTTTCCCCAAAAAACAGTACTTCTGTCTTGTCAGGATTCAGCCTCAATTTGTTAGCCGCCATCCATCCTCCAACCGCCTCCAGACACTCTCACAGGACATCCAGTGTCTTCACTGGTTCAGATTTGAAGGAGAGGTGGATCTGTGTATCATCCACATACTGGTGAACACCTAATCCAAACCCCCTGATGATCTCTCCCAGAGGCTTCATATAGCTGTTAAAAAGCATTGTGATACCAACTCCCTCAAAATCAATTTCGCCAAAACCAAAATTCTTACTTTTGGCACGAAAACTTGGAAGCCGTTTTGGAACTTTGAGGGCCACTCTATTGAATATTGCTCAGCATTCAAGTATTTGGGTATCACTTTTCAGCATGGGCTTAGCTGGTCGGCTCACCTAAATATATCCATCCTGGCTGCCCGTAGAACCATCAAAGCCTTGGAGAAATTCTTCTATGCAAAAGGCGGCCAGTTGGTTCCACCAATCACAAAAGCATTTATCAGCAAAGTCCTCCCGATGTTACTGTATGGGGTTGAAATCTGGGGGTGGAATTTAAAAACACTACAACGGCTCGAGATTCTACAAAACTCTTTTGCACGAAAGTTACTGGGTCTCCCCAAGGGCTCGATTGCTGCACAGTTAAGAACAGAACTGGGCCTCCCCTCCATTGTTGCGAGAGCCCACATTAGAATTATCAGTTTTTATTGTAAATTAATCAAAGCCCCAGGTTCCCTTTTAGCCAGGCAAGCCTTTTTAACATGTTCTCATAGCAATCAATGGTCCAAGGCCATGGAGACTATTACTGCACGCTACTCCCTCCCAGATCTTGACACGCTGTCAGCATGGGATCAACATAAAATCCAGGCCTGGATTCTTACAAGAGACAAGGCCATGGACCGGGCACAGTCCACCACAGCTCGCCTCTCCATGTGGCTCCCTAAAGTGAAAGTGGTAAGATCACTTGCCAACTACTTGATAGACCTGACGGAGCCCAATTTGAGAAGAGCGTTTACCATGGCCCGTTTCCATTCTATACCCACGGCCTTCCTGCAGGGGATTTACTCTAAGACCCCTATTACTCAGCGTCTATGTCCATGCACAATGAATGAAGTAGAGGACTTCATACATTTCTTTTTCTACTGCCCTATTTACGAGCCAATAAGAACTAAGCTCCTTCACTTGATCCCGTCCACCATCACATCTAAGGAAGACTGTTTGAAATTGCTTCTTGTGGACGCAAATCCCCAAGTTTCACGTGGGGTGGCAATCTTTATAGTGCAGGCCTTGAAACTCAGGGCTACTCTGACTGGGTAGTGTGTCCTAGACCTGGACCTGTTTTAATTCTTTCATTACCTTTTTAACCTAATGTGCCGAGCCTATTTTGGGGCCATTATATGCTTTATATACATCCGCATTCTAGATTCCCGGCGCCGGCAACTAAATCTTTACATTATTGTCTTAGGGAAATTTAAATGTCATAACCCCAGTAATATCGCTTGGAATTTTGTTTGGTTGCTTGTCTATAGCATTTTTGTTTTATCCTGCTATGGCTGTATGCTAATGCAATAAAGGTTTGATTGATTGATTGATTGATTGATTGATTGATTGATTGAAAAAGCATTGTTTCTTTACAAATATATACAACCTGAACCTACAATGGAGGGGTTCACATGATCAACCCCCCCCCCAAAGGACTTCTTTCTCCACAGCCACATCCTTGGCTTCACATAGACATCAAACATTATTCTCAAACGTTGCTCTAACCCTCCTGATTCCTGCTTTACTTCTTGGTCAAATCAACCCCAGCTCTTCTCTCAACACTGACTTTTTCTATTAAAAGAGGGAGGCCCACAGCTAGCTTGGTTATTTCCCGGAATGAGAAGGCTTGATTCGATTTTAACATTTGCTGGATCCCGGTTTCTCCCCTCTCCAACAAACTCATAACATTGTAAGTGCTGTCAACTGATGTTTATCTATTTGGGCACGTTAGCAGAAAAGGCAGCAAGACTTCTCTCCTTTTCTGAAGGCTTATATGGGGAAATATGCATTCAGTCTCCTAAAGCTAAAATGGCTGTTTATAAAAATGCCCCACAAAGAATATAATATTGGCATTCAATAAAAATCCCACTCACTAGGACTGAGTTTAAAATAGGAAATAGGAATGAGCCAGGTTAGTGTTTGTTTCCAAATCTGTAGCTGAATGCATAAGGAAACACAATTTTAAAATACTACAGTATCTTGTTATTTGAAGAGCACCTACAACATGCATGGTGCTTTGCAGGGTAATGTGAACTAAAAAGCAGCTTTCTGTCCTGAGAACCTTATAGTCTAAGGCTGCAGTCCTAATCTCACTTACCTGGGAGTAAACCCCATTGAATTCAGTAGGACTCACTTCTGATTAGAGATGGTTAGGATTACACTGCTGAGAGTGTTGTACAGAGTAGTTTAGATACTACTATGACTATTGCAGCTGTGTGCTTTTTAATAATCTTATTATACCCCAGATAAATTAGAGGACACCTTTCTGTAAGAAATACTGTGACAAACCACAATTTGCCTTTAGACTTTTAGGTATAACTCATTAACAGTGCATTGTGTGGCTATTTTGTGTATGGGATTCAGTTCCTGATTACAGGATATCTGAGATGAACCAAAGCTTATTGTCACAGCTGCCTCTCGGTCCCAGCTCACAGAGAACCAACGCCCGGTTGATGTAATGTACAAAAGTCTTTATTGAAGTTTAGTTTCCATTTCAAACCCCAGAGCGTGCAGCCCTACGTCTTGGCCCTAGACCGGCGAAGTCCCCTCTGAGTCACTACCCCTTCCGCACCAGTTTAAGATCCTAGCCCGGCTCCACCTCCTGCGCTGTTCCTTCCTCCTCTGGGTCCTTCTGCCCCCTGGGGTTTCCTCCCTCCTGGACTCTTCTGATGCTGACCCCCCTGAGTCTTGCCCTTCCTTCCGGCGGGCTTTAGGACCTGGCTCCCTATGCGGGCTACCTGCTGTGCCGCTCGCCTGTACATTTGAACTTGGCGCGCGCGCCCAGCCGGTGACTTTCCTCTTGACCGTTTCCCCGCTCTCCGATGGAGGCGTGGCCAATCCTGACTCATCTCCTCCCTCTGGTGGTGAGAAGACTGGTCCCGATGCCTGGGACTCCTCCCCCCCACTACGCTCTGGTGGGGACGCTGGTCCTGATTTCCAACTGCTGCTCAGGGAGTCCCTGCTGGCCCCTTCCTTCTGGGGTTTCCCCCTTGGCACCCCCCTTGCCCTGGCCATCGGCGCTCCTCTCTGTGAATCTTCCGATTCGCTGGAGAGACTCGTGGAATCTCTCTGACCACTGTCACTGCCTACACCCCCCTCGGATTCCTCCTCCTCACTCTCCATTTGCTCCTTCTCCTGTGTCTCTGCTCCTGAACCCCTGACACTTATGATACCTTGTACGCATACCTGCTTGTTTGCAAGTAATACAAAATTCACAATAATTTGTAATTAAAGGTAAAGGGACCCCTGGCCATTAGGTCCTGTCGTGGCCGACTCTGGAGTTGCAGTGCTCATCTTGCTTTATTGGCCGAGGGAGCCGGCGCACAGCTGCTGGGCCATGTGGCCAGCATGACTAAGCCGCTTCTGGCGAACCAGAGCAGCACATGGAAATGCTGTTTACCTTCCTGCCGGAGCGGTACCTATTTATCTACTTGCACTTTGACGTGCTTTTGAACTGCTAGGTTGGCAGGAGCTGGGACCGAGCAACGGGAGCTCACCCTGTCGTGGGGATTTGAACCGCCAACCTTCTGATCGGCAAGTCCTAGGCTCTGTGGTTTAACCCACAGCGCCACCTGTGTCCCCAATTTGTAATTAGAAACCCCATAGAGTTCAATAGGACCTATACCTTAGAACAGGTGTGGGGAACCTTTGATCTTCCAAATGTTGCTGAACTACAACTCCCATCAGCCTTAGCAAGCACGGCCAATTGTCAGTGGAGATGGGAATTACAGAAAACAACAACTTCTGGAGTGCTGGAAGTTTCCCACCCTGCCCTAAAAAGTGTGGTTAGGATTGAAGCCTTATTTTACAATCCCACCACCAATGAATGATGAAATGGAAAAGAATGTTTTATTTTCCCCAGCCTGAGACTTGCTGCTTTTTGTGATACAGTGGTACCTCGGGCTACAGACGCTTCAGGTTACAGATGCTTCAGGTTACACACTCCGCTAACCCAGTAATAGTACCCCGGTTTAAGAATTTTGCTTCAGTATGAGAACAGAAATTGTGCTCTGGCGGCGTGGCAGCAGCAGGAGGCCCCATTAGCTAAAGTGGTACCTCAGGTTAAGAACAGTTTCAGGTTAAGAACAGACGTCCAGAACGAATTATGTTCTTAACCCAAGGTAGCACTGTATCGTGTCTTCATCATGGAGGGCACACGTTGTGAGATCACTAAGAGTGACCTCACCGTTTGTGTGGGTGGTATTGTTTGGATAACCACAACAACCCGACTGGGTCCCTCAGTTGCTGGGGTAATTCTGGCCAATGGGGTTGAGAGAATTTGCAGCCGGGGGACCTATTTATACCACTGCATGTTGCATTGAGCTTCCTCTTAGTGCCTCATGCATCAGATCACCTGCTCACCCTCCATATATTTAGGGTTCATTATGACCTTGCTATGCTGTCGTGGGTTGTCTGCTGTTGGGACAGGGGCCTGGTAGGAATTTTCCCATTTGGCTGATTGGCTGGAGCTACTTGGGTTTCGCCTGCCGCATAGCAAATTGTCACAACTTTGTAAGGTTTGGTGGTTAGGCATTGGTTCAAGGTGTGGTGGAGGGGAGGTTGTCACAGCTGCCCCTCCCAATGTGTGATAGGGTATTCCGTTATAGGAATCCAGGGACTCGCCATGCTTTTGTCCGATCCCCTTCCAAGGGTTAGGGCCACCCCAGAGCACCTGGGAGCATTTTGGAGTGAGGCTGCATCTGTGGTAGGACCAGTGCTCCCCCAGTATGTTTACCCTTCCTGACTTCTGCCAGTGTCCAGTTGTCAGTGCTGCCCTGCTGGAGGTGTAGGCACAGCTAGTCAAACCAATGCCTAAGCAAACCACTCACATTCTGTAATGCATAAAGTTGTGCCCAAAATTATGCCAATAACCTTAAACTAATATTGGTGGCCACTGTGTCTTTCTTTGGGAGGTCTTGGGGGTCTTCACATGCAAAGGTTTTTCCTGAAAGGAATACCGTATAGGAAACTGACTTATATTGTTCTGGACCAGAGGTCAATCTAACTCAGTACAGTGGTACCTCGGGTTAAGAACTTAATTCGTTCTGGAGGTCTGTTCTTAACCTGAAACTGTTCTTAATCTGAAGCTCCACTTTAGCTAATGGGGCCTCCTGCTGCTGCTGCTCCGCCACTGCACAATTTCTGTTCTCATCCTGAAGCAAAGTTCTTAACCTGAGGTACTATTTCTGGGTTAGCGGAGTCTGTAACATGAAGCGTCTGTAACCTGAAGCATACGTAACCTGAGGTACCACTGTATTGTCTACAACTTGGAGCTATCCAGATGTTGGGCTGCAGTACCCTTCACCCCAGGTAGCATGATCAATGGTTAGGAATATTGGAAGTTGTAGTCCCATAACATATAGAGAGCACCATGAAGGCTACTCCTGGTCTTTGTTGATTGGCAGTGGCAAGAAGAGAATGGGCTTTTTCTGTGGTGGCTCCCAGATTGTGGAATGCTCTCCCCAGAGAGGCCTGCCTGGCGCCATCACTACATGTCTTTAGGTGCCTGGCAAAAACATTCCTCTTTCTCCAGGCCTACTCCAGGCTATTTAATAATCTATGGCCTGTGGCAAGTCTGTATTCATATGCAAGTTGTTCATATGCTGTGAGTTTGTGTAAGTCTTCAATCCAATCATAGAAGGGAACCGCAATTTTATTTTTCCAATTCATCAGGATCAGTCTTTTTGCTGTGGTAAGGGCACAGAGAGTCCACTCATATTGTCCTTTTGTAAGATTCCATGTGCTGGGTATATAATTCAAGAGGATATTTTGCTCTGTAAATGTAAGGTTGTTCCGACTTGCCATGGACAAATTCAATGATATTTGGAATCCATTCTTACAAATGTTGTATTTGGTTAAGATCTGGTGAAGTAATAATAATAATAATAATAATAATAATAATAATAATAATAATAATAATTTATTTATATCCCGCCCTCCCCAGCCAAAGCCAGGCTCAGGGTGGCTAACAACAATAACGTACAATAACGACCTTGTAAAATATACAGGTTTTTTTAAAAAATAATAATATCTTTATTGTCTTTATTTCTGCACGGGATCTGTTGTTTTCTTTTTCGTTTGCATCTCACCATGTCTGGTGCACATATAGTTATGTACTTTTTGAATTTTCAATAAAGATGATTTCTTTTAAAAAAAACACACCTATGGCCTGTGAAAGTGTGGGAGAGTGGACTGTTATTATGATGACTGTTTTATTATTAAGTTGTCTGTCAGTATGTTTTTTTAATTACGTTTTTATTATGGTTTTATCATTGATGTTCTGTAATGTGTTTTTAATGTTGTACACTGCCCTGGGATCTTCTGATAAAGGGTGGTATATAAAATGAAATAATAATAATAATAATAATAATAATAATAATAATAATAATAATAATAATAATAATACACTGACTATTCTTTCGCAAAGCCCATGTCCTGAAGTACAGGCCCTTGCAGAAGAGGAACCATGGTCTCACACATGTTTATAAGCAGTTCTTTGTCATTTTCTTAGAACTGACCCTTACCTTTAAAATTAAGTATTTGAGTGGGGATTATGACAGGCTTAGGTAGAGAAAGTGTGAAACCTGGTGTTTCTCAGTTTATATAGAATTTTCATTGTCCTTTCCATGAAATTTTGACAAACCAGTGTGCAAATGAGCCTGGTGTGATGGAGTCATAACTCACAAATCATTTCCTGACAGTTCTGTGCTTGAATGGTTATTAATGATTTCTATGTAATTCATTCATGCAGAAAGCGTCTAATTTACAAGGATGAAACATCTCATGCCGGCAAGTGACTTATTAGAACGAGGTGAATCCTAATTGTTTACTGCGTTGTGCCTTCAAGAATACTTATCTTCTCAAATAATTGCATTCTCAAATTTGAGTGGAAAGAAGAGTTTGTTTCGAAAAGGCGAGTTACAGGTTGCTTCTAAAATTTGGGGGTAAACGTCAAAGTTAACTGTCCTCAACTTCTATATCTGGTCATTGTTTAGGGCAGGGATGGGGAACCAGGGATAGGCGTGTATTCAGAGAGAGGCAGTATTAGATTGAGACCTTGCAATCACCTGTTCCCCCTCCACTAGGTATGAAGAGTGAAGGGCTACTTGAGACAGTGCCTTGGTAATGCCTTGGGAGTTGACTTGGAGTCGTCTGGGAATCTAGAGACTCTGCCATATTGAAATTGAAATACTTTATTGTCACTTGTACAACTTGTATACAGTGAGATTACACGAGCACCCCCCACTCAGCTCTCTTAGTCTTAATTCCCCACCAAACCCAAAAGTCAGAAATCTTTTCATTCAGTAGCCTAACAGCCAACAGATAGAAGCTGTTCTTTACCCTGTTGGCGTGACTAATCATGCTTCTATATCTTCTGCCTGAGGGCAGGAGATCAAGAAAGTGCCGGCCAGGGTGTGAATCATCCCTGAGAATTTTCCTCACTCTCCTGAGGCAACGTTCTTCCGCTATTTCATCCAGCGGATTCACGGGACAGCCCATAGTATCTTGTGCTGTATTCACCACCCTCTGTAGGTACTTCCTATCAGTTTATGTCAAACCAGCGTACCACACAGTGATGCAGTATGAAAGAACACTTTCTATTGTTGACTGGTAGAAGGAGATCATCAAATGTTGATTGATATCGTTCTTCCACAATACTCTGAGGAAATGGAGTCTCTGTTTGGCTTTCTTAACCATCTGGGTTGTATTTATTTTCCAAGTAAGGTCTTCACTGAGATAAACTCCTAGGAATTTAAAGGAAGAGACTCTCTCCACACAGCTCTCCCCGATGTACAGCGGGGCTAGTTCTCCTCTCTTCCTCCGAAAGTCCAACACCATCTCCTTTGTCTTGCTGATATTAAGGTGCAAGTTGTTCCCTAGGCACCATGTAGATATTTTTTGGACCTCCCCTGGGATAATTTCACTGCTGCCCTGGAAGCCCTTGGTTAGTCAACATGTTTGTTTGGACTGATAGCCAAAGATGAGACATGGAGGGGACAGGAGAAATAGACACTCAAGGCATAAAGGATTGAGAGAGGAAAGATGATGTTTCCTTGTCCATCTGGGCTACTAGCCCAGAGATGGAAGGAAGAAGTACCAACAAAAGAAGTATGGCAGATGAAACTGATGGAGTATGTGGAGATGGCGAAACTGACAGGGAAGATCCGAAACCAGGAAGATCAAGTATTTTCCAAAGACTGGGGTAAATTTGTAATTTATTTAAAAGACCACTGTAAACAGTTAAAATCTTTGGCAGGGATGACATGACACTTGTAATGTGGAATTATTTATGGTAATTATGGTTATATAATAGATGGATAAGGGTAAAAGATGCAGTAAACTTAAATCTAAATATGGAACCCATGGAAGGAGGGAGGTCTAAGGGTTCAAAGGAACTCTGTATTTTATTGTTTGGAATGGTTTTGTTTTATATGTATAAACTTTTTTTCAAAAACTTAATAAAAATTATTAAACAGAGAGAGAGAGAGGAAAGATGAGAACTGGGAAGATCTGCCATTTTCTAAGGGGGGTTGGGATTAAGAGAAGATTTTGTATCTGTGCACAGTTTCTATTTTTCCCATTTTGCTGATTTCCCCCTTTGTTTTTATGCTGTTGTTATTAGAATCTGTTTTCTTCCTTATGTATTTTTTTCTTATTAAAATTGTATTCCTCTAATTCATTTAATTGTTTTGTAAACTGTGGTCTTTTGATGAAGGCCCTGCGGTCTTTTGATGATGGCCAGTATAAAAATTTAATAAATGAAATGAATTAATTATCAGGGTCAACCTTATGGGCCACATTTGACAGGTGGGCAGGGTAGCTGCCTGTCAACCCCATTACATCATTATGATACCACATGATTGACAGGCAGGTTGTTTCACCCACCTGTCAAAAGCCCTTGCAGAGTTTCCAATTTAAAAATGCAGACTTTTTTTCTCATGCTAAGGTGGGGGAAACAGTTTGTTGACTTATTTAGTCCCATAGAATGTAAGAATCAGTACACCATGTCCTATATTGTAGGCAAATATATAGAATATGAAGGTGCACAGGTTAGGGACATAGTTTGTAGATATAGTGGTACCTCTGGTTACATACGCTTCAGGTTACAGACTCCGCCAACCCAGAAATAGTACCTTGGGTTAAGAATTTTGCTTCAGGATGAGAACGGAAATCGTGCTCCGGCGGCGCGGCGGAAGCGGAAGGCCCCATTAGCTAAAGTGGTGCTTCAGGTTAAGAACAGTTTCAGGTTGAGAACAGACCTCCGGAACAAATTAAGTACCGTATTTTTCACTCTATAAGACGCACCAGACCACAAGACGCACCTAGTTTTTGGAGGAGGAAAACAAGAAAAGAAATATTCTGAATTTCAGAAGCCAGAACAGCAAGAGGGATCGCTGTGCAGTGAAAGCAGCAATCCCTCTTGCTGTTCTGGCTTCTGGGATAGCTGCGCAGCCTGCATTCGCTCCATAAGATGCACACACATTTCCCCTTACTTTTTAGGAGGGAAAAAGTGAGTCTTATAGAGCAAAAAATACGGTACTTAACCCGACGTACCACTGTATGTTTGCTTCTCCTTTGGGATGAGGAGCTAGATCCAAAGGAAAGTTGTTGTTTTTTTTAAAAAATGCACAAAGCTGTATTCTAGTATCTCAGTGTGAACAACAAGTGTGATCATCTTCAAAGCTTCCTGAATTTGCATCTGATTGTAATCTTCTGATTAGAGTTACAAATGCAGTTGTCATCTGTATTGGTAGAAGCAGAAGCTTCAAGTTGCTAAGGCTGATTGTGAGATGCTTGAAAAGTGCCAGAAAGAGTGTCTCTGCAGGAGCTTGATAAAAAGGGGGCGAAAGCTTACGAAAAGTTGGCTGATAAGGAGAATGTGAAGACTGTGAAGGATCTGGCAGTGGGCAAGTAAGACACAAGTAATTTCAGAAATAGATTGGAAGTTTGGAAATCTCGTCTATCAGCTTTTATTCCATGTTAAACATCTATCAGCTTTTATTCCATATTAAACAATATCTTATTGAACCATAAGATATTGGCATCATAATTCCAACATGATGGATATGGTTTTTTAAAAAATAAATAAATAAATGCTAATTTCATTTGACCTGAAGTTTAACAAGGAACAGGAACCTGGTCAGAATTATGACTTCCTCCACCATCCTTACTTTGTCTCCTTGTGTCATCTTCACTGTAATCATGCCAAATTAATGTTCATGAGGTGATATGACTAACAGGATGCATGCCATAACTGTGCTATTTAAAGAATAGTCTTTATGGTCAAACGTACAGAAAAGGAGGCAGTTTTCAGTGACTTCTTCCTGGATCAGGCACCAATGTCTTTCCGCCAACTGTGACACAAACTTGAGTATTGTGACACCGGAAGAAATACTAGTTTCCCAATGAAATCTAACTTGTATCATTAAATGATACCCTACCAACTCTTTGATACATTAGGGCAACACTGTAATTGTCAGTTCTGAAACTGGCAGTCATTGAAAGTCTAATCAGTTTGCTTTTAAGAGGCAAATTCAAATTAGTACTGAAATTGCATCATTAAGCATTTGTCAGAGGAATCAGTGTTATTCTTCTGAAAGTCTGTAGATAGTTTGATGCAGAACAAAAGATCAGTTAAATTCTAAGATGTTTCATATTAAAATGTTTTGAACTGGGAGCAGAAATCAAATAGTTTGGGTGGGAGTTGGGGTTAGATACGTTGTGTTAAGTCACTGACAATGAGTTGCTTCTGATAGTCTTGTGATGTCTGCCATGTTGATTTCAACAAATCTTGTCAATTTTGATTCTAGACTCTTATTGCAAAGCTAACACTTCCTATGATGTATTTATTTATTTATTTATTGCTAGGGCAGGCTTGGTTTGTTTATCAAATAAGAATTGCCAGCATTCTCCACCCATCTGCAGCTGATAAGATGTCTTAGGAAGCTCACAAGCAGACCATGAACAAGTTAGGTATCTGCTGCTGTTTACCAAACAGTATATCTAGTCTGCCGATGGGACGTGGGTGGCACTGTGGTCTAAAGCACCGAGCCTCTTGGGCTTGCTGATCAGAAGGTTGGCGGTTTGAATCCCCACGACGGGGTGAGCTCCCATTGCTCTGTCCCAGCTCCTGCCAACCTAGCAGTTCAAAAGCATGCCAGTGCAAGTAGATAAATAGGTACTGCTGCGGCAGGAAGGTAAACGGCGTTTCCGTGCGCTCTGGTTCCCGTTACAGTGTCCCATTGTGCCGGAAGTGGTTTAGTCATGCTGGCCACACGACCTGGAAAGCTGTCTGTGGACAAATGCTGGCTCCCTCGGCCTGAAAGCGAGATGAGTGCCGCAACCCCATAGTCAGCTTTGACTGGACTTAACCATCAAGGGGTCTTTTACCATTTTCCTCTAGTCTGCCAATATGTTGCAGCCATGAACCAGAGTTTGATGTATTTATTTCAATGGAGAAGATTTAAGCATCCTCTTAATTCTCCCGTTCAGATCAGCGGGGCTTAATGTGGTTACGATTGTGTCCCTTTTGGCCCCACCCTCGCTCTCACGGCATAGCTAAGTGCACCTTTCTGTGCATGCATGAGCATGCATGTTCCACATGTGCATGCAAACATTAGGGAAACAGCAGTGGGGAAAGGCTATGAAAGGCCATTTGTCAATAGTGATTCTCTTGTGAGCTAGAACATCATTTGTAGCAACCTTCTGCGGCTAGGGCTTGAGTTCACAGGCCTCAGGAAAGGTGTATAATATGATGCGAAACATCCAGCCATTATCTTGAGTTGTTGCTTTGGCACTGAGTGGACAAGCTTCTCCTCATTTTCATTGGTTTTTTAGCCTCTTAATGACACAATGTGAACGAAATCAGCGTTGCTCCTTCTTCGGTTAAGCACATCTGTGGCATGGGCTTTCTGTTGTCGTTGGATTGGTATGGGCGGAAAGGGTAATTGCGGCTCCTGCCTCTGCTTCAGACTTGCACAGAGAATAAGCATCTTTCTGAATAACTACCAAGGGCTTCGAAACCTCTGTGCTCTGCTTTAACTTCAGAGTTAAATCGGTAATGATTAATTGGGCACAGGATATAGGTCATAACATACAATTTGAAGACTGGATAAGGCTTTGGAAAGTGAATTTGAAATTTACGGATTGTATATTGCTTAAAGAGAACTATAGGAAGATAATGTACAGGTGGTATGTCACACCAAAAGAATTGGCAGAAATGTAGAAAACAGAACAAAAGAACTGTTGGAGATGCAAAGAAGGGGAAGGTACATTTCATCATATGTGGTGGGATTGTAAGATTATTAAGATTACTGAAAGATTATTAAGAAATTTTGGGAAATGATTTATAATGAATTGAAAAAAATGTTGACAGTAACATTTGTTAAAAAACCAGAAGCCTTTTTGCTAGGTATTCTAGGACAAGATATTCCAAAAGAGAAACAGACATTATTCATGTATGTTACAACAGCAGCAAGAATTTTAATAGTGCAAAATTGGAAGACTGGAGAAATACCATCGAAAGAACAATAGCAAGAAAAATAGATGAACTACGCAGAGTTAGCAAAGTTAATGGACAAATTGCGAGACAAGGACAATAGTGACTTTGGAAAAGAATGGGAACCTTTTACAACATTCTTACAGAAACAAAAAAAAAAATGGACTCAAGGGCAGGATTTAAATAAACATTTACAATCTTAATTACAAAGAACAAGAAGGCTTAACAAGCTGACAAAATATTATATATCAAAAGCAGAATGTAACATTTTATGTAACAAACCAGAAATGGAAACTGAGGGAAGTCAACTGGGGGGGCGGGGACTAGAAAATGAATGTTATTGATAATGGATATTTGTTATGAGAAAAAGAAAATTAATAAAAAATATTTTAAAAAATAAACCTCTGTGCTCTGCAGCCAAGTGGAGAATGGCTAATAGGAAGCCATTAGCTGCTGCTGCTGCTGCTGCTGCTGCTGCTTCTTCTTCTTCTTCTTCTTCTTCTTCTTCTTCTTCTTCTTCTTCTTCTTGGAACATAGTTGTAACTATTAGCTGGTGGAAGAGCAAGATGACAAGCTGAATAAATAACACTAATAATACTGATACTACTACTACTAATAATAAACTTGGAATGGGAAGGTTGGTATGGTAAAGTCATAAAAGGCCATGGTAATGAGAGAAGAAAAAAAGGGGGAGAAGATGGGCAGCTAACACCATACACACACGGACCAGAAGGTACTAAGAGGCTGAACAGTAGGTCAATAGCGTTATACACTTAACTCTAAAATCAAAATTCATGTCAATTATATCAGTAGTACAGGAGCTGATCATCTTTTAACAGAAGTGTTTGGAAGAAACCTCCTGGAAAAAGCAAAATCAATTTAATACGTCACATTAAGTTAACTTACTGAGTGGGGTCCTGAAGTCAGTAATTTACCTGTGTGAGCCTGGAGTTAATTTATTTAAATCAGGAAGGTTTATTTTGACCTCAACTCTCACTTTCTTTCAATGAGTCTAACTACTGTCTCTATGTGATTCATTGGTTTATTTGGATGAAAGGGTCACCATAGACAGCCATCATTTAAAATAAGAAAAATTCAAATACTGTATAATTAAAGCGCATTTGATAGTCTTGCATGTCTGATGTCAAATTGAGGCGGCATTCCTTTTAATTGCTGCGCTCGGTGAATAGAGTCTTGATAGATTTTAATCATGTAGCCATAGCAATAAGGCAGGTCTGACCCAACAACAAATGGGGACAATCAAGTCAAAATAATGGGTGGTGATGGCTGTCTTAGACTGGAGCAGAAATGTGCACAGAAATTTAAAAAAGGACCTGAATGGTTTGACTATGTTATGTACTGAGTTGAATAGGATCTAAAATGCAGAAGTCTGATTGGTCCTAGAACAATAGGATTCAGAATGCAGCAGTCTGGTTGGTCCTAGAACAATGCAGCAGTATGATTGGTCCGCAGGAGCCACCCAATCCAGCTCCAGGTGGAAGTGAATCCGCAACCTGATTGGCCTACAGGAGAATCCTGGAATTAGCCAATCATGCAGCCCATTGTGTAAATAATGTATATAAAGCAGATATTTTGGGGAAAATTTCATTCCTCACTACAAGGAGCTGAATAGGTAAAGGTAAAGGGACCCCTGACCATTAGGTCCAGTCGTGACAGACTCTGGGGTTGCAGCGCTCATCTCACTTTATTGGCCGAGGGAGCCGGCGTACAGCTTCCGGGCCATGTGGCCAGCATGACTAAGCCGCTTCTGGCGAACCAGAGCTGTGTACGGAAACACCGTTTACCTTCCCGCCGGAGTGGTACCTATTTATCTACTTGCACTTTGATGTGCTTTCAAACTGCTAGGTGGGCAGGAGCTGGGACCGAGCAACGGGAGCTCACCCGGCGGGGATTCTAATCGCCAACCTTCTGATCGGCAAGTCCTAGGCTCTGTGGTTTAACCCACAGCGCCACCTGCATCCCAAGGAGCTGAATAAAGAGCATGAAATTCACACTCGACTCCGAGTATATTTCAGAGTAACAGACCTTGATCAAAAGAACTGTATTGCTCTCTGCATCAGCCCAAACGCTACATTCAAGCTGCTGTCTTTGTTGCTTGTCGCCATTTTAAACTGCGACTGCAGATTGCATGTTTGAATGCAATCAGAGACTGTGCCTGCATGCAGCCTCAATAAGAGACTGTGCCTGCTCCTACCTTTTCATACCTCTTCTGGTTCTGGGAGTCAGTGCGGGAAGGGAGCTTGTCACAACAGGAGGGGCAGGCACCCAGCCTGACTTCCCTCCTGCACCAGCTTGACTTCCCTCTGCCACAGACTCTCCCAACTTCCTGAGCCCTATTCCTGAGCCTTCTGCTTCTGGCACCTCCTCTCCCAGTCTTCTGCCTCTTCTCCCTGTGACCACAGATGGTTGTCCCACCATCACTCCCTCCCTTGCCAAATGCAAGGTGGTTCTTTAAAAATGAGATTAAGAAGTAATACAAAACACAAGAACCTGGAGGTCCATCCAACTTCTCACTCCTTCCTTCCAATCTTCTTCTGAAAGTTAAAGGGGATGCAATAGTTCTTTCTGCTTGGATTCATGATAGTTAACTGGAGTGGCAGTGTCTTGCCCAATGCAAGGTGGTTCTTTCTTAAAATGAGATTCGGAAGTAATATGAAACACAAGCGAGTGAGAAGGTTGAAGATTTTATTCTAAACAACAAGCAATATATACCAAGTAAGCACTTCAATCTGCCACTTGGAAGGCCTCAAGAAGTGGCAAAGTGATTCCCCCAGGTAGCCTCAGTTAGCACAGCCCCAGGGCCATCTTACCCATAGGCGCTAGGGGTGTGGGGCACCCGGGCGCCAGGCTCTCAGGGGCACCAAGCTGAGAGTCCGGGGCCTGAGACTTGAGTCTGGGGAAGAGCCTGCCCATTGGTTGGAGGCGCTGCGGCAGGCTCTTCTGCTATGGGTGGCTCTGTGCTGCGAGATCAGGGGCAGCTTAGCCAGCGAGACACTGAGGTGGCCAGCTGGCTCTGGCCTCCTGCACACCTGGGACTGGGCAACCGGGGGAGGGGGGTGCTGGGTGGATGTTTGCACCCCGGTGCCGCATATACTTAAGACATCCCTGCACAGCCCCATGGCTGTCAGTCTGTTCACGAGCTTCTCAAAAAAACCTCTGCCCACAACCATCCGATTTATATATAGCTAACCTGTGTGGTTTGCCTGAATGACTACTTGCAGATCACTAGCTACGTGCAGATTATTCGTTAGCTACCCCCTCCCTATACCTCACTTTCTCGAAATAATGTCCAACATCAACGAAGTTACTCATGTATAGATGGTATATTATGCCAGAGAAAGTGGCAAAAATGTATGAAAAGGGATCTAAAATCTGTTGGAAACGTAAAGAAAAAGATGGTACATTTTATCATATGTGGTGGGAATGCAAAAAGATTAGAAATCATTGGGGAATGATATATAATGAATTGAAAAAAAATGTTTTAAAAGACATTTGTTAAGAAACCAGAAGCATTCCGCCTAGGAATTTTAGACCAAGATGTGAAAATTTATGTAAAAATTTATTTATGTGTGCAACAACAGCGGCAAGAATTATATTAGCACAAGCTTGGAAGACAGAAGAAATACCAACCAAAGAACAATGGCAAGGAAAACTTATGGAATATGCAGAACTGGAAAAACTACATGAAAAGGACAACAAAGTCTTTAAAAGAGAATGGGAACCATTTACAACATATATGAAGAGGCAACATAAAGAATTGGACTCATTGGCAGGGTTTGAGTAAACAATCACAACTGTATACAACAAAAAATAAGACTATATGTACTGGGAAAATTTTGGGGAAACAATACGCAGCGTGAATAATATGGAAATAAAACAAAAACGGAGTATGAGGGAAGTCCAGGGGAGGAGGGTGGAAACATGAAAAATGGTTAAAGATATATTGTTAGAAGAAGTATACATGGAAAAATTAATAAAAATTTTTTGAAAGAAGGTACTCATCACTATAACTTCCTCTCAATTGATTAGGACATTAAAGGCTGTTCTCATGCCATCAAAGAACTTAACAAGAGATAAGAAGGGGAAGAAACAGAGGCAGGAAGTGCAACCGTGTTAGATCACTAACTTCACAATACAATTTATCTTCTGGATAGATTGCCCATACACTCCCCAGACTCTGAGCCTTCTTCCCTTGATGGTTCCCCAGCTGGTTCGTCCCACCATTCCTCTGTGTCCAGCCAGCCCTTTACGTCTGATTTAAACCAATAAGATTTGACTTTGTCCTCCACCCAGCATTTGCCAGTTCTGAACTCCTGCTGAATGCTAGGAAAAATATGATAATAAAGAATGAGTGGGATTAGAGCAGATTGCGGTACTCTATAAATAGCAGCCCTAGATGGTTTTAGGAGAGCAGGCATGCCGGCAAGAGAGCTCTGTATTTTCCAGCCATCATATAGATAACTGCTATCCTCAATAAACTAAATGCGAAAGATAAACTGGAGCCTGTGTAGTTTTCCAAGTTAGAGCAGATTAGAACCCAGTGTGTGCTCATGATATATGAGGGCTTCACACTGGCAGAACAGGTGTTCACGCATGTGTTTAAAAACAAACGCTAATGGGAAGATACAAGTGATTACAAGAGATCACTGTGTGAATTGCAAAAAGATCAGTAGGAGCTAGAAGTCGTGGCACAGGACAAAAGCAATGCCCTTCACTGGAAAGTTAGAAACGAAAGACGTGCGCTTGAGCCAAATTGTGACAAATGTTTGCGTGTCGAGGTCCCCAAGCCACCCCCCAATAACTCACACTTCACACATCAATTTTGGTTTGGGTTTTTGCACGATTTTGGCCACAACTTTATTTAAATACATCCAAGTGAGTGGTTGCTTAGGCATTGGTTCCGACTATCTGTCCTTGCCCAGGGGACAGAACTGACTTCCGGATTCCAGCGAAAGCCAGTGCGGGAAACAAATTTTGGGGAGAAAATGAAGCTGGGCCTCAGTCCCTCACTTCTCACCCTCATGTTCCTGGTGGCTTGCACGGCCCAGGTCCTATGCCAGGGACAAGGACGAAAAGAATGGCAAGCCCCTGGATTCCTTTAACAGAATTCCCTTTCCGCACCACCACTGGAGGGGTAGGCACTTACCCCTCCACCAACCAATTTGAACCAGTGCCTAACCGCCAACCATACAAGTTGTGACAATTTGCTACGCAGTAGGCAAAACCAAATGGCACCAGCCAATCAGCCAAATGGACAAATTCCTACCAGGCCCCTGCCTCAAAGCAGACGACCCCATGACAGGCATAGCAAGGTCAAGCGAACAACACCCCCCCCCAAATACAGGGAGGGCGGGCGGGTGATCTGGTGAAAGCAGCCAAGAGAACGCTCAAAGTTGGGCGACCAGTATTTAAAACCTCTGACCCCTCCTTCAAAATTGGCAACAAGCAGTTCTCCCCAGCGACCCGATTAACCAATACACTGTCTGGGTCCCTCCACAAATCCGCCCAGCAACAATGGGGTGGCTTGTATCCCCCACTGCAACACGTGCTCTCTGCTAGGGAGAACACGTTTTAGCAAAGTGTGCACAAGAGGGAATAGGACAAGTTAGCCCTTTTGAGCACACGAGAGAAGCAAATGGCAGGTTTTCATCCACAAAGGCGGCAACCTGACTCAAAGCATGGCGTGATTTCCCTTCTACCCTTCATTGTGCCTGTTTGCTAATGGAAACTAAATTAAAGAATGATGGAGCTGCCAAGCGCCTCTTCTCAGAGGCCTGGCAGTTTCTGTCAATCCGGTTGCGTAACGATATTATAAAACTCTCCTTAACTTTACTCGGGACTTTTTGGTATGCACATATCAGAAGAAGATCTGTGGGGTCTGATTAATCACAGCAGAGATGAGCTGCGACAGCAGCGGAGAGACGCAAGAATACATCTAGCTGCCACAGATGAACGTTCCCAAAAGATTTATATATTTGGGAACGGTATCCGTAGTACCTTAATAAAAATAATGGCCAGTGCCTTTCGCTTCCACGTGTGACCATCTAAGTGAGAGCCCATGATGAGTGGGAAAGAGGGCTATATTTTAGTTTTCGAAGAAGTCCCCCTTTCTGTGGAAGAGCTGTTTCCATAAATGTAGCCCAAATTATTACAGGATGGTGTCTTGAACTCCCAACTTGCTTGCTATTCGATGTTTGTAGAAGTGAATTTGCCCAAGCTTTTCATAGACATTAATCTTTATATAAACTCAACCGTGAAGATGCTAAAACAAAACAAACCTTTCCCAGACAATTGAATTGGATGGTGGGGGAGAAGAGAGAGTATTCGGAATGGCTTGGAATCCTTAAGTTCACAGTAAAATTACTGCTGATGTGCTGAACCAAAATAGACTGCACGTGTAATTTCTTTCTGCATCTAATAATGTATTGAAACATTCTTCTGGAGAAAATGAAAGGTCTTGATGTGTGTGTATGTGTGTGTGTGAGAGAGGGGGATTATATTCCCCAGTTGCTATCTGAACATAGCTGTCAAGCATCCCTTATTTGGCGGGACAGTCCCTTATCCCAGCGCCATGTCCTGCTGCTGTCCCTTATTGATGATATCCCGTAAATTTCCCGGGTTTCAAAGGAAGCAGCTCCTCTCCTTCCCTCCCTGCCAGCCAGGGAGGCTCCAACTGTCTTGCTTGGCTGCGTTGCTCATTCAATAAGGAGTCTAAGAACGACTGGGGGGTGGAGCTTGCATGCCTTGTGCCGTTCAAATCGGCCGCGTTTCCTGGGGACTCGCCTTTGCTCAGCACTTCCCAGCGGAGAGGTGACGGTGGTTTTCCTTGCTGCATCCCCTTTGCCAGGTTGCTGCACTGTGGGAACCACCGCTTGAGGCTTCGTTTGGCTGCTGGCTGGGCTTTCTGCCTTTGGCTTGGAGGGGCTCAGAAGTCGAACATACCTGTGCTGGGGAAATCCCTTATTTTGGCTGCTGATCCCTTATTTTCGAGACTGCTGGTCTCTTATTTTCAAATCTGTAAGCTGACAGCTATGTATCTGAAGCAGTTTAGTCTGGATCAAACTGCAGTGGGTCATTGTATTTGATATTTGCTTCTGTTTTAAGGGTCACTTTATACACCCAAGAGAATCAGGTGGTAAATTCCCCCCCCCTCCAAATATACCACTTGAAGCTGCAGGTTAGGCATTGTACATTTGGCTGTTTGTCAGTTCTCTCCCAGACAAGGATGTACATCTCTCGCCATACGTGTAGAATATCAGCACGATTCATCTGATAGAGTGGGCCTCCAAAATTAACCCGCAAGTCTTTTTAAGGTGTCATAGATTTCTTAGTTGCTTTTGTTGTACCAAACTAACACGGCTGCTTATTCCTTGAGCAATTTGAAGAAGGAAGGTTGAGCCTAGCCATCTATCTGTTGCATTATTTTCCAATATGCTAGAATACTTTTTCCCTCCACGGGGAGCACTGAAACATGAAATCTACATCTTTATTCTGCAGTGTTGCAGCTCAGGAAATGCTTTACCATTTTATTCTGTGGAATGTATAACCCTGAGATATCTGATGAAATAGCTGCATTCTGTAACAGGCAGTACAGTCTAAAAATGCAATCTATGTCCAAATCTAAAATGTGCCTAGAAATTGCTGGGTGGTCTTAGACGGCTCCCTATTTTTCAGTCTACTCACCTTGTTGTTGTCAGGCTAATGAAAAAAGCACTGATAATAATAATAATAATTTATTATTTATACCCCACCCATCTGGCTGGGTTTCCCCAGCCACTCTGGACAGCTCCCAACAGAATATTAAAAGCACAATAAAACATCAAACATTAGAAACTTCCCTAGACAGGGTTGCCTTCAGATGTCTTCTAAAAGTCAGATAGTTGTTTAGTTAATATCACTTGCCTAAAATTCCATTGTACTTTCTACCCACAACTTGTTTTCCACCAAGTTGGGTCAATTTTTAGAAAATCACTATGAGACTACAGGAAGAAGTGTGTACTTCACAGAGGCAGAGCTGCAAATGTTCTCAATCTTTATCCACCAACTGCTAGGGATAGTGATAACTTGCTTCATTCCATACAAGTCACAAGGTAAAGGACCCCCCGGCCGGTTAAATTCAGTCAATTCAGTCAAAGGCGACGATGGGGTTGCAGTGCTCATCTCGCTTTTATTCCAAGGGAGCAGGTGTTTGTCCACAGACAGCTTTCCTGATCATGTGGCCTGCAGGACTAAACTGCTTCTGGCACAATTTAATTTTGTAATTAAAGGTAAAGGGACCCCTGGCCATTAGGTCCAGTCGTGGCCGACTCTGGAGTTGCAGTGCTCATCTTGCTTTATTGGCCGAGGGAGCCAGCGCACAGCTTCGGGGCCATGTGGCCAGCATGACTAAGCCGCTTCTGGCGAACCAGAGCAGCACATGGAAACACCGTTTACCTTCCCGCCATAGTGGCACCTATTTATCTACTTGCACTCGTGTGCTTTCGAACTGCTAGGTTGGTGGGAGCTGGGACAGAGCAACAGGAGCTCACTCCATCAAGGGTATTCGAACCGCTGACCTTCTGATCGGCAAGTCCAAGAGGTTCAGTGGTTTAGATCACAGCGCCCCCTGTGTCCCTTTACCTTTAAGTCACAAGCAAGGCATTAGATCAATAACCCCCTTCAGTGGTTCTTCTCCAGTATGGACTCTATGTGGGGCTGCCCATGGACCTAGCCTTGACCATTGATGGGGGAATCTGGCTGGCAGCATGTGACACCATAGTTAAAGCATCTGAACTGGCTGCCAATCTACTATCAAGGCAGCTTCGAGGTAGAAAGTACAAAATTTATTTTTGTAAACCAGTGAATTCAAGTTAGAAAAAAGGAGATTCAGACTAAATATCAGGAAGAAGTTTATGATGGCAAGAGATGGTTGACAGTTGAATGGACTCCCTTGGGAGGTGGGGGACTCTCCTACCTTGGAGGTTTTTCAGCAGCAGTTGAATGGTCATCTGTCATGGATACTTTAGTTGAGATCCCTATATTACCTATATTACTTCTTCTTCTTCTTCTTCTTCTTCTTCTTCTTCTTCTTCTTCTTCTTCTTCTTCTTCTTCTTCTTCTGTCACTCATAGCTGAGTAAGATTGTCTTCCATGAACACGGTCTTAACAGTGCATCCGTAAGTGACTGTGGAGGCCAATTCTGGATCCACACGTCCTTCCACAGTGGGGACATAGGTTTCCAGGTGAGAGTTGATCATGGTGAGGGTTTATCAAGCATGCCTTCCTCTTATCACGTTTCTCCCTTGCATCCTGAGTTTGAGTGTCTTCAAAGCTCATGACACCTTTGGTAAAGGCTGTTCTCCAATTGGAGTGCTCGCAGGCCAGTGTTTCCCAGTTGTCGGTGTTTATACTACATTTTTTTACATTTGCCTTGAGACAGTCTTTAAACCTCTTTTGTTGACCACCAGCATCATGCTTTCCATTTTTAAGTTCAGAATAGAGTAGTTGCTTTGGAAGACGATAATGAGGCATCTGCACAAAATGACCAGTCCAACAAAGTTGATGTTGAAGAATCATTCCTTCGACAGTGGTGATCTTTGCTTCTTCCAGTACACTGGCATTAGTTCACCTGTCTTCCCGGGTGATATGTAAAATTTTTCGGAGACACCGTTGACTGAATCTTTCAAGGAGTTGGAGATGGCGTTTAGAAGTGGTCCATGTTTCACAAGCATGGTGACTCTCAGGGACCCTCCCTGTGAGTTAAGTGGTCATTGGGGGTAGGTCCTTCTTCACACAGGTTCCATTTATGGAACACTGTAACAGTATTCATTCCTCTGGCACTGAGCCTGATAGTTTTGAGGCACTGGATAAAAATATATATATTATGAAGGCTTTTAATATGATTGCTCTTAATTGCAGTTGGTGATGTGCTATTGTTATCTGGTCTTATTTTATTGGTATTGCTTGATACATAATGTCCACCTTGAGAATCAAAGTTCAGAGATGAAATTAAAATAACCAAATTTGATTAAAATAACCAAATACATGCAGCTTGTTTGGTGGACAAGTGAAACAAAACAGAAGCAGGTTTCTTTAGTTATTTCTGATCGCATCCTTCCCCACATCCCAACTATGTTTACTTTGCTTTAGGATTAGATAGATTTTTTTGCCTTTAGAAGATTAGCAAAACACTGTTTACAGGAACAGAGTTAAATACTGGCAGAAACTGACATGCCACATAGCTGTGATGATAACACCATTTAAAGTGTGTTTCAGAAAAAAGGACTAATTTGCATAATTAACTGCTGCAGCTGTGATTTAGAAAAAGGAAACATCAGCATATATATATATATATATATATGCACAAAATTAAAGCCAAGAATAGGTCAGTTTACCTTTTTATGTAAATCAAATGAAGCTTTTATAGCACACACTATTAAGAATGTGTTTTCCGTGGTGGTTTAATGAAACTCTTACTCTGATAACCTCAGCAGTTGTATATTAAGAATTCAAATTCTAGTAAGCAGAGACTTAGTAGTACAGTGGTACCCCGGGTTACAAACACTTTGGGTTACAGATTCCACTAACCTGGAAGTAGTACCTTGGGTTAAGAACTTTACCTCAGGATGAGAACAGAAATGGCATGGCGCCGCAGCGGCAGCAGGAGGCCCCATTACCTAAAGTGGTACCTCAGGTTAAGAAATGTTTCAGGTTAAGAACGGACCTCTGCAACAAATTAAGTATGTAACCAGAGGTACCACTGTATATTGCTATGATTTTGTGGGCAACCTACTCCCCTAAATTCCTGATAAAACATGAAAAATTAAAAACTTCCCTAAACAGAGCTGCCTTCAAATGTTTTCTTAAAGTCAGATAGTTGTTTATTTCCTTGATGGGAGGGCGTTCCACAGGGTGGGTGCCACTATCAAGAAGGTCCTCTGCCTGGTTCCCTGTAACCTCACTTCTCGCAGGGAGGGAACCGCCAGAAGGCCCTCAGAGCTGGACCTCAGTGTCCGGGCTGAATGGTGGGGGTGGGGACACTCCTTGAGGTGTACTGGGATGAGGCCATTTAGGGCTTTAAAGGTCAGCAACAACACTTTGATTTGTGCTCAGAATCATACTGGGAGCCAATGTAGGTCTTTCAGGACCAGTGTTATATGGTCTTGGTGGCCACTCTCAGTCACCAGTCTAGCTGCCACATTCTGGGATTAATTGTAGTTTCTGGGTCACCTTCAAAGGTAGCCCCATGTAGAGTGCATTGCAGTAGTCCAAGCGGGAGATAGCAAGAGCATGCACCACTCTGGCGAGACAGTCTGCGGGCAGGTAGGGTCTCAGCCTGCGTACCAGTTGGAGCTGGTAGACAGCCTCCCTCGACACAGAACCATGTAACGTGCATATATTCAACACAAAAAACAGTGACAATTTGTTGTGGACAAGGGACAGCTGGACATATAAAGGACCTTATTACCTTCAGTAGCTTAGGGCCTCATCAAGCCTAAATCCGGCCCTGAATATCTAGTAAACTTTTCCGGATGAATATTTGCAGAGGAGGAGATTTTGGGTAGCAAGCTTGCTTTGATGCTAATTTGAGCTTCCCTCTCTCTTCCGTTCTTCTGGAACTGCAGGGAGGAAATGGGACCAATACTTCAGACACAGTCCAATGATAGATGTGAATTCCCTACTGTGGACACCGTTTTGCACCTTTAAAACTGTACCACCGTCCTGCTGTTGTTTAACTGCCTTTTTGAGCTGTGCCCTAGGAGAAGTTGGAGAAATGTCAGCTTTGTCAGAGTGAGGGCTCGGCCAGCATGCCTGCAGATGGTTAGATTCTTGCCTCGCATCATTTGAATGAACTCTCTTAAGGCTCCTAGGGGCTAGCTGTGAAATGAGTTCTCTGGGGAGACTATAATCACCTCATTGAAACTCCTGAGTTGCATTAATATGCACCTAGAGCCATGCTGGCGGTTTCCAGAGAGCAAATTACTGAGTTTCTCTTTCACACATCCTGCAGGAGTCTGGCTCATTGACATATAAAGTGGATGTTATTAAACCAAGACAGACATCTTTGAACTCTAAATTCCAGCCTTGGCAGACGTTGTGGGTCCTGCTTGGGGAATATCAGAAAGAAAGTGTTTGCTTTCCACTTTGGTTTCCCCACCCGCACTCCCTGAATAAAACCGGGAAGGGAAAATGTTACTTCGGACAAATCTAAAAATCAATATCTCTTCTAACATTTCTGTATCAGGGGAGAGAGCAGGTTACTAGGGAATACTTGGCATTTTAGGTAGTATTTGGACAGCTTTAAGAGGAGCTGTCTCATGAAGGTCTTTTAAAAGTAGTTTCTAATTTGGATTTCAGTGTTCGTAATGCTTTCTTAGAAGCTTGGGAATTAAATCTTTTCTCGTTTCCTTGATGCCCAGGGCCCACATGTGCCAGAGTGTGTCAGAACTTAGTTTCCATGAAGTTGATGGGTGGGCTCGAATGAATTCAAGGATTTCCCCTGGTCTCCTTTTCTCATGCCAGTTTCCCCAACTTCTGTTACATGACATATATTGTCCCTGGATTACAAGTGGAGGTGAACTTCACTCTGCAGTCCAGAGATGTATGTATTATCAATTGTTTCTTAGAGCAGGCATGTCCAAAGTCCATTTTGGGGGCCTAATTCAGCCCACCCATCGATTTGATCCAGCCCCCATGGCAGTATATGTCCTGGGGTAAAATTGTAAAAAAAGCTTAACAACTTCAATCCTAAAAAAGCTCAACAACATTGGTTCACTTCATCAAATCTGGCCCTCTTTGAAAAAAGTTTGGGCACCAAAGCAATTCTCAGATGCTCCAGTAAACATGATCATCATCAAATCAGAGTTCGAATCAGAGACATCCTCTTAACTAAGCTATTTTTCAAACCTAGACAGCATCTTAAAAAGCAGAGACATCACCTTGCCAACAAAGGTCCGTAGAGTTAAAGCTATGGTTTTCCCAGTAGTGATGTATGGAAGTGAGAGCTGGACCATAAAGAAGGCTGATCACCGAAGAATTGATGCTTTTGAATTATGGTGCTGGAGGAGACTCCCATGGACTGCAAGAAGATCAAACCTATCCATTCTGAAGGAAATCAGCCCTGAGTGCTCACTGGAAGGACAGATCCTGAAGCTGAAACTCCAATACTTTGGCCACCTCATGAGAAGAAAAGACTCCATGGAAAAGACCCTGATGTTGGGAAAGATGGAGGGCACAAGGAGAAGGGGACGACAGAGGACGAAATGGTGGGACAGTGTTCTTGAAGCTACCAGCATGAGTTTGACTAAACTGCGGGAGGCAGTGGAAGACAGGAGTGCCTGGTGTGCTCTGGTCCATGGGGCACGAAGAGTCGGATGCAATTAAACGATTAAACAACAACAAAAATTAAGAGTGATGGTCCCTGAATTTAGAGGAATGGGAGATGGCAACAGGAGACTAAACGACTAAACAACAACAACCTATTTTTAATAAATCCACAATATTAGGTCACCTGTTTCCAGATGTGAGACATAAATGCAGCCACAAAATTTGCACAATTGCGCTGGCAGAAATGCACAGCTCCTCATTGTAATACAGAACGAAGTTCCCTGAACACTGTCTGTGTGGACCTTGTAATGTGCATGACTTTGTACAGACAGATGTGGTTTTGCTGACCATGTCTGCTGGCATGAAACCCCAAAGACAAAAAATAAATAAAATAAAAATACACTTACATGTGCCTGTCATTTCAACAGAGACGAAGATGGAGGCATTTCTAGAAAGGATTCTTCTGATGTTCTCCTTCCACTTCACCTGATGAACTCAATACTCAAGTGATTTTCAAAAGGCCAAATTTCAATCAAAGTATAAAAATAAATACCTATATCCTCGAATTAAATGTTGCTTTCTTAATGTTCAGAGTATCCTTAATGGCGTAATCTCCTTTTCCCTTCATGGATATATCGTTACTGTGACCTGTCAAGTTCCCCTTTAAATGCTGTACAATTATATTCTTAATTAGGCTTATAATTAATTTCCCAGCGAAAGAAGCAAACTCACTGTTCTATAATCCCGTTGATTACCTCTGACTTAAATATATATATATATGCCAGCAGTACATCATATGAGCAGTTTATTATGTTCCTTGATCATATTTGCAGTTTTCAGAATGCAATAAAAAAACAAGTGGGGCATGCCTTTCCCCCCCTCATAATTTTTTTGTTTGGTTTTACATATTTAAATTTACAGTCATACCACAACTCATCCCAAGTACAAGATTCCCACAAATCTCTGGACTTCCCACCTCCCTTCTTCATGGGTTCCATTATTAAACCTTTTTCCACTGCATCCTTTTTTTTAATAATCCAAATTTTCATAACTCCACTGTATCCATAGTTCTGGTTACATTACAAGTGTTATTGCAATCCTGCTAACATTTTAAACTGTTTAAAGTGGTCTCCAAGATAAATTATAATTTCCCCCCATTCGTTATTAAAGTTTTGGTCTTCCTGATTCCTGATCCTTCCAGTCAATTTTGCCATTTCAGCATCGTCCATCAACATCACCTGCCATTCTTTTCTGTTATGGAATTTATTTTCTTTCCATTTCTGGGCTACCAAAATATGTGCAGCTGTTGTCGCATACAAAAACAGTCTTTTCTGCTCCCTTGGGATTTCAGCACCTAGAATTCCTAAAAGAAAAGCTTTGGGGTTTTTTAAAGAAAAAGTTATTTTAAACATTTTTGTTTCCAGGAGCAAATGATTAACAATAGTATTAATAGAGGTGGAAAAAGGGTTAAAGCTGAAAGAATATGAGGAACTAAAGATTTTTTTTACAAAGTTGGTTACATCATAGACAATTAAACAAACAGTTTAAGGAAGACAATAAGAAAGGTTTCAGTTACACAGTGTCAAACATTCAAAAAGAGATAATTGAAAGTGATACGAAATTACTCCAAAAAATGTATAATCTGTTATATGGGGAAACGCTGGATGAAATGGTAAAGTCAGAACAAATAAAGTGGGCTCAGGATTTAGGTCACAATATATGACTTGAAGATTGGGAAAAGATGTGGAAGGAGAATTTAAAATTTACAGATTGTATTTTATTGAAAGAGAATTATATGAAAATGATGTATAGATGGTATATTACGCTAGAGAAAATGGCAAAAATGTATAAAAAGGGATCTAAAATCTGTTGGAAATGTAAAGAAAAAGATGGTACATTTTATCATATGTGGTGGGAATGCAAAAGGGTTAGAAATTATTGGGAAATGATATATAATGAATTGAAAAAAAATGTTTAAAAAGACTTTTGTTAAGAAACCAGAAGCATTTCTCCTAGGAATTTTAGATCAAGATTTTTAAAAAGAAAATTGGAAATTATTTATGTATGCAACAACAGGGGCAAGAATTATATTACCACAAGCTTGGAAGACAGAGGAAATACCAACGAAAGAACAACGGCAAGGGAAACTTATGGAATATGCAGAACTGGCAAAATTAACAGATAAATTACATGAAAAGGATAACAAAGACTTTAAAAGAGAATGGTGACCATTCACAACATATATGAAGAGGCAACATAAAGAATTGGACACATTGGCAGGGTTTGAATAAACAAACACAATTGTATATAACAAAAAGTAAGACTATATGTAATGGGAAAATTTTGGGAAACAACACGCAGGGTGAGTAATATGGAAATAAAACAAAATGGGAATATTAGGGAAGTCCAGGGGAGAAGGGGGGAAAATATGGAAAATTGTTAGAGAAATATTGTTAGAGGATGTATACATGGAAAAACCAATAAAAAATATATTTTTTTAAAAAAACCAATAGGACCCACAAAGGGGAGGAGTCCAGGAGAGTCTTTGGAATCTTGTTTTTATGATGTATGTTTGATATGTGATTGGAAAACTTTAATCTGAAAAACCAAATAAAAAATGTTATTTTTTTTAAAGGGAATGTCCCTTGTCTGAATCCCTGGACAGATGCCGTCAGTCAACGTACACAATGGTGTGACTTAGGATAAAGCAGATGTCTATGTTGCATTTGAAAGGAAGGACAAAGGGCCTTCACACCTAAAAACTAGTGCCCGTGGCTTCCAGATTCCTACCCTAAATTTAGCATTAAGGCTGAATAAATCCCTGTGTTTGTATATAAGTCTCTTGAAAATCACAGAAATAGGGGATTTCTAGGCAGCACATTTCTTTTATATCTCAGAACATGCCACACATAAGCTCTTTCATTCATCTCTAGGTGATCCAAGGTTTGCCAAAAATATTAATGTTCCACTGAAATATTAATAAATTCATCAGCAATGTCCCTTAGAAAGTGCATTACTCTGGGTAGTATCGCCGGAGGGCAGAATAATCGCTGCTATGTCCATCTTGCTTTTGTGGCAAGATGTCATTCCAAACTTCAGCGAATGCGGTGAAACCCAGACTGCAAAAGGATCTCTTAATATGAATGCTAATGTCATTTCTTTTCAGGAACGAAATGTGACTGACAGGCTGGATGGGAACTGCCAGAAAGCATAGCTTTGGATGCAGCAAGTCACCAGTGTTTATGGACTATAGTTTATTCGGTGGACAAATTTGTAATTATGCCAGAGTAATGGGGTGGTCGGACGCGGGTGGCGCTGTGGGTTAAACCACAGAGCCTAGGACTTGCTGATCAGAAGGTCGGCGGTTCGAATCCCCGTGACAGGGTGAGCTCCCGTTACTCGGTTCCTGCTCCTGCCAACCTAGCAGCTCGAAAGCACATCAAAGTGCAAGTAGATAAATAGGTACCGCTCTGGCAGGAAGGTAAATGGTGTTTCCATGCGCTGTTCTGGTTCGCCAGAAGCGGCTTAGTCATGCTGGCCACATGACCCGGAAGCTGTACGCCGGCTCCCTCGGCCGATAAAGCGAGATGAGCGCCGCAACCCCAGAGTCGGTCATGACTGGACCTAATGGTCAGGGGTCCCTTTACCTTTTAATGGGGTGGTCAGATTGTGTTTCATATCTGAGTAGCCACCTCCCTCTCCTCTTTCCCATACACCAGGCATAGGCAACCTTCGGCTCTCCAGATGTTTTGGACTACAATTCCCATCATCCCTGACCACTGGTCCTGTAAGCTAAGGATCACGGTGGAGTTGTAGGCCAAAAAATCTGGAGTGCCAAAGGTTGCCTATGCCACACACACAGACAGTGGTACCTTGGTTCTCAAATGCCTTGGTACTCAAACAACTTGGAACACAAACACTGCAAATCCGGAAGTAAGTGTTCTGGTTTGTGAACTTTTTTTGGAAGCCGAAAGTGCTCCATTTCGAGTGTTACGCTTCCAGTTTGAGTGCCACACTTCCATTTTGAGCATTACACTGAGGTCCGTCTGTTTTTGCTTTTTATTTTACTTTTTTGTTTTTGCAGCTCTTTTTTTGTGACTGTGTGGAACCCAGTTCAGCTACTGATTGATTGATTGATTGTGCGGCTGCAGTACATTGTTTATTGCTTTCATTTTATGGATCAGTGGTCTCGTTAGATAGTAAAATCCATGTTAAATTGCTGTTTTAGGGGTTTTTTTTTTAAAGTCTGGAACGGATTGATCCGTTTTGCATTACTTTCTATGGGAAAGTGCACCTTGGTTTTGGAACGCTTTGGTTTTGGAACGGACTTCCGGAACGGATTAAGTTTGAGAACCAAGGTACCACTTTGCATCTGTGTTGCAAGTGGTTCATTCCACCATCCTGGTTCCTGGAAGCAGGGGCGGAAGGAAGCTCATGGAGTCAAGACAGCTCACACTTAAAATAACTGAATAATTCAAGTATCAACATGCAGTTCTTGCATATTTTTTTCCTGTTGCTCCTTTTCAATTAAACACCACAGATGCGACAATTGGCTAGTTCAACCTATAAATACGTTTAGACCAACATCGTATGACAACTTGCTATTTCGCAGCACGTCACACTATTTCTCATCATCTTTTTTGTTTTGTTTTTGTTTTCTCCAAAGCAATTACAGATTAACTGGCTCTCTGAGCGGGTTGGGCTATTGCTATCTTTCCCCTTGTCTTGAAATTGGACTAAGAGAAAAAACTTTTTTTTTTTTTTTTTTGCAGACATGCAATAAATGTCCAGAAGCTTGTTTCTGTTTTTTGGAATGCTTGTGTGCTACCAAGAATGCTTTCCTTTCATGTTGGAAATGAAAGCAGTGTGTATTGCTTGCACCCCTAAGCACCCCATGTACATATAGACCGGAACTGGCTAACCCTTTAACCCTTTTAGAAGCACAGTGAACCCTCCCACAGCTGCATTAACAGGGGGTGGGATGCAATTTGCATCCACATTGGAGCACTGAGCTCTGCCTTTTCCCCTGCCCTGCTTCCAAAATTGAAGTGTTGGGGCCAGGAAGGCAGATCAAACCACAAAACTCAACATTAGTCGCCTCCGTTATAAACCAAGACCCAGCATGCTTAGATGAACAGAATACATAAAAGTATATATTTTTTTAAAAAGGTAAATCATACAAAGCGTGTTCTCCTTCATGGAGAGCACGTGTTGCGGTTGGGTCTGCTGAGCCATCCCTCTGTTACCAGGCAGGGTCTCTAAAGATGGCTTGGGGCAGCGATTGGTTTGCTGGGTTGCTGGGGCAAAAGTTATGTTGCAATTTTGGTGGGAGGGGTAAAATGTTTAAATACTCTGCACGCAGCCTGGAGCTTTCTCTTTGCTGCGTGCAACAGATCACCCGCCCACCCGCCCTAGAGTAAGGGGTTGATGCGTTGACCTTGCTATGCCTATCATGGGTGTTATGTACTGAAGTTCTCACCCTGGGCCAGCAGGGGGATACTGTAGATAGTTATGCAAATAAGGGATCGAAAGTGACGTTCAGTGATTGGATAGTTTTAGAAAGTTGTTACAGTAACATTGTACTGGAGCTCTATATAAGCAGGCTGACTGAACCCTTCAGTTCAGTTCTGTCCTAGCCTGTGAATAAACAAGAGATGATTGAAGAATCGCTGTGTCGTCTGATATGTTCACCCACAACCTAACAATAGGGTCATCTGCCGTTGGGGCAGGGGCCTGGTAGGAATTTTGTCCATCTGGCAGATTGGCTGGCCAGTTGGTTTTTGCCTACTGCGTAGCAAATCATCACAACTTGTAAGGTTGCGGTTAGGCATTGGTTATAAATTGGTGGAGGAGGGGTTAGGATAGGCTGGGCCTGTCCCTCCATGGTTGCTGCAGAAAGGGAATTCCGTTAAAGGAATCCTGGAGCTTGCCATCTTTTCATCCAATCCCTGGAATGGGACTAGGGCCGGCAAGCCTTTGGGGAGCATGCGGATGAGAATCGAGGGCCTGTGACTCAGCTCCATTTCTCCCCGACTCGTTTTCTCTCACTGGCTTTTGGTGGTGCCCGGAAGTCAGTTCTGTCCCCAGGCCGGGGGGGGGGGGGAGACAGATAGTCTTAACCAATGCCTAAACAACCACTCATGGTTTTGTAATTAAATAAAGTTGTGGCCAAAATCATGCCAAAAACCTTAAACAAAAATTATGTTTCCGTTGTGAGTTATTTGGGGGGGGTGGCTTGGGGACCTTGACGCGCAATTGTTTTGATTAAGCTGCAATATTCTCCCATCATGCACTTCATTGGCTGGGACAGGAAATATAATTATTCTGCAGATGCGTCAATTTTGCATTCCAGTATCTCTTTTAACATTGCGGTATTAATCATGTAGGAAACTGAAGTGTGGAGATTAGAATGTATTCCGTTAAATGAGCAATAAAATGAAAAATAAAAACAAACTAACTGACACGTTCCTGGGAAGCAGTTACTCACTGAAGTGACTTGTTATTTCAGTCAGACGGAAGGAAATAAATGTTTTAATAATATGTATAAAGGAGCAACTAAACAGCTTTTATGGGTCTGCAGTCCAAATGCAGAAATTATATTTTTCACTTACTCAGCCTCTTTGATCTGACAATCTGTAAAGCCTTTCACTGGAATCAAATTATTTTACAGCAGTACCTTGGTTTTCGAATAGCTTAGTTCACAAACAACTTGGAATTCGAACGCTGCAAAACCCGGAAGTAGGTGTTCTGGTTTGTGAACTTTGCCTCGGAAGTCGAATGTGCTCTGTTTTAAGTCCTGAGCTTCCGTTTTTATTGTTGCGCTGCTAATTTGTGTTTCCCCTATAGTAATTGAAGGCTTCCCTTTCCATCTTTACTGTTGCGCTGCTAATTTGTGTCCCCCCATAGTAATTGTGGGACGCAGGTGGCGCTGTGGGTTAAACCACAGAGCCTAGGACTTGCCGATCAGAAGGTCGGCAGTTCAAATACCCACGACGGGGTGAGCTGCTGTTGCTTGGTCCCTGCTCCTGCCAACCTAGCAGTTCAAAAGCATGTCAAAGTGCAAGTAGATAAATAGGTACCACTCCAGCGGGAAGGTAAACGGCGTTTCCGTGTGCTGCTCTGGTTCGCCAGAAGCGGCTTAGTCATGCTGGCCACATGACCCGGAAGCTGTATGCCAGCTCCCTCGGCCGATAAAGCGAGATGAGCGCCGCAACCCCAGAGTCGGTCACAACTGGACCTAATGGTCAGGGGTCCCTTTACCTTTATAGTAATTGCAGTGTTCTGAGGAGAGTTTCACAGCCCAGCTGGTTTGAGGAGAGAGAGAGAAAGAGAGAGAGAGAAAGAGAGAGAGAGAGAGAGAGCTGCTGGGGGGGGGGGGAGAGACAGAGCTACATGCCCACCCACCCCTGCCCTCTCGGGTCAAACAGCCTACTTGAAGCTGAACATGCCTGTTCTATTCTACAATACTGTCTTATTTATTTTATAGTATAGTACAGTACATTGATTATTGCTTTCGTTTTATGGATCAATGGTCTCGTTAGCTCGTAAAATTCATGTTAAATTGCTGGAACGGATTAATTCGTTTTGCATTAATTTCTATGGGAAAGTGCACCTTGGTTTTGGAACGGACTTAAGTTTGAGAACCAAGGTACCACTGTATTTTTTCTGAACCAAAAACCTTCAAGCATGGCCCCTTTAATCTGGGATCCATTTTTGTTTGTGTGTGATGTGGGAGCCATTTTTGTAAGATTTGTCCCGCAGAGCTGTAGTGGCACTTGAAAATCCAGAACCACATGAATAGGGCAAATTGCGCAGATCTTTTTCACACGGTTGGCCCCTCCAAAGTGGTCTTTCATCTTTCGAACACAACCGCAGAAGCATGGGATCAAAGGATGGAAGAGTACCTACATATAACATATAAAGAGGCCGTATATTTCATGGTATCTAATAAAAGCCTCCAGCGAAAAATTTCTAGTACATCCACGTTTCTGCAGTACGCTGGTTTTTATCAGGAAAAACCTTCCCTACCTCAAGGTTACATTTGTGAAGTATTGGTCTATTAAGCCTGACTATGGCTCAATGCATCTCCTGGTTTTAAAATTGCAATGCCAGATATGACCTTGCGCAGATATCCCTACAGTAAAATCAAACATTACCCCAGAATCTACAGGATGCTCGGGAATCGCAACCACTTTATTTAGCCTTTATTGTTCCTTCTCTCCGATGAATAGGTCTCTCCGTGTTTTAAAATCCCCTAGATGGCACTGCAGAATGCATTATTTAAAGCTTTTCTGTAACGCTCTTAAGTGGGCAGTGTTAAATAATTGCTCCTCTAATCCTTCCTGCCCCTTCAAAACTAATATGAATGAGTTGTTTAACAACAGGATGGATGCATGTGTTTGGAGGAAATAAGCCGTGGTGTAATAAATTTTTTAAAAATCTATCACCTGGAATAATTAATAATATGTTTGTGGGTGTATTGAAATGATGCAGCTTCTTCTGAAACCAGTCTTTCCCAAGTTCTGAGCATCAAAGTGCACTTGTTTTCTCAATTAAAACTGGAGGCAAACTTCATTATTGTATATTGTATATATTGTCTCTTTTCTCATATTCTTCGCTCACCAGAATATATTAAATTAATGTTCAAGTTGCTCAAAAATACAAATCCAGTACCTTCCGAGAATGTCTAATCTCTGCCATGTTTCTATTAGCACATACTGTATATAGCAGGTGATCTATATCCACCTGATATATGCTGCTTTTGAGTAGTACCTTAATGTATCAAATGTAATGTGTCTATGAGGCATCTTTGGTTGCATCCAGAATCGAGCACAACTTATATCGGTTGCTGTGGCCAGTTAGGACATGAGCACTCTGTGACTACTTGCTATTGTATCATCAATATGCTTAAGAGCAAACCACAATTAAGTGAATGGAGTATGCTGAAATGGCTAAATTAACTGGGAAACGTAGAAATCAAGGTGAAAACAAATTTTTAAAAGAATGGGAAATGTTTATTGCATATTTACAAGAGCAATGTACACAAGTTACTACATTAGCAGGATTGAAAAAACCACACACTTGTAATATTTAGACAATGTACAAAAATTGGAAGTACCGTAATCAGAGATAAAGATTTTATTGACATGCGTGAATGAAAATATTATAAAGGAACCAAGGGAGGCGGGGGAGGGAAGTAATCCCGTAATTCAAGTAATTCCATACTGTGGATTTAATATGGATTGTATAGATAGTTGTTTTAAATGTTTTATTTTATTGGGTTTTTCTTCTTCTTAAAAGTAATGTTTTTGTTTTTGTGAAAATTAATATACAAGAAAGAAAGAACAAACAAACCACGATATATCCAGTCGTTTAGGCTATCCTAATATCCTTCCCATTGTGGTTTTAACCTCCACCCTCCTGTACAAACTCACCAAATAGGTTCAAAACCAAACCAAACTCTTTTGACATGTCTACCACTTTGGGTTGTAAATGGTGGTCGATTTCATTTAACCTGTAGAGATGCATCATCTAACAATCATCTCAATACAGTTTTCGCTCATATCCATGATTGAGACAAAACTATGATTACTAATCCTCCAGTATTTTCTGCCAGTTTCACGTATTCTTTCGCTTGTTCCCATTCACAATTCTGTTCTTTTTCGTGACAGAATGTTTCTTTTCCGTTAAGAGAATATATTTCCGAGCTTCTAAGTTTTTTCTTAATTGGAAAATGAATTGCTCTTAAAGTAGTATTTAAAAAGCTTCTGCACTTTTCAGCTGTCTGCTGTGCTTGGTATTCAATTGTGTTTAAAATGCCAAATGAACGGAATGATGTCTGCAAGCCTCTTTCCACTCTTGCACTCTCTAAATATTTGCATTGTGTGTATTCAAAGTAGGTAGCTTTCACGCTTGGAACATCCTTGGAACAATCTAACAGTTCGGTATATTCACAAGCATATCTTTTGCAGTTGGCATTTCATTGTCAGCTGATCCCCACAGTAACTACCGTAGTCGACCGTTGAAAAAGAATGGGAAAACATTGCCATCTGCAACTACAGCTTGCAAATTGCAGCTTGCAATTGCTATCTATTAAATAAAGACCCATTTAACAATATTTTGGGTTTTCCATTAGTGGCTGATATCATGAGGCTTTGAAACTTGCTATTTTTCTAATACATACCTCATTTTCTCCGCTATTTTCTTCACAGTATCCATTGTTTTAATTGTGTCCCCCATCAGAGGTACTACAGCAGCCACACCCCGGGAATGGCTTCGACTGGCTGGCTGAATCAAATGAAGGTCATTGATGGGTCTCAAACCCTTGGTGATTTAGGGGCTTCCCCTGCCAGTTTTGGCCGATTGAGCAGACAAGACCAATAGTGGGTCCAACAGTCAAGAAGGCGATTTCTGCTCATGATGGAGAAAGAAGTGAGGGGCAGATGGGACTCATCAACCTGGTCCTAAGCCTCTGCTGCCTTGTAGGACATCTTTAGGAGAAGAAGAAAAGCCTAAGGAGTAAATCCTACACTAATCCAGAGTGGAGTTCCTAAAATGGTTGGATGG
Organism: Podarcis erhardii; assembly: GCF_964252035.2. Taxonomy (NCBI): domain Eukaryota; kingdom Metazoa; phylum Chordata; class Lepidosauria; order Squamata; family Lacertidae; genus Podarcis; species Podarcis erhardii. Next base: position 14,407,156 of record NC_138512.1, read on the forward strand.
CATCTTGTTTGCCTTCGTCTGACAGCTCCTACAGCCAAGCTGGTGCTAAATGTATTGCTCCGCTTTCCTTTGGACCATATCTGTGAGGCTGGTGTGTGTGTGTGTGTGTCTAGCCCTAGGACCCTCGTACCTATGGGATGGTATGCCCCACGGAGGACCTTAAGGTCCATAAATAGCAACACGCTAGTGGTCCCGGGCCCTAAGGAAGTTAGATTAGCCTCAACCAGAGCCAGAGCTTTTTCAACACTGGCTCTGGCCTGGTGGAACGCTCTGTCTCATGAGACCAGGCCCCTGCAGGATCTGATTTCTTTCCGCAGGGCCTGTAAGACAGAGTTGTTCCACCTGGCCTTTGGCTTGGAGTCAATCTGATTCCCTCTCCCTCTTTCTTTTTTCCTTTTCCCTCCTGTGATGAGGCTGCATTTTAATGTTTTAATGTTGTATTTTAATCTGGTTTTTAAGTTGTATTCATTCAACTTGTTTTTATTATTGGTTGTTAGCTGCCCTGAGCCTGGCCTTGGCTGGGGAGGGCGGGGTATAAATAAAATTTATTGTTGTTGTTGTTTTCATCTGGGCAGCCCAGGACCTCCAGACACATTGGCCAGGCTTGCGCCCTGGGGACGTCACTTCAGTGCTGCTGACACAGCGGTTTGGCTTCATCCCTGGAGGCACACTCCACTGTCTCTCAAGACAGATGGATGCCAACAACCTGCTTTTTTAATTTTAGAACAGAAAACCTAATGCAAAACTTACCTTTGTTTGGAACAGCCAACACACACACGACCCGCTCCATCCCTGTCTCTACAAATCAACACATTTCAGGTGGATGTTTCAGCATGTATCTTCCAACTACAGTGGTGCCCCGCAAGACGAATGCCTCGCTAAACGAAAAACCCGCAAGACGAAAGGGTTTTCCGATTTTTAGCGGCTTCGCAAGACGAATTTCCCTATGGGCTTGCTTCGCAAAACGAAAGCCCATAGGGAAATCTCCGGGGACAGCGGGGAACCCTCCTCCCACCGCAAGCCCCGGGAAGAGAGGAGAAGCTGCGCGCCCTCCCCTCTGTTCCCGGACCTGTCCTGAAGGCTTGCGGTGGGAGGTCCGGGAACAGAGGAGAAGGCGCGCAGCTTCTCCTCTCTTCCCGGGGCTTGCGGTGGGAGGAGGGTTTTTCCTCCCCACCGCCAACATTCAGAAGGCTGTTCTGAAGGCTGGCGGTGGGAAGAAAAGCCCTTCTCCCGCCTCCAGCCTTCAGAAGAGTTCCCCGGAGGGCTCCCCAAGCTGTGAATGTCTGCCGCGCGCGAGGGGCGCTCTGCTTAAGAGCGCCCCTCGTGCGGGGCAGCAGGCTGCTATCCACAGCTTGGAGAGCCCTGTGGGGAAGTCCGGCAGGGCTCCCCAAGCTGCAGATGTCTGCCCCGCCCGAGGGGCGCTCTGCTTAAGAGCGCCCCTCGTGCGGGGCAGCAGGCTGCTATCCGCAGCTTGGAGAGCCCTGTGGGGAAGTCAGGGCTCCCCAAGCTGCAGATGTCTGCCCCACCCGAGGGGCGCTCTGCTTAAGAGCGCCCCTCGTGCGGGGCAGCAGGCTGCTATCCGCAGCTTGGAGAGCCCTGTGGGGAAGTCCGGCAGGGCTCCCCAAGCTGCAGATGTCTGCCCCGGGCGAGGGGCGCTCTGCTTAAGAGCACCCCTCGTGCGGGGCAGCAGGCTGCTATCCGCAGCTTGGAGAGCCCTGGGGGAAGTCCGGCAGGGCTCCCCAAGCTGCAGATGTCTGCCCCACCCGAGGGGCGCTCTGCTTAAGAGCGCCCCTCGTGCGGGGCAGCAGGCTGCTATCCGCAGCTTGGAGAGCCCTGTGGGGAAGTCCGGCAGGGCTCCCCAAGCTGCAGATGTCTGCCCCGGGCGAGGGGCGCTCTGCTTAAGAGCGCCCCTCATGCGGGGCAGCAGGCTGCTATCCGCAGCTTGGAGAGCCCTGTGGGGAAGTCCGGCAGGGCTCCCCAAGCTGCAGATGTCTGCCCCACCCGAGGGGCGCTCTGCTTAAGAGCGCCTCTCGTGCGGGGCAGCAGGCTGCTATCCGCAGCTTGGAGAGCCCTGTGGGGAAGTCAGGGCTCCCCAAGCTGCAGATGTCTGCCCCGGGCGAGGGGCGCTCTGCTTAAGAGCGCCCCTCGTGCGGGGCAGCAGGCTGCTATCCGCAGCTTGGAGAGCCCTGTGGGGAAGTCCGGCAGGGCTCCCCAAGCTGCAGATGTCTGCCCCACCCGAGGGGCGCTCTGCTTCAGAGCGTCCCTCGCACCCGGCAGCAGGCTGCTATTCGCAGCCTAGGCAGCCCTGCAGGAACTCTTCTGAAGGCTGGCGGCGGGAGAAGGGCTTTTCTTCCCACCGCCAGCCTTCAGAAGGCTGTTCTGAAGCCTGGCGGTGGGGAGAAAAGTCCTCCCCCCCCCACCAGCCTTCAGAAGAGGTCCGGGGAAAGACTGTCCCCGGACCTGGTCTGAAGGCGGTCTCCCTAGGAACGCATTAATTGATTTTCAATGCATTCCTATGGGAAACCGTGCTTCGCAAGACGAAAAACTCGCAAGAAGAAAAAACTTGCGGAACGAATTAATTTCGTCTTGCGAGGCACCACTGTATAGAACTGTAGAGTTGGAAGCAACGCAGAGAGTCATCGAGTCGAACCCCCTAGTCCATCCTTTCTCAACCTGTGGGTCCCCAGATGTTGTTGAACTACAACTCCCATCCTCTCTAGCTAGCAAAGCCAGAGCTCAGAGATGATAGGAGTTGTAGTCCAACAACATCTGGGGACCCACAGGTTGAGAACTGCTGCCGTAGTCCAATATTCTGGGAGAGGAAACTCTCTAGAATAGGAACAGATACATTTTGCTCTGCCGTGCATGTTAGGAGTGGGAGCCTTGGAGGTGGCTGGGTGCTATTCCTCCCCCCCCCCATCATAAAATTGTAGGGTTGGAAGGGACCACAAAGGCCATCTAGTGCAACTCTATACGACGCAGGAATCTTTTTGCTCATCATGGGGCTCAAACCTGCAACCCTGAGATTAAGAGTCTCAGGGAGCAGAGCAGGGGCTGAACTAGTTTGACACAGTGTGGGTGGGAACATTTACACAAGCAGAGGTCATGTGTGGCCACGATTCATTGAATGCAGTTCACTCTGTTGGCTAAGCTTTCTACTTTCCCTCCCTCCCTCCAGATCGCTCTGACTCTCCCTCTCCCTCTCCCTCTCCCTCTCCCTCTCCCTCTCCCTCTCCCTCTCCCTCTCCCTCTCCCTCTCCCTCTCCCTCCTCTGGCATTTTAAACTAAAGCCTAATGTTGAGAGGTCCATATAGTTAAAGCTATGGTTTTCCCAGTAGTGATGTATGGAAGTGAGAGTTAGACCATAAAGAAGGCTGATCGCCGAAGAATTGATGCTTTTGAATTATGGTGCTGGAGGAGACTCTTGAGAGTCCCATGGACTGCAAGAAGATCAAACCTATCTATTCTGAAGGAAATCAGCCCTGAGTGCTCACTGGAAGGACAGATCGTGAAGCTGAGGCTCTAATACTTTGGACACCTCATGAGAAGAGAAGACTCCCTGGAAAAGACCCTGATGTTGGGAAAGATGGAGGGCACAAGGAGAAGGGGACGACAGAGGACGAGATGATTGGATAGTGTTCTCGAAGCTACCAGCATGAGTTTGACTAAACTGTGGGAGGCAGTGGAAGACAGAAGTGCCTGGTGTGCTCTGGTCCATGGGGTCACGAAGAGTCAGACACGACTAAATGACCAAACAACAACAATGTTGAGAGGATTTGAGGTGAGGAGGGGCAAGGAGCAGAAGACCCATGCTGTCATCTTCACTGATGGCAGCATTAGACAAGAAACCCAGCCAGATGGGCAGGGTATAAATAATAAAATTATTATTGTTATTATTGTTGTTATTATGTAAAAAATGTAAAGGACCCCTGGATGGTTAAGTCCAGTCAAATGTGACTATGGGTTGCAGCGTTCATCTTGCTTTCAGGCCAAGTGAGCCGGTGTTTGTCCACAGATAGCTTTCCGGGTCATGTGGCCAGCATGACTAAACCACTTCTGGTGCAATGGAATACCGTGATGGAAACCAGAGTGCATGGAAATGCCGTTTACCTTCCTGCCGCAGCAGTACCTATTTATCTACTTGCTCTGGCATGCTTTCAAACTGCTAGGTTGACAGGAGCTGGGACAGAGCAATGGGAGCTCATCCCGTCGCATGGATTCGAACCGCCGACCGTCTGATCGGCAAGCCCAAGAGGCTCAGTGGTTTGGACCACAGCGCCACCCGCATCCCACGCATTTTTATTATCATCTGTAGTTAGAATGTGTGTGCATGCAGATGCATGTTAAGGAACGATATTGACTACAGTGTGCTATTTTCACATACTGCAGCTGAAGTGAGGGTTTAGGAACATTATGTTTCCAAAGCTAACCATTAGCTGGAAGGAATCAGTGCTGTAGGACAGGTGACTGTCAAATATAGTAAACAGTTGGTGGAGAAGAGCCTTCATGGGGTGTGCATGAGGGATGGTGGTCCACATAGCTGGTGATGCTCAGTGCGTTGGGATATGCTAATATGTTTGCTAAATATATTTGCAGGTTGAGTTTGACTCTGTAGCCGCACAAGGACATTGTTCAGTTTTGGCTGAAACGTTTCTTTTCCTTTCTATAAATGCAATTAACATAATTTGTTCTCTCTCTCTCCTCTGGCACTTTAGCAATTTCTGATGACGAGCGAAGGAGTAGTTTACTAAGCCTTCCTGGCTTCCATGTGGGTGAGTGCGCACCCATACGAAATTAATGGGCTCTACAGCAGGGCTCTGCGCATTGGACCTGATCATGTTCCCTTGGGCTGGCTTGAGGCCACTTTGTTTTCTGGAATAATGCAGAGCTGCTTTAGGCTGTGCTCAACAGCTTGACAAGAAAAGCATCCCTCACGTTCAGCATTTCTGGCTCAAGGGAATTGCGAAAAAGACAGCATCTGGCAACCTGGCTTTATCTGTGCTAAAGGGCATCATTTCAAACGGACTTTGCAGTATCACTGATGACATTTTGCAATTGTGGGGTTTGGATGAAAACAATGTGGAGGTTATGATTCTTGTAACTTTGCAAACTCTCGTGGTCAAAAATGTTCACCTTGAAGATATCCCAAGGCACTGATTAAATCCTTTGTATGCGCATGCACACCCACATGCATTCTTGATTTCTTTACCCTTTCCAAATTTGTATTTCCTAAAAAAAAAAATATGCAGCTAATTGAAAAAACTAAAGCATTTATACCGCACGAGCTAGGTTCCAAATACAGTGGAACCTCGGAAACTGAATGCCTTTGAACTCAAACATTTTGGCTGCTGAACGATCAAAACCTGGAAGTGATTGTTCCGGTTTTCGAACGATTTTTGGAAGCTGAATGTCCGGTGTTGCTCCTGCAGTCAATCGGAAGCCACGCTTTGGAAGCTGAACACTATGGAAGTCGAACGGACTTAGGGAATGGATTCCATTCAACTTCCAAGGTACAACTGCATATTATTTGCAAATTAAGCTAGAAAATGGAGTTATTTCTCTGATAAGACCTTGTAGGTTTAAGCTAAGAATGGGGAACTGGAGGCACTCCAGTTGTTTTGCAACATATCTTGTTTTCTCCTGCTCTGGAGGTTAGAACTCGAACCAATGGCTTCAAGTTCCAAGGCAGGAGATTCCGACAACATCACAAATAACTTTCTGACAGTAAGAACTGCTTGGAAGTAGAATGGACTCCCTCAGGAGGTGGTGGACTCCCTTTCCTTGGAAGTTTTAGAGCAGAGGTTGGATGGCCATGTGTTCCATATGATTCACCATATTTTTCGCTCCATAAGACGCACCAGACCATAAGACGCACCTAGTTTTTAGAGGAGGAAAGGGGGAAAGCCCCGTTTTTTGGGGGATCAGCTCACAGTTGAAGTTGTGCAGCTTCTTTTGCAAAGTGGGAAAGCCCCATTTTTTGAGGATCAGCTTCTTTTGCAAAGGGGAAAACCCCCCCTTTTGAGGATCAGTTTCTTTTGCAAAGGGGAAAAGCCTTGTTTTTGTGGGGATCAGCTCATAGTTGTGCAGCTTTTTTTGCAAAGGGGACAAGCCCCATTTTTTTGAAATCAGCTCAAAGTTGTGCAGTTTCTTTTGCAAAGGGGACAGGTCCCATTTTTTTGAGGGTCAGCTCAAAGTTGTTGAGCTTACTTTGCAAAGGGAAAAAAAATCCTGGTTTTTATGGGGTTCAACTCACAGTTCTGCAGCTTCTTTAGGAAAGGAAAGGGAGCCATTTCTACAGTTCCCAGACAGATAATCTAATCAGCCAGTCACAGGTCTCTGGGGAAGCAAACAGCTTCCGTCTGCAGAACATTCAACAATGGAGGCTTGGGCAAGGGGGCAGGGCCAGAAAGGGAGCCAGTGATCAACCACACATTCTTTCCATAAGATGCACAGACATTTTCCCTTACTTTTAAGGAGGAAAAAGGTGCGTTTTATAGAGCGAAAAATATGGTAGTTGAGGTTCCTGCATTGCAGGGAGTTGAACTAGTTGAACCTTGGGGTCCCTTCCAACTTTAAGATTCTATGATCTCCCACCATGGCTGACTATTAGCTATGGGATTTGGAGTCCAGCAACATCTTCAGGGCCACAGATTGCCCATCCCTGGTCTCCTTATGCCGAGTACTCTAGCAGAGATAGCCTTCTCTTCTTTCTTTCCACTTTGTGATGCCGGGTTAGTAGCAAATTCCTGCCTTTTCAAGAGCAGAGCTGCACAAAAGCATTGGCTCTTGCCAAAAAGAGAAGCCTGTGTTTTGCCCATAAAACAAAAGAACAGGCCTGCAAGATCAAATGGAAACAGCCGCGTTGGCATGGCAAGGGAGAAAGTTTGGCATTCGGGTGCTAAACTGAGAAGATGCTGTTGAAAATGTTTCTGTGCCACCTTTGCGAGGCTCAAGGCAGCTTTCAACAGTCATTGTAAGCAGATGATAAACTGTTAAGGCAGAATATAAAATCAAATGCAAAAACTTTAAAAGTGTGATTCAAATGGGAAAAAAGTATAGTTAGCCAGGAAGGCTAAAGGCCAGCACTCTGCCCAATGTGTGCTCTACAACCCCTTACAAATGCCCCCGGGAAGGGGGAGCTGCACACCTCTCTGGTGAGAAGTTATTACTTCATAGCTGTAGAGAAAATACTCTGTTTCTAACTGCAGTTCTTCTTCTTTCTTCCTCTTTTTTGGCCATCACTTGTAGCTGAGTAAGATTTCCTTCCATGAACACAGTCTTAACAGTGAGTCCGTAAGTGACTGTGGAGGTGAATTCTGGATCCACACATCCATCCACAGTGGGGACAGAGGTTTCCAGGCGGGAGTTGATCACGGTGAGGGTTTGCCAAGCGTGCCTTCCTCTTAGCACATTTCTCCCTTTCATCCTGAGTTCCAGCATCTTCAAAGCCCATGACACCTTTGGTAAAGGCTGTTCTCCAATTGGAGCATGAAATATACTCGGAGTCGAGAGTGGATTTCATGCTCTATATTCAGCTCATAGTGGTGAGGAGAAATGGGGGTTCCCCCAGAATGTCTGCTTTATATACATTATTTACATAATGGGCCCCATGTGATTGGCTAATTCTGGGATTCACCTGTAGACCAATCAGGTTGTGGATTCACTTCCACGTGGAGTTGGATTGGGTGGCTTCTGTGGACCAATCAGACTGCTGCATTCTGGACCCTATTGTTCTAGGACCAATCAGACTGCTGCATTCTGAATCCTATTGTTCTAGGACCAATCAGACTGCTGCCTTTTGGATCGTCTTCAACTCAGTACATAACAGAGCACTTGCAGGCCATTATTTCCCAGTTGTCAGTGTTTATACTACTTTTTAATGACTTACCTTGAGACAGTCTTTGAACCTCTTTCATTGACCACCAGCATTGTGCTTTGCATTTTTAAGTTCGGAATAGAGTAGTTGCTTCGCAAGACGATCATCAGGCATCTGCACAACATAACCAGTCCAATGAAGTTGATATTGAATGTCGAAGCAATGAGTCAGAGAATTAACCTAAATTGAACTTCTGAACAGATTTGGAGGACCTTGCTCAGGCTAAATATCATCAGAAATTCAAGAGGAAATTCATTAAGAAATTCAGAATCATTCGCAACATTTCTCAATGGAGTTTCACTTACTTTTAACTGCCACTGACCTTAATTACTATAGAGATAAATAGATAAATGCAGGGCAAGGAACTGCTGGATTCAGCCATGGCTCCTAGTTTCTCGGTGCAGCCTCCTCCTGCCAGCACTGCCTCATTCTCCTCCTTCTTGGAACACCTTTCACCAAAATACCCAAGCCTCCTGTGAAAGGGCACTTTTTTTTTTGCCACGTCATACACCCCCCCATCACCTTGGCAACCTCTATTGTGCACAGACACGTCTCTGATGCGTAGATGATGCCTGGCCATTGTTTCATAATGGCCCACATTCAACCAGCTCAGCCAGGCTAGTTTGCAGAGGCTAAACTTTTCAGAGACACCATTGATGGAGTCTTTTGAGGAGTTGGAGATGGCGTTGATGAGTAGTCCATGTTTCACAAGTGTACAGGAAGGTTGGTAATACTATAGCTTTGTAAACAAGCATTTTGGTTTCCCTGCAAATGTCCGGTCCTCCAACACTCTGCACTTCAATCGGGAGAAAGCTGCACTTGCAAAGCTCACCCTGTTTGGTGAGGGAACATGAACAATGCTTGCTTTGATGGCTGAATTTGATGTGGGGGTTGATGTAGGCAGAGGTACTCTCTTAAGGTAGCAGGGGTCTAGGCCACAAAAGGTTTAGAGCCCTTGAATTGGGAATTATCAGCCAGTGCACCTGATATTTTACAGGCTGAATGTGGCTGCAACCTCTTTAAGAGGTGCTATGGCATTTTGAGTTAGCTGAAGTTTCTGAGCTTTGGCCAAATCAAATAGGTATTGGAAATGTAAAGAGAAATAATGTTCTTTATATCATATGTGGTGGTCTTGTATTAAGGTTAAAGCTTACTAGGAAATAATATACCGTATAATGTATTGAAAAAGGTGTTTAAAATAACATTTGTAAAAAAAACCCAGAAGTTTTCCTTTTGGGAATTATAGGGACAGAACAACCCAAACTGTATAGAAATTTATTCATGTATGCAAGTACAGAGGCAAGAATGTTACTTGCCCAAAAATGGAAAGAAAAAGAAGTCCCAGCAAAAGAAGAATGGATATAAAAATATATGGAATATGCAGAAATGGCAAAACTTACTGGAAAAATAATAATATGATATAATAATATAATAGAATGGAAATGGTTTATGGAATATTTACCAACAAACTGTAAACAGATAAGAACATTGTCAGGATTATTGTAATAACCTGCAGTTTTATAAGAGTATATACTTAAAGTAGATGAATAAACGAGCAAATTGAGTTAATTTAGATATGCAGAAGATATTAAAAACAAATATAAGGAACTGCAGAAAGAGGGGGAAGGAAGTCAAGTTTTGAAATGTCAAAATGATTGTAAAACTAGTGAAATGTATAAACCTGAAAAGTATAAATAATAAAAAAAAATTCTTGTGGAACCAGGGTCAAAATCTAGAACCAAAGGCACCTCCTTTGTCTTTCTCTCTGACTTTTCCTCCATTCCCCCCAATTCTTGCCTCCTTCATGAAATTGAGGCAAGGGCCACAGGCCCCTCATCCCTCCTGTGTGAGAATGGAATGAGAGTCACAAGACGTCAAAAAAATCCCTCTCGACCAACTTCACATTTTAGCCCGAGATAGAAAACCCCCCAGGGTGAGCAAGGCTATTTCTGTCTCATCTTCAAGCCCAAAGCCAGGCTTCCTCAACCTTAGCCCTCCAGATGTTTTTGGCCTACAACTCCCATGATCCCTAGCTAGCAGGACTGGTGGTCAGGGATGATGGGAACTGTAGTCTCCAAACATCTGGAGGGCCGAGGTTGAGGAAGCCTGCCTAAAGCCAAACTGGAAAGGAGCAGTCAAGGCACCCTCAACACTTTACCTTTTCACCCCCACTCACTCACCGCCATGTAAACTTACGTTCTGCTCCAAGACACCGCATGGCATCCTGGGAGTTTTGCTTGGTGGGTCAAGGGGTTATCCTCTTTTGCATTTGGAGGAACACACTTATCTGATCCTCATCTCATCACTTTGGCCCAAGGGCCCTATTGAAAGGACACCTTTCGCAGGTTTAAACTGTGGTACTTGTGAAGATAGCCCACCAGTTGTTCCTCATGATCTGCTGAGAGCTCTGAAACCAGGTTTGCAGTCCCAGATAGGTGACCAAAACAGACTTCTGCTTGGCGACCATATATATGGTTAATGGGCAGAACTTATCATGTGGGTCCCAAGTTTTTCAGGCCTTTGTGACTCAAATTTACTTTGTGAAGTTCCCGTGACCGACTGTGACTCACTTGGTCTCTGCAGCCAGAAAAGGAACAGCCAACTGATTTATGGCTTGCTGAATATACAAAATAGTAGTACTCTTGAGAATACACCTCTCCAACTGGCTGCTAAATTTATTTACACTGAAGAACAGATCTTATGCTGTATGCTGAGTCTTTATTTCTGCATTCTATTATGCAAAGTGGCTTCCATGACACCGCTGAAGCACCTGCTTCCTACAATAATATACCTGCCAACCCGCAGCCAACATATTGTCTAGCAAGATTTATTTGTCCTTAAAGTGTGGAAGTAAAAAATCCTTTAGGATGCTCACTGATACCTATGATTTCAAAAGTCGAAGTCGCCAATCCCCAGTAGTCTCTCAGTGGTCTACCACCTGATCCCTGGTGTCAGCTTTTCGGCTGTGGTGATGTCAGCCCATCAACATATTTGTTTTGCTGTGACAACAAAGATTATGGAGCAAAGAGAGAAGCTGCTGTTTCTGCCACCGCTGCAGATTCTCAAAAGTTGGTGAATTTGAAATGTCGGTAAAGAGGCATTCTGAGGTTGGTCCACATGCCCTCTGATTTTGCTGCGGAAAACTGAGACGCCCGCCTTCCAGGGCCCCACTCCCGCAAGAGTACGGTGTCCCAAGACACATGTTTTGGGTGGCGCTGTGGTTTAAACCACAGAGCCTAGGACTTGCCGATCAGAAGGTCGGTGGTTCGAATCCCTGTGACGGGGTGAGCTCCCGTTGCTCGGTCCCTGCTCCTGCCAACCTAGCAGTTCGAAAGCACGTGAAAGTGCAAGTAGATAAATAGGTACCACTCTGGCGGGAAGCTAAACGGCGTTTTCGTGTGCTTCTCTGGTTCGCCAGAAGCAGCTTAGTCATGCTTGCCACATGACCCGGAAGCTGTATGCCGGCTCCCTCGGCCAATAAAGCGAGATGAGCGCCACAACCCCAGAGTTGGCCATGACTGGACCTAATGGTCAGGGGTCCCTTTACCTTTACCTTTAATCTCAAACTCAGGATTAAAGGGAGATGCTTGGCAAACCCTCACTGAGATTAACTCCCGCCTGGAAACCTATGTCCCCACTGTGGAAGGACGTGTGGATCCAGAATTGGCCTCCGCAGTCACTTACGGACTCATTGTTAAGATCATGCTCATGGAAGACAACCTTACTCAGCTACGAGTGATCGCCAAAGAAGAAGACGACGTTTTGGGGTGCTGTGATCTCACACATATTTGGGTGCTGTGCTCTTGGGGTGTCCCAATTTGAGACAGTTGAGGGTTATGTCATACACTTTCTGGTTCATGAAGCAGGAGAGCATAGTGAGACTACTACTACTATTTTAACCACCACCTATTGACACAGCAAAACAACTGCTAGCACAATTACAAAGCTAAGCAAGGTCCAGTATGGTTTCAAATTAGATGGGGATCTGCGTCTTGATATTCCTGCATTGCAGGGGGTAGGAGGACTAAACAACCCTTCGGGTCCTTTCCAACTCTATGATTCTGTGTGTGAGGCTGTGCACATGTGCCTTTGAAAATGGCAGTGCATGGCTTATACACGGTGAATAGGCCATGCCTCACTGAGATTAATAGGAGCACTGTTGGCGCTGTGGGTTAAACCACAGAGCCTAGGACTTGCTGATCAGAAGGTCGGCGGTTCGAATCCCCATGATGGGGTGAGCTCCCATTGCCCTGTCCCAGCTCCTGCCAACCTAGCAGTTCGAAAGCATGTCAAAGTGCAAGTAGATAAATAGGTACCGCTCCGGCGGGAAGGCAAACAGCATTTTTGTGCGCTGCTCTGGTTCACCAGAAGCGGCTTAGTCATGCTCGCCACATGACCCGGAAGCTGTACGTTGGCTCCCTCGGCCAGTAAAGCGAAATGAGCACTGCAACCCCAGAGTCGTCCGCGATTGGACCTAATGGCCAGGGGGCCCTTTACCTTTACCTATCTCAGTGAATGTTGATGAATCTCATTTCACGCCACAAAATCACATGTTTCTGCTGACTTGGAACTAGGAAGTCTGCTATGGGTAGTGTAAGTAGAACTAATGGAGGAAACTATATTCAAATCAGGTAGCATCATGTGTCATTTTTTAAAAAATTGGTGACTATTACTATTATGAGATATTTAAATACTGTCAAAATGCCCATGAAAATATAGAAATGATTGTTCTGTGCCCAAAACTAGGGCCTGCATTAGTACATTTATTTATTTATTTATTTATTTATTTATTTATTTATTTATTTTGCCCCGCGCATCTGGCTGGGTTTCCCCAGCCACTCTGGGTGGCGTACAGCATATCTAAAAACATAATAAAAACATCAAGCGTGAAAAACCTCCCGATACAGGGCTGCCTTCAGACGTCTTCTTTTTTTTTATTAACCGGCCAATCAAATCAAATTAAATCACATCACATAAATTCCGAATTACAAAGCCGAATTTTAAATTTTGTTGGGGGGACCCATATTTCAAGATCCGAAGGGGGATTCTGATCATCTTCTTGCTACTGCGTTAATGTCCAAATCAGTCCAAATCAGTCAAACAGAGTTCATATTTCTATCCAGTCTTATCTTGTTGTTTCCACATCACATCTTGTTCATATATTTTCTCTTTTTTCTTTATGATCTCTTCTGATAGTCTCCTTAAGCCGATAAACACCAATAATAATCCTGTGTGAATTTTCCATTCTTCCAATCCTCAAATCGAGATGGTTTCCATATATCATCACCTTCATAGATAACAGCGCTCTTTCCATCATTAATTACAGAACTGTCATTCTTAAGTCCCACTGAGGAGTTTCACCCACAATATAAAAACAGCTCTATTTCTCTATTTCTCCTCTCAGACTTAAGTCCTCCGACAGAACTTCCCAATATGGCGATGGCATTTTTAACTGCGTCATTCCAAAGCTCTTATACATTCCACGCTCTTCTTAAGCCTTCAGACGTCTTCTAAAAGTAGTGTAATTCTTTATTTCCACTACCGAGAAGGCCCTAAACAGCTTCATCCTTATTCCAGACATTGTCTATTGCGATGTTCAGCTGGTGATGCATCACAATGTTGAATACTGGATGTCGCCGAGCCCTACCACCTGTCTGTCCCTCTGTTTGCAGGGCACAGGACCAGGTGGTCCCCTTCTGCCGCTGTGCTTCTTCCAAAGGACACACTCGGGGCCGTGGGGCCACCAGCCTGGCTCGCCCTAGGAATGGAAGACAGCTCTTCTCTCTAAGTAGCAGGCAAAGTCCAAAACATTGATTTCATGTCAGTTTCTAATTTTAAATAGGCTTCATGTCAGGTTTTGGAAAGTTCTGAATTCATGATTTTCCCCAGCAACTGATAAGAGCGAAGTACCGTCTGCCGATTCTCACGGATGCAAATCCGTATCATTGTGAAGCAGAAGGGAACTAGAGCACTACCATGGCTTTGAGAGAAGGATAAGCTAATAGACTTTGGTAGCTTTGGAGTAGACTTTTACATGCTATTTGATGATAATTGGAGCGGCTGTTTAAACTCTGCCATTATCAGCGCATTCCGCTGTTGATGGAATGTAGAGTATTTCTAGGCTTCTAACCTTTTTAAGCAGAGCTGCCTCAGAACTGGAATAATCTTTCGCTGGGTAAAGCCACCGTTTAAGCTCCCATGGCGTTGCCTTTTCACTCCCCTGAAGAAGATAACACGGTAGGTTGAATTATCTGGTAGAAAATTGCCTAGGATTATTTTCTCAATGACAGCTATTGTTAGCGACCCGCGACAGTTTCTGAAAGACTGATGAGCATTATGCAGCGAGCAGGAACACTATCTCAAAGCAGGAATTAGGCAAGTTATGCAATTTGCAAACTCTGTCAATGGTCTGAAGGAGATCTATAATATCATGTTTTGTGAGCCATGCGCCAGCCCGGGCATTATCGCGTTTGTCTCGTGGCAGCTATATCACAGTGGAGGGTCCAATTTACGTGTGTCCTTTTGCTTAACTTTGAATAATGTGTACCCAATTACAGGAGCTAAGAAAGGTTAGGTGAGCTATCATTTATTCCATGTGCCTGCTTTATTTACCCCATGGTGCCACCTAATTGTTTCTCAAATGACCTTATCAAGCTTGGGAAAATGATGCACCTTACCCAATTAAAATTACACAAATTCCATGTGTTTTGGTCATTAATCCTTGCATGCGAGTTGCTTGCAAATGCTTGTTGCAAGCCATATTTCCAAAGGACCTACTGTGCTAACTGCTAAGCCATTACAATACTTTGCAGTCTGGGCCCAAAAACGCTTACTCATAAGAAAGTCTCACTGAGTTCAGGGTGCGTTGTTGTTGTTGTTGTTGTTGTTCTTCTTCTTCTTCTTCTTCTTCTTCTTCTTCTTCTTCCTCTTCCTCTTCCTCTTCCTCTTCCTCTTCCTCTTCCTCTTCTCTTCTTCTTCTCCTCCTTCCTCTTCTCTTCTTCTTCTTCTTCTTCTTCCTCCTCCTCCTCCTCCTCCTCCTCCTCCTCCTCCTCCTCCTCCTCCTCCTCTTCTTCTTCTTCTTCTTCCTCCTCCTCCTCCTCTTCTTCTGTCCTCCTCCTCCTCCTCCTCCTCCTGCTCCTCCTCCTCCTCCTCCTCCTCCTCCTCCTCCTCCTCCTCCTATTATTAGTGGCCCAGAGTGTCTGGACAGGGATAGCCTAACTACTGTTGTCTATGGTCTGGTAACTTCAAGTTACTGCAATGCATTATAAGTAGGGCTGTCTCTGAAGATGGTTCAGAAACTTCAGCTGGTGCAGAATTCAGCAGCCAGGTTGCCCACTGGAGCAAGACGGTTTGAGCATAGTACACTGATCCTGGTCTGGCTGCACTGGCTACCAATTAGTTTCTGTGCCCAATTCAAAGTGCTGGTTTGACCTATAAAGCCTTAAACGGCCCAGGACCGCAATACCTCAAGGACAACCTCTTTCCACATGAACCTACCAAGACTCTGAGATCACCTTCTGAAGCCCTCCTTTGTGTGCCTCCTCCTCCCTAAATGGCCTTGACCCAGTATACCTGAAGGACTGTCTACATCCCCATCATTCAGCCCAGAAACCGAGGTCCAGCTCCAAGGGCTTTTTGGCAATTCCCTCACTGCGAGAAATGAGGTTACAGGGAACCAGGCAGAGGGTCTTCTCGGTAGTGGTGCCTGCCCTGTGGAACGCCCTCCCATCAGGTGTCAAGGAAATAAACAACTATCTGACTTTTAGAAGACATCTCAAGGGAAGTTTTTAATGTTTGATGTTTTATCATAATATTGTGTTGGGAGCTGCCCAGAATGGCTGGGGAAGGCCCGGTCAGATGGGCAGGGTATAAGAAATAAATTATTTTGTTGTTGTTTAGTTGTTTAGTCGTGTCCAACTCTTCGTGACCCCATGCACCAGAGCACACCAGGCACTCCTGTCTTCCACTGCCTCCCGCAGTTTGGTCAAACTCATGTTCGAAGCTTCGAGAACACTGTCCAACCATCTCGTCCTCTGTTGCCCCCTTCTCCTTGTGCCCTCCATCTTTCCCAACATCAGGGTCTTTTCCAGGGAGTCTTCTCTTCTCATGAGGTGGCCAAATTATAGGAGCCTCAGCTTCACAATCTGTCCTTCCAGTGAGCACTCAGGGCTGATTTCCTTCAGAATGGAGAGGTTTGGTCTTCTTGCAGTCCATGGGACTCTCAAGAGTCTCCTCCAGCACCATAATTCAAAAGCATCAATTCTTCAGCGATCAGCCTTCTTGATGGTCCAGCTCTCACTTCCATACATCACTACTGGGAAAACCATAGCTTTAACTATACGGACCTTTTTTGGCAAGGTGATGTCTCTGCTTTTTTTTTTTTTTTTTGCTTTTTTAAAAAAAGAAATAATAATAATAATAATAATAATAATAATAATAATAATAATAATTTGAGGACATTTGGAATCCCTTACGTATACCAGGACCACTGGAAGGAGATTTGGGGGGCAGGTGGGCACCCACAGCACTTTAAGCATGCAACATGAAAGACTGGTCAGCAGGACTGTGCAGATGGCAGCTATCTGTTTAGCATGTATCAACAGAGCATTGCCACTCTAGGAATAGCTTCCTCCGCTGCTGAAATTGAGAAGGGAAGTTTCCCTGGGAAGGGACATTCCTTCCTTCCTTCCTTTTTTTATTTATTTTTTTTGCTACCTTGCTCGGCATGTCGATGGTACTGTACATATAAATAATGTCATGTGTGACTAAATTAATACAATGAAATAATTATGTTCCATCCCTGAGCATCAAATGAGACTTTTGTCCATGTATGTGCATTCATGTGGAAAAGCAGAAACCTGCCTTTCATATGAGAAGAGCCTTCTGTGTTTCCCAGTGTTGTGCAAATCAAGCTCCCTTGAATTCTTTTTTTTTTTTTTTTTTTTTTTTTGCTGCTGCTACTGATTCATTCCATTAAAATCCTTTCTTCTCTATATTCATGAACTGTTTGCACAGAAACGTTATGGTTTATAACATCCAAAACAGCAGTCATCCAAATTGTCACTTGCTATTTATTCATAACCCATGCATTATTAATAGATGAAATATATCTGTGCTGTGTGGATGATAATGCATGCAATTCCCCACCCCACCCCCAGTCATCGGCCAAAATGTTTGCTGTCTTTTTTGTTATCAGCCCCGGAGCAGAGCTTGAAATTGCCGATAGATAAGGGACAGATCTCTTTCACTGCTGAAGCCAGGGGTCTGTGGAAGAGCTCAGAACACTTTTGATGTGCATGACCCTGAGTGCACCTTGAAGTTTGTTGTTTTGATAATGTTGTGAACTGTCTGGAGGACCAAGTTAATAGGCGGTATATAAATGTACCAAAATAAATAGAATAAGCAACCCTCCCTTGAAAATAAAGTTGAGAGAGAGAATAGGATTGTTGTTTCAATTCAAGAATGCATACATTAGTTATGTACTGTTTTAGGGGGACAGGAGACGGGCGGGTGTGGAGGACTCCCTGGACCTGAATGGGGTAACTGTGCCCCTGAAGGACCAGGTGCGCAGCCTGGGAGTCATTTTGGACTCACAGCTGTCCATGGAGGCAAAGGTCAACTCTGTGTCCAGGACAGCTGTTTACCAGCTCCATCTGGTACGCAGGCTGAGACCATATCTGCCCGCGGACTGTCTCGCCAGATTAGTGCATGCTCTGGTTATCTCCCGCTTGGACTACTGCAATGCGCTCTACATGGGGCTACCTTTGAAGGTGACCTGGAAACTACAACTAATCCAGAATGTGGCAGCTAGACTGGTGACTGGGAGTGGCTGCCAAGACCACATAACACCGGTCTTGAAAGACTTACAATGGTTCCCAGTACGTTTCCGAGCACAATTCAATGTGTTGGTGCTGACCTTTCAAGCCCTAAATGGCCTTGGTCCAGTATATCTGAAGGAACGTCTCCACCCCCATGGTTCTACCCGGACACTGAGGTCCAGCACAGAGGGCCTTCTGGTGGTTCCCTCACTGCGAGAAGCCAAGTTACAGGGAACCAGGCAGAAGGCCTTCTCAGTAGTGGCACCCGCCACTATTTTAATATTTTAATATTTTAATATTTAGTTGGGAACCGCCAAGAGTGGCTGAGGAAGCCCAGCCGGATGGACGGGGTATAAATAATAAAGTATTATCATTATTAGTTAGGCACTGAGCACATATCAACATACAGATGCTGAAATGAATGGTTCAGTGTTCAAATCCAGTTTGGACCATGCTGTTTTTTCTTGATGCTCTTTTGTTCTTTATAATAATAATAATAATAAGTGTTTTTTTTCTAAAAAAAATGTTTAGGGGTACTCTCATTTTCCTACTCATATTGAAATACTGCCCCTCAATGAGGCCAAACATTCACAAAATGTTTAGGGGTATGTATTCCCCAGTGTCCCCCCAGAAAAAGCACTGATAATAATAATTTATTATTTATACCATGCTCATCTGGCTGGGTTCCCCCAGCCACTATGGGAGGCTCCCAGTAAAATATTAAAATACTGTAATACATCAAACATTAAAAGCTTCCCTAAACAGGGCTGCCTTCAGATGTCTTCTAAAAGTCTGGTAGTTGTTGTTCTCTTTGACATCTGGTGGGAGGGCATTCCACAGGATGGGTGCCACTACCAAGAAGGCCCTCTGCCTGGTTCCCTGTAACCTCACTTCTTGCAGGGAGGGAACCACCAGAAGGCCCTTGGAGCTGGACCTCAGTGTCCGGGCTTTTTTATGGGAGAAGGAAAAGGCATACCCTCCAACATTTTCCCAAAGAAAATAGGGAAATCCTATTTTACCATCATCAGTTTATTATTTCTACCCCACCCATCTTGGCAAGTTTCCTGGTCACTCTGCGTGGCTTCCAACATACACAAAAACTTAATAAAACATTAAACATTAAAAACTTCCCTATACAGGGCTGCCTTCAGACGTCTTCTAAAGGTTATATAGTTACTTATTTCCTTGGCTCAGGGTTCACATAACTCCATACCCACCTATATTTTTCTGTTGACAATAGAGACATCCTACCATAGCGTCCAACATTTCTCCAATGAAAATAGGAACACCCTATGGATCACTGCCTTGCCGTGGCGAAGGGGCTTGAATAACTCAGAGAAGCTATGAACTATGCCGAGCAGGGCACCCAAGATGGACAGGTCATAGTGGAGAGTTTTGACCAAACGTGTTCCATCTGGAGGAGGAACCGGCAAGCCACTCCAGTATCCCTGCCAAGAAAACTCCATGGACAAAGACAACAGGCATATAAAAGTTATGACTCTGGAAGATGAGCCCCTCAGGTTGGAAGGCGTCCAACATGCTACTGAGGAAGAGTGGAGGACAAGTACAAGTAGATTCAGAGCTGATGAAGCAGCTGAGCCAAAGCCGAAAGGTCGCTCAGTTGCGGATATGCCTGGAAGTGAAAGGAAAGTTCAATGCTGTAAAGACGAGGTGGTTGGATAGTATTCTTGAAGCTACCAGCATGAGTTTGACCAAACTGCGGGAGGCAGTGGAAGACAGGAGTGCCTGGCATGTTCTGGTCCATAGGGTCACGAAGAGCCGGACACGACTAAACAACAACAGATATGCTGTAAGCCACCTAGATATGCTGTAAGCCATGACTAAATGACTAAACAACAACAACAACAACAACGACAACAACAAGGAAAAGTGGGATATTCCAGGATCAAATCAGAAACTGGGACAACTTCTGTACACCAGGGAGTGTCCCTGAAAAATAGGGACACTTGGAGGGTCTGAAAAGGTGGACAGACTTGCAGATATCTGAAACCTCATTATGAAAGATTCGCAGCATATACAGCACCTTTTCTGAGTGTTCAAAGTGCTTCACAACACATTCACAGTCATGCTTGCAACCTGTCAAGTAAGGCGGTATCATTATCACTCTATTGCACAAGAGGGCAAAGCTGAGAAAAAAACCCAGGAGGTCTAAGGCCTCCCAGTGTTTGCAACTCTGGTGACATTTGAGTCAGTTAGCCCTTTTTTAGCTCGGATTCAATCGCAGAATTTCAAAGGGTTGCAAGAAAATCAAGATGTATTTTTAAAAGGAAAACCTTGTATTTCTGAACAGCGTGCCAAATTCTTAACCAAATAACATTGTCCCCCACCCATTTCTGAAACAGCAGTCAACAAGCTGGTTGTATAAAGAAACCCAATTTTTTTCCCCTTTTGGAAAGCTCTGAAAATTAGATTTTCGTGGAAGGCCCTCACTTGCCCTTGTGAGCAACTGTTAATTCTTTTCATTTTGAAATAAAGCCACAATGACTGCTTATTTCTGTTGCTAATCGAGTAACTTTTAAGTAGAGATTTACATATTTTAACAGATGAGCATTTTTTAAAGTGTCGTTTGTTTGTTTGTTTGTTTGTTGTGGAAAAGAAGCCAAACTGAAATGTTTTCTGGGCAGAGAGATTTCTTTTAGAGCAAGCCAGAACCAATGGGATAACAAACAGCTGGCCAGGATTCAAAGAGATACTTTACACTTGCTCAATGATTCCCAAATGAATGCTGTAAAAGGGTCCTGAAAGAATCAAGCAAACATTTTAGACGCATTAGCTCCTCTGTGCCCGTTGGATCGCAGCATTTGTGACAGTTCCTTTTGATTACCTTTAACTGGCTACTTAAGCTAATCAGTGGATTTCACTTAAACAAATCTGTATAGAACGAATCAGTGGCAAAGATTCGTTCAGATTTTCAAGAGAATACAAGCAATTTAATAAGAAAATGAAAGCACGTTTTTAGAAGAAAAGGCAATCTTAAAATTGCCCCCCCCACTCTTTGCCCACAATGCAGCAGAACCAAAACAGGTTCAGAAGCCAAGTGACCTTTAATTCTCAGCCTTACCGATTTTTAAGTTTTGCTTTCACTAACACATCCTTAATCCACGAATTGCTGTTTTAGTTCAGAAGTAGTTGATCTATGGTCCTCAATCTCTCTCTCTCTCTCTCTCTCTCTCTCTATCTCTATCTCTATCTCTATCTCTATCTCAATATATATATATATCTATAAGGATGCAGGTGGCACTGTGGCTTGCTGATCAGAAGGTCGGTGGTTCAAATCCCCATGACGGGGTGAGCTCCCGTTGTTCTGTCTCAGCTCCTGCCAACCTAGCAGTTCAAAAGCACATCAAAGTGCAAGTAGATAAATAGGTACCGCACCGGCGGGAAGGTAAAAGTGCTGCTCTGGTTCGCCAGAAGCGGCTTAGTTACACTGGCCACATGACCCGGAAGCACCAGCTCCCTCGGCCAATAAAGCGAGATGAGCGCCGCAACCCCTAGAGTCGTCCGCAACTGGACCTAACGGTCAGGGGTATCTATATCTATATCTATATCTATATCTATATCTATATCTATATCTATATCTATATCTATATCTATATCTATATCTATATCTATATCTATATCTATATCTATATCTATATCTATATCTATATCTATATCTATATCTATCTGTCTATCTGTCTATCTGTCTATCTGTCTATGTTATAAATTTGTATAGATCACAGGAAGGCTCACAGCATAAAAATACAAAATGAGAGCACAGAATACATGCTAAAACAAAAGCAGAAATGGAAATGGAAACAAAGCAATACCCCACCTACCCACAAACACATTTACAAGGCCTTGTCCACATGTTTAAGCCTTGCTAAAAAGAAGAAGAAGAAGAAGAAGAAATTTATTTATTTATTTATTTATTTATTTATTTATTTATTTATTTATACATACCCCGCCCATCTGGTTGAGTTTCCCCAGTCACTCTGGGCAGCTCCCAACAGAATATTAAAAACATGATAAAACATCAAACATTAAAAACTTCCCTAAACAGGGCTGCCTACAGATGTCTTGTAAAAGTCAGATAGTTGATTATTTCCTTGAATTATGATGGGAGGGTGTTTCACAGGGTGGGTGCCACTACCAAGAAGGCCCTCTGCCTGGTTCCCTGTAACTTCGCTTCTCGCAGTGAGGAAACCGCTGGAAGACCTTCAGAATTGGACCTCAGTGTCCGGGTTGAACGATGGGGGTGGAGACGCTCCTTCAGGTATACTGGGTCGAAACTCATCCAACTCAACAGGATTAGACAGTTATATGGACACCTCTGAGATGTCACTGAAGTTATAGTTCCTAATCGGCTCCAGCCAGCATGGCAAATTTCAAGGAGTGATGAAAGCTGTAGTCTGTAGCACCTGCAGGGCTGTAGTTGATTGATCCACCAGTTTTTAAAAACCAATTTTCAGTTTTTTGTACATTGAAAAAACAAACAAACAAACAAACAAACCTTATTTTAGCTGTTTTAATGATATATCTGTAAATTACATTGAGACGTATGTGTAAAAAGATGATTCTTAAATTTGTCATTGTCGTCGTTAAGCTTGAAACTCTATCTAAAATGATTTGGGATTGAGAGGAATACCAGAAGTGAACGAGAAGGAAACTGGAACAAGAAAAGAGGTCTGGTCTCCATGTAATATAATGAATGCAGCCAGCTCAAATGAGCTGTCATTTGACCGCTTAATTGTCTTTTTGTTGTCCTCTATTCTCCTCTCTTCTGGTTCCCATTTTTATTATGTGGTCCCTCTTGCCTTCCAGCAACATAATATTCAAAAAGACCATGTCCCTCTGTTTCTGCTCTGCTGCCAGTAGCCATTGTTCTGCCTCCGTGCTGCTAAGCTTGCTGTGTTCCTCTTGGAAGTGGCTCAATGTCCTACCCCTAGCTCTGAATGTATTGCCACAACAAAGAGCGGGATAGAGGGAGAGACAGTTGCCAGAAGAGGTAAGAGACATTTTAAAACAGGAAACCCGCATGGTGATTAGAGGACCCGCCTCCCCCCCCCCCCCAGCTTGGGGATAAGAAAGACACAAGGACACAGTATACAGGTGAAACTCGAAAAATTAGAATATCGTGGAAAAGTTCCTTGATTTCCGTAATTCAACTTAAAAGGTGAAACTAATATATGAGATAGACTCGTGACATGCAAAGCGAGATATTTTTGCCTTGATTTGTTATCATTGTGATGGTCATAGCATACAGCTGAAGAAAACCCCAAATTAACAATCTCAGAAAATTAGAATGTTCAAGGAAATCAGCAGAACAAAGATTGCAAATGGAGCAGGATTGGACCTTGAGAAGTGGAAGCACATCTTGCTTTGCATGTCATAAGTCGATCTCATATATTAGTTTCACCTTGGAAGTTGAATTCCTAAAATCAATGAACTTTTCCACGATATTCTAATTTTTTGAGTTTCACCTGTAGTAGGTTAATGGGCTAGAAAAGGCCACAACTTTATTGATTACAGCATGTGAGAGGTATTGGCTTGGGCACTGGATAAACAGCAGAGCTTGACTCCACCCCCTCAGGGAGGGGTGAACCTAACAAGGGTTAACCACCAATAGGGGGAGCCTGTTGATGCAAATACAACTGTAAGCTCTCCCCTGATGTCACCGGGGGTTGTGCTATGGCCCCTAGCCACACAGGGCATCCGACAGGATCCACGACCGCCGGATTCCTTTAACGGAATACCCATAAAGTGAAGAGGTAGGTGATGGCCACACCCTGCCCTTCCACACACCAACAACATATTCCAATGCCTAACCACCAATACCAGAAAGTTGTGACAATTTGCTACGAGGCAGGTGAAAAATCAAGTGGCCGGTGCCAATTTGCCAATTGGGTAAAAACTCCTACCAGGCCCCTTGGGCAACCAAGGCGACCAACCAGAGGTCCATAGCAAGGTCAAGCACGAAGCGATGAACTAAAGGGAAGGGTGGGTGGGTGACCCATTGAAAGCCGGCACTGCAATGAGGGGAAAGAGCTGCCGCGGCCGCATTTGAGCGGCTAAACCCCGCCCCCGCACTTCCCTCCGATTGGAAGACTGACCATGAAGCGTGGTTTGGCAGCAATGATGGCAAGCAGGGGACAGAACGCCCCCTGCGAAGCACGGGAACGGCTCCAGATCACAACACCTCTCCTCCAGGAGGAGGAGAGGCTTTACTGCCATGTTAGGTCGTCCAGAAGAATTTAAAGACCTTCAGTAAAGTTGTGGCCTGTTTTGACCCCCAAAACTAGTCTCATAGGTCTCTTAGTTGTTCGGTTGGGGTATGGGAAGACCGATGCCTGGTCCTGCAAGTGTAAAGTTATAACAATACCAAAATACATATCCATATTTAGAGATTTCTCCAGACTTCCCACCCTCCCCTCCATGGGTCTTATTGTCAACATTTCCAATTGCATATTATTTCATAATCCATATTTTGTATCTCTCCATATTGTCTATAGTGATTGTTACATTACAAGTGTTATTAAATTCCTGCTAATGTTTTCAGTTGCTTAAAGTGGTCTCCTAAATAAATTATATTTTTTCCTCATTTTTTCTTGAAGTTTTTGTCTTCTTGGATCCTGAGCTTTCCAGTCAGTTTTGCCATTTCGGCGTAGTCCAACAGCTTGGTTTGCCATTCCTCTCTGGTAGGAACTTTATCTTCTTTCCATCTCTGGGCTAGTAGCATCCATGCAGCTGTTGTCACGTACATCAAAAGTCTTTCCTGCTCCTTTGGAATCTCGGTACCTACAATTCTTGATAAAAAAGCTTCTTTTTAAAATAAAAGTTATTTTAAACATTTTTTCATTATATATCATTTCCCAGAATGCTTTTATTACCTTACACGACCACCACATATGGTAAAAGGTATTTTCTTTTTCTTTAAATTTCCAGCAGTTATTTTTTACTTGTCTTATACATTTTTGCTAACTTCCTAGGAGTCAAATACCACCAGTACATCATTTTCATATACAGTCATACCTTGGGTTGAAGTAGCTTCGGGTTGAGCATTTTCGGGTTGTGCTCTGCAGTGACCTGGAAGTTATGCAACACGTTACTTCCGGGTTTCGCCACTCGTGCATGCGCAGATGCTCAAAATGACATCACGCGCATGCGCAGAAGCGACGACTTGCGGCCCGTGCACGTGCAGATGCGCAGACGCGGGTTGTGTTCGCTTCAGGAAGTGAATGGGGCTCCTGAACGGATCCCATTTGCATCCAGAGGTACCACTGTAGTTTTCTTTCAGTGTACAACATGCCATGAATTTCAAGTCAGTTTTCCATAACCTTTCCCAATCTGAAATTTGGATATTATGCCCCAAATCCCTCGCCCAGTGTATCATTACAGATTTAACCTGATCAACTTTTGTATGCCATTCCAAGGCATTACACGTTGTTGTTGTTGTTTAGTCGTTTAGTCGTGTCCGACTCTTTGTGACCCCATGGACCAGAGCATGCCAGGCACTTCTGTCTTCCACTGCCTCCCGCAGTTTAGTCAAACTCATGCTGGTAGCTTCGAGAACACTATCCAACCATCTTGTCCTCTGTCGTCCCCTTCTCCTTGTGCCCTCAATCTTTCCCAACAGTCTTTTCCAGGGAGTCTTCTCTTCTCTTGAGGTGGCCAAAGTATTGGAGCCTCAGCTTCAGGATCTGTCCTTCCAGTGAGCACTCAGGGATGATTTCCTTCAGAATGGATAGGTTTGATCTTCTTGCAGTCCATGGGACTCTCAAGAGTCTCCTCCAGCACCATAATTCAAAAGCATCGATTCTTCGGCAATCAGCCTTCTTTATGGTCCAGCTCTCACTTCCATACATCACCACTGGGAAAACCATAGCTTTAACTATACGGTCCTTTGTTGGCAAGGTGATGTCTCTGCTTTTTAAGATGGTGTCTAAGATGCATTACTCATTAGTCTCATTGAATACCCTTCCACTCATCTGGCTTAATAGACAGTAGGCTTCTCTCTCTCTCTCTCTCTCTCTCTCTCTCTCTCTCTCTCTCTCTCCCCCCTTTCTGTGATCTAGCTATCTCTTGTAAGCATATGGTGAAAACAGACGCCCGATCCAGCGATGCTATCTATTTCCTTCTGCAAAGCCCCACCAGCTTGTTTAAGCACTTCATTCCAAAGGGTTTCTGTCTGAGCTTTATGAAAAGCTGCTTCAAAAATCCCTTTCTCCAGTTTGTTGTGCAGGTAAGTACTGCTTACCTGCCTCACGCTGTCATTCCTGCGATACAACTCTGTCAATAACAGAGAGCACCCCTTCCCCCATGATTAATCTCTGGCTTTACGCTGTGAGGTGGTCGTGATAAGATTTTATTTTATTTTATTTTATTTTTTTACTTTCTGAACTCTGCACTTGCGGGTGAGGACCTTTTGTAACCCTCACGTCGGGCACTCTGGGGTAGAGGGCTTTTGTGTGTGCAGCTAGCATAAAAGGAGTAGCAACCTGAAGGTTATTTCTGTTGTCACGTCTATCAAAGTCTCATGTTCTATGTGAATTATCACAGCGGGGAGCAGCTGATCTTTATGTTATCTCGCAGGGAAGGAAATGGGAATGGAAAGCCAACGTGTAAATTATAATGGCAGGCTTTTGCAAGTAGCAAAACTCTACGGAGGAAGAGAAAATGCTGTATTCTCCTTCTGCAGCTCTTAACAGAGGAATCCAATGGTGAAAGGATTTTACGGAGAAGTGAATTCTCTATTGGTTCAAAGGTGGTGTGTGTGTGTGAGTGAGTGAGAGAGAGAGAGAGAGAACCATGCAAACATGAGCATATTTACAAACCTGGATGGGACGCTGGTGGCGCGGTGGTCTAAACCACTGAGCCTCTTGGGCTTGCTGATCAGAAGGTTGGCGGTTCGAATCCCCGCGACGGCATGAGCTCCCGATGCTCTGCCCCAGCTCCTGCCAACCTAGCAGTTCGAAAGCACGCCAGTGCAAGTAGATAAATAGGTACTGTTACGGTGGGAAGGTAAATGGCATTTCCGTGCGCTCTGGCTTCCATCATGGTGTCCTGTTGCACCAGAAGTGGTTTAGTCCTGCTAGCCACATGACCCGGAAAGCTGTCTGTGGACAAATGCCAGCTCACTCGGCCTGAAGCGAGATGAGCACTGCAACCTTTGACTAGACTTAACTGTCCAGGGGTCCTTTACCTGTTTTATTTATTTACAAACACATCTGCCTGTCACCTCCCATTATGATCCAGGGGCATAGAATGGGGGGTGCCAGGAGTGGGGGCTGAGTGCTCAATTATTGAGTGGGTGCAAACCAAGCACCCTCTCACAGGCAAACCCAGCATGGCCTGGCCCAGTGATCTTCTCCACTTGCCAAGAGTCACGTTGGCCAACTGGGCTCCCCCCTGCAAGGGCTGGTAATAATAATAATAATAATAATTTGGATTTGATATCCCACTTTATCACTACCCGAAGGTGTCTCAAAGCAGCTAACAATCTCCTTTTCCTTCCTCCCCCACAACAAACACTCTGTGAGGTGAGTGAGGCTGAGAGACTTCAGAGAAGTGTCACTACCCAAGGTCACCCAGCAGCTGCATGTGGAGGAGCGGAGACACGAACCCGGTTCACCAGATTATGAATCTATCGCTCTTAACCACTACACCAAGTGTGGCCCTTCTTCGCTCTAGCAGGGGTGGGGTTGCTCTGGAGGCATCGGTAGCGAGGGCTGTGTTGGTCCTCCAAGCACGTGTGTGCTCACCTTAGGCACTTACAACCCACGCTACGCTGCTGGTATGATCGCGACATACTCAACAGCTGTCCTGTTCGGCTGTAGGTTGCTGGCTTTTTTTTCAAGAATATCTTTTAATGTTGAGCTCGCCCACCAATGGAGCCTGGAAGGCTGGAGTTGGGATTAAGTAACCCTAAGTCAGGCTTCCTCAACCTCAGCCCTCCAGATGTTTTTGGCCTACAACTTCCATGATCCCTAGCTAGCAGGACCAGTGGTCAGGGATGCTGGGAATTGTAGTCTCAAAACATCTGGAGGGCCGAGGCTGAGGAAGCCTGCCCTAAGTGGAATCTGCCTAGCTAGAGAAAGAATAAGAGTAGAACTTTAAAGGATCTGGCAAGTTTGGGGAAGAGCCTGAGAGAATCTTAAGGGATGATGCGCTGTCTCCAGTACTGTTACTCAGAACTCATTCACTTAAATGGGAAAAAGTATGGTGGTACGCTGGGAAATGATGATGATGAGAAAAATAATAATTCTTTGGGGAATTATAGGGACAGAACTACCGAAACTTTATAGAAACTTATTCATGTATGCTACTACAGCAGCAAGAGTGTTACTTGCCCCAAAGTGGAAAGAAGCAGAAGTCCCAGCAAAAGAAGAATGGATACGGAAACTTACGGAATATGCAGAAATGGCAAAACTTAACCAGAAGAATAAGAAATCAAGATAACCAACTTTTTATAAAAGAATGGAAATGGTTTATGGAATATTTACAGATAAACTGCAAAGAGATAAAAACGTTGTAATAACCTGCAGTTTCATAAGAGTATATATTTAAAGAAGATAATTAAATGAGCAAATTAAATGAATTTGGATATGCAGAAGATATTAAAAAAAAAAATTTTTAAGGAACCTCAGAAAGAGGGGGAAGGAAGTCAAAATTTGAAGTGTTAAATTGATGGTAAAACTAATAAAATGTATGAACCTGAAAAGTATTAATAATAATAATAATAATAATAATAATAATAATAATAATAATAATAATGGGACTGGGGCCAGGTTTTGCTTACTTTCAGTCGTCCCACATTGCAACCATTTTCTTTTTGTCCCATAGAATTTACTGGAAACCATGAGAATTCAACTAGCTCATCTCTGCATGTTTCCAGTCTTTTGCAGGTATATCTTCCCTGCATCTTTCTTTCTTTCTTTCTTTCTTTCTTTCTTTCTTTCTTTCTTTCTTTCTTTCTTTCTTTCTTTCTTTCCTTCCTTCCTTCCTTCCTTCCTTCCTTCCTTCCTTCCTTCCTTCCTTCCTTCCTTCCTTCCTTCCTTATTTTTTTTTGGGGGGGGGGAATAAGAGGCTGACAGTAAAAGTGCGATTGAACTGTATTGGCAGTTAAAGTGCAACTGTGTGATATAATAAATGTTTCTGTTTATTGATGAAATGTTTATTCTGCTGGAGCTTTTGCCGTTTTCCTGGATCTTTTATGGGTTATTGCAATGGTTTTATTGTAATATGGATAAGATCAAGTTTTGACTTTCAGATCATTATACAGTGGTGCCTCGCAAGACGAAAAGAATCCGTTCCGCGAGTCTCTTCGTCTAGTGGTTTTTTCGTCTTGCGAAACAAGCCCATTGACGGCTTAGCGGATTAGCGCTGTTAGCGCTATTAGCGGCTTTTAGCGGCTTTTAGCGGCTTAGCGGAGAAGCAGCTTAGCGGCTTAGAAAAAGGGGGGGAAGGGGAAAAAAAACCCCGCAGGAACTCGCAAGACATTTTCGTCTTGCGAAGCAAGCCCATAGGAAATTCGTTTTGCGAAGCACCTCCAAAACGGAAAACCCTTTCGTCTAGCGGGTTTTCCATCTTGCGAGGCGTTCGTCTTGCGGGGCACCACTGTATACTCAGAAAGGCGAATTCATGGAGGTTCAACCTCATGATTCCCATTTGGTTTTATTGTGATCTTAGATTATGCTTTCTGAGAAGCTGCAGTAATGGCAGGTAAAACGCTTTTGGAAACCAATAAATCGAACCCACTCTTAAATATGAGGCTGGTTAAACAAAATGGAAAATTGGCAGTTTCTCCAAACTGCAGAAAAAAATAAAAATACCAGCAGCTTACATGACCTCATTAATTTGCTGAATGCTCAGCATATATTCTGCTGAAGGATAATATGAAATATTTTTAGCACTAATAAATCTGAGGTAGATGGGGGGGGGGAAATATCCTACCTTTGAATTACCATGACTATATTTTTGCACTCATCAGCCATATTTTAGTAAATTGAAGAAATATGAACACTGAAGCTTTAAATCTTAATTCCAAATGTAGCCAGCAAGCTGTCTTTTAACTTCAGCATGGCTCCAGGTAGCAAGGCTGTCAGTGCAGGAATTTTTCAAATAGGTGTCTTTAAGGCTAGGTTTCCTTTCCGTATGAGATGAGGGAGCATGAACAAAATTTGATCCTCCACAAGCTTTCTGATGGGGGGGGGCATCTCCCTAAAAGTCTCAAGATGCTATTTTTGATCTACGGTTTTGTTTTGTTAACTGGTACCAAAAGAAAAACAATTTCATATCTTCTGATAAAAACAGTATTCACCATTTTAGTACAATAGCTATAATCACAATCTTTCCTGTGAGGCCTGATCGTCAGAATTACCAGCGAAAATATTGCTTTCCTCCCATCTGTCTATAAATTTATTCAATAGCTGTCATTCTTTCTTCACACTGAATAAGTTTCATAATCTTCCAAACTTGTAGCAAACAAAAATTTTCTTCAGCAATTTTCTATCTGCAAGTTTTTTTCAGAGCACAATTCTTCATGATATGGGCGCCGCATGAATGGGATATTGCAAGTGAAATGCAACCGTGGGGCTGGATTGAGCCCATTGTGCTGGAGGAGAGCTGTTTAAACACTCTCATTTTCTCCTTGAACATACCATATTTTTTGCTCTAAAAGACTCACTTTTTCCCTCCTAAAAAGTAAGGGGAAATGTGTGCGCGTCTTATGGAGTGAATGCAGGCTTCGCGGCTATCCCAGAAGCCAGAACAGCAAGAGGGATTGCTGCTTTCGCTGCGCAGCGATCCCTCTTGTTGTTCTGGCTTCTGAAATTCAGAATATTTTTTTTCTTGTTTTCCTCCTCCAAAAGCTAGGTGCATCTTATGGTCTGGTGCGTCTTATAGAGCGAAAAATATCGTACTTCTTCTGAAGCTTGTCTCCATCCTGCAGGATAAATAGAAGGTACCTAAAACAATAAGGACTTTTGTGGTGCCTAGAAGACTGATGAATGGATAAAAAAAAACTTATGGAATATGCAGAAATGGCAAAACTTACCAGAAGAATAAGAAATCAAGATAACACACTTTTTATAAAAGAAGGGAAATGGTTTATGGAATATTTACAGATAAATTGCAAACAGATGAAAACATTAGCAGATGATTGCAATAACCTGCAGTTTAATAAGAGTATTTATTTAAAGTAGATAATTAAATGAACAAATTAAATGAATTTGGATATGCAGGATATATTAAAAAATAAATTTAAGGAACCGCAGAAAGAGGGGGAAGGAAGTCAAACTTTGAAATGTTAAATTGATTGTAAATCTAATGAAATGTATAAACTTGAAAAGTATAAATAAAAACTTGAAGACTGATGAATTTATTATGGAAGAAGCTTTGTGAATTATAGTCCACTCCATCAGATGCACAGTGCTATTCTGATACACACAAACAGAGTTATTATGGGGTCAAAAGAAAATGAAATGCAGAAAGTATAGACAGTGATAATTATGTTATTAACACTGGCCATTAGAAAAAACCTCACACAGATGTTGAAAACACAGCCATCCTGCCAATAGCAAACCAATTAACATTTGTAGTGCGATTACTCCCCACGAAATAAAATTTGTGCCAATTCAGTTCACAACCTTTCTTTAAAAAACAAACAAACAAACAAACAAACACAATCTAATCCTTTTGTTCATGTTGCAGCCACCATTTAAAGTTTCTTCATACAAGGATGGAGACTTTAAGGTCAGTGACCATTTCCCAGGAGCTTGAAACAGTTATAGAACTGACACAAAAAATCCGGGAGCTAAGAGGAATCCTCATTTCGCAAACAATTCCCCACCCGAATCCAGGAGCCATGGCTTCGCCTATCTTGTAAACATAGCCTGAATCATAATATTCAGGAGGTTATGTCCTTTCCTACTTCCTCTTCTATGTAAAGCGGCTGATCAGAGGGATTTCAGCTTCTTTTTGGAGACCTTGTATATGCATGCTATAGGATCAGGGCTGCAATATCCTTTAGGGGTAATACATCTGTTTGGCCAATTGACCCATTTGCAACTAGAGAGCCTGTTGTGGGTACCACACACATTTGGGACGTGGGTGGCGCTGTGGTCTAAACCACTGAGCTTCCTGGGCCTGCCGATTGGAAGGTCTGCGGTTCGAATCCCCACAATGGTATGAGCTCTTGTTGCTCTGCCCCAGCTCCTGCCAACCTAGCGGTTCAAAAGCACACCAGTTCAAGTAGATAAATTCTGTGCAGCTTCACACAGAGTCAATTAAGAGTTGGCCGACAGCCAAGGATGACTGAGCAAAGAGGAGTTACCATATTTTTTGCTCCATAAGGCACACTTTTTCCCTCCTAAAAAGTAAGGGGAAATGTGTGTGTGTCTTATGGAGCGAATGCAGGGGGGAGGCAGGCAGGAAAAGCCCGCGAGAGCCGCACACAAGCTCCATGCGGCTCTCATGGGCTTTTCCCCAGGAGGGAGAAGGGACTGACATGGCCAGTCAGTCCCTTCTCCCTCCTCGTAGAAAAGCACGCAGGAGCTGCGCGCTCCTTAAAGGGTGTGAGGCTCCTGTGGGCTTTTGCAGGAGGTGGAGGAATTGCCATAGCCGCGCGCAGCCTCTCCAGGCCGGAGGGGCTGCGCGTGGCTAAAGAGGAAGCCAAGACAGACAGCGGGATGGATCTTTGGGGCTGGAGAGGGGGAATATATATTTTTTCTTGATTTCCCCCTCTAAAAACTAGGTGCACCTTATGGTCCCGGTGCACCCTATGAAGCGAAAAATATGGTATCTGCCTGGAGATATGGAACCCTGGAAACAGCTTTACCATTGGTTGAGATCTCACACAGGCATAATGACTTATGACCTTACTGACTGGAGTGTTTGTTGGTCAGTGTGGTGTTCTGAGAGTCGTTTGGAGTTTGTTAAGAGAGAGCTAGTTAAGATCCGTGTATCTGCTCTTGTATATAATAACTTGTAGAGTCTGTTGTAAATAATAAACACATCTAAGTAACCAAGTAACTAGTAGCAGCATTTTGTTCCTGTTTCGTCCATCCTGCCTGCAGCTGATTGCTTTCTGGAACTCTATGTATGCTCTCCTAAGGTCTGGCTAAGGTCCTGCAACAGGTCAAAGTTGCAAAACACCAATATAAATAGGTACCACTGCAGTGGGAAGGTAAACAGCATTTACATGTGCTTTGGTTTCTGTCCTGGTGTTCCGTTGTGGAAGAAGCGGTTTAGTCCTGCTGGCCACATGACCTGGAAATCTTTCTGTGGACAAATGCTGGCTCCCTCGGCCTGAAAAGCAAGATGAGCGCCGCAACCCCATAGTCGCCTTTGACTGGACTTAACCATCCAGGGGTCCTTTACCTTTACCTTCTGCTATACACATACTTCAAACAAGCACAGACCACAACTCATTCTATTGGCTTTAGCAGAACAATTATTTAAAGCCTAATTTTACTAAAGGACCAGGGGAGGCCTCTGTGGGCACATGTTCTCCCATGACCATCACGTTGACAATCCAGGTTTTGAGACAGAACAACAGCAAAAGTATTGCATCAGAGAGAATGTAATGTCCTTCCACAAAACTTATTATAGCCAATACTCTTTTTTGGGGGTAAATATCTATTGTTTCTCTGCCTGCACCTCCACCATCTGGTCTAATTTCTTTTTTAGATCTTATTATACTAAGCAGGAACTTTTAACATTCTACAATAGATGCAGATTTATGTGCCTACACACAGAAGACTAACCTTTGCCTAAAAGAAATCTGTTGTACGATAGACAAAGACTGGTGTGTTTTGTTCTCGTGGCCTTGATCCAGATTGTGGACCCGAGTGGAGGGGTGTATTTGTATAAAGGAATAATAAGTCTCAAACTTTTCAAAACATACCACAGATTTAACACAAAGTGCATGGAAGTGACCAGAGAGAAATTATTTTTTCTTATTTTGGTGTCATCACGACTCAGAAGGATACTGTTGTGATCTGTAAAATGTCTTGAAAGAGAAGAGGCTGCTGCCAGATTATGTGCCAACATACCCAGAATGAAATGGCCCAAAATGCTCAGTCCCATAATATTCTGAAATACACGCAACACCTTTTAATTCTTTGGATAATGAAAGCAATTTAGTACATTATAAATTTAGGATGTAAATGTTAGGAATGCAATCGGTGCCATATAAGTGCAGCACAAAGATAGTATGAAACAATGGCCAGGCATCTACGCATCAGAGATGTTTTTGGGAAAGTAACATTCTTGCCTCTGTAGTTGCATACATAAATAAATTTCTATACAGTTTGGGTAGTTCTGTCCCTATAATTCCCAAAAGAAAAACTTCTGGGGATTTTTTTTTTACAAACATTATTTTAAACATCTTTTTCAATTCATTATATATCATTTCCTAGTAAGCTTTAACCTTACTACAAGACCATCACATATTATATAAAGAACATCATTTCGCTTTACATTTCCAACACTTACTTGATTTGACCAAAGCTCAGAAACTTCAGCTAACTCAAAATGCCACAGTACCTCTCAAAGATTCTGGGAGTTGCAGCCACATTCAGCCTGTAAAATATCAGGTACACAGGCTGATAAATCCCAATCCAAGGGCTCTAAACCTTTTGTGGCCTAGACCCCTGCTACCTTAAGAGATTGCCTCTGCCTACATCAATCCCCACACCAAATTCAGCCATCAAAGCAAGCATTGTTCATGTTCCCTCAGCACACAGGGTGAGCTCTGCAAGTGCAGCTTTCTCCCGATTGAAGTGCAGAGTGTTTGAGGACGCAGGGAAACCAAAATGCTTGTTTACAAAGCTATTGTATTACCAACCTTCCTGTAAACTTGTGAAACATGGACCACTTATCAATGCCATCTCCAACTCCTCAAAAGACTCCATCAATGGTGTCTCTGAAAAATTTAGCCTATGCAAACTAGCCTGGCTGGGCTGGTTGAATGTGGGCCATTGTGAAACAATGGCCAGACATCATCTATGCATCAGAGATGTCTCTGTGCAAAATAGAGGTTGCCAAGGTGATGGGTGTGTGTGTGTGAGGTGGCAAGAAAAAAAGTGCCCTTTCACAGGAGGCTTGGGTTTTTTGGTGAAAGGTGTGCCAAGAAGGAGGAGAATGAGGCAGAACTCCATGCAGCCCTGGCAGGAGGAGGCTGCACCGAGAGACAAGGAGCCATGACTGAATCCAGCGGTTCCTTGCCCTGCATTTATCTACTTATCTCTACAGTAATTAAGGTCAGCTGCAGTTAAAAGTAAGTGAAATTCCATTGAGAAATGTTGCGAATGATTCTGAATTTCTTAATGAATTTCCTCTGGAATTTCTGCTGATATTTAGCCTGAGTAGTGTCCTCCAAATCTGCTCAGAAGTTCAATTTAGGTTAATTCTCTGACTGCTCTTAGATGCCAGAGCATCATGTGCTGGGTAGCTTTGGCACTTGACTGTTCAAGTGACACTATAGATTGCAGAATCTTTTCACCAGGCCATAAATGTGAGGTCAGTGCCCAAACAGCTAGTGGTGTGCCTGTGCCGCTGTTAGAATACTGGACTAAGACGGAGACTGAGACATAGTTAGGGTTCTAGGTGGAGAAATCGAAGTTGGAAACAGAATTGTTAGAACCAAAGACTAAGGTATTATCAAGAATGTATAACTTGCTGTTAAAATGGAACACACAAGACGAAATGGTTAAATCGGCTATGATAAAGTGGGCACAGGACATTGGGCATAACATTATGCTTGAGGACTGGGAAAGGTTGTGGACCAATGGGCTGAACTTCACTGCATGTAATGCTTTGAAGGAAAATGTGATGAAAATGATATACAGATGGTACATGACCCCAGTTAAACTTGCCAAAATATACCATTTGTCTGATAATAAATGTTGGAAATGTAAAGAAAATGAAGGAACATTCTTTCACCTCTGGTGGACTTGCCCTAAAGTGAAGGCCTTCTGGGAAATGATATATAATGAGTTGAAAAAGGTATTTAAGTATACCTTCACTAAGAAACCAGAAGCCTTCCTCCTGGGTATTGTCGGCCAGAAGGTGTTAAAGAAGGACCGAACATTTTTTATGTATGCAACAACGGCAGCAAGGATACTCATCGCTAAGAACTGGAAAACTCAAGATCTACCCACACTGGAAGAGTGGCAGATGCAGCTGATGGACTATATGCAATTGGCGGAGATGACTGGCAGAATCCGAGACCTGGGAGAAGAAAGGATTGAAGAAGATTGGAAGAAATTTAAGATTTATTTACAAAAATATTGTAATTTGGTTGAATGTTAAGAAGGATGCTTGATCATAAAATAATTGGCCACCACTAAATTAGACTGGAATTTGATGATAAGTGAGATTAAGGAAAACATAAACCTTTTGGAGAATTGTTAGATTATATTTAAATGAGTGGAAATAAGATTGTAAACAAGATGATAATTTGCTTGAAAAAATTTTTCAACGATGTAAGTGGGAGCAGGAGACGTGAGGAAGTCCAAAGAAGTTATGAGATTTTGTTATGATATAACTAATGTTGTTTATTATTTGTGCATTTCTTTTATAAAAAAAAACCTTAATAAATATTTATAAAAAAAAATAAGACGGAGACTGAGACATCAGTTTAAACTATGGAAGTATGAACGTACTCGGACCCTGAGATCATCTTCTGAGGCCCTTCTTCGTGTGCCTCCTCCTCGAGAGATCCGGAGGGTGGCAACACGAGAACAGGGCCTTCTCTGTAGTGGCTCCCCTCTGTGGAATGCTCTCCCCAGGGAAGTTGGCCTGGTGCCTTCATTATACACCTTTAGGCACCAGGCAAAAACATTCCTTTTTAAGCAGGATCTGATTTACACACCCTATGCTCTTTACATCCTATGTTCTTTTTTTGGGGAGGGGTGTTATTGGGTTGTTGTTTTTATTTGGTTATATACAATGCTTTTTTCTAAAAAAAAAAAATATGTTTAGGAGTACTCTCATTTTCCTACTCATATTGAAATACTGCCTCTCAGTGAGTCCAAACTTAGATTCACAAAATGTTTAGGGGTATTCATACCCCTGCGTCCCCCCAGAAAAAAAGCACTGGAGATAGATAGATAGATAGATAGATAGATAGATAGATAGATAGATAGATAGACAGACAGACAGACAGATAGAGGTTTTATATTCTGATTTTGTTCTGTGAACCGCCCTGAGACCTCCGGGTACAGGGTGGTCTGTGTTTGTGTGTGTGTGTGTCCCAACTTGGCTATGATGCTTACTGGATGTTCTTGGCTCAGTCAGCATCACAGGGTAGCTGCCAGGGAGGTTGTTGGGAGCATATATATACACCTATCCAGCAATAATTCACAAGGTCTCCGTGAAGTTAAGTCTATATTCAAAGAAACAGAATGTCACGGGCCAGGAGTCAACTTTGCCTGCTGAACAGCAGCCTGAAGGGGGAGAAGGGGGTGTGGGGCCACCTGCAGCCAATCAGCCTTCACGGACACAGAGGAAAAGGTACTGATGAGAACCAGCTGGCTTCAGCCTACTTAAGCATAGCTTCCAGCAGCAGTCAGAGACTGGTAACAATGCTTTTAGTTTCTGGTCCTATCTTGCTGCTTCCTGCTTACCTTGACCCCATACTCATTGGAGTCCCTGACAGCTGGACCATCTGACTACATGGATTGCTGTTCTCCTGACCCTAAGACTTTGGATGCTGACTCTGCCTCCAGGCAAGTACACCTCAGAAACTCTTCTGGTTGGCTGGCCTCCCACTCCACTGAGCTCTTATGTGGTTGCTCAGCAACGGGACTATGACATAACACAGGGAGCCCAGCAACTCTTCCATAGGGCTGGTGCCACTACCGAGAAGGCCCTCTGCTTGGTTCCCTGTAACTTTGCTTCTCACAGGGAGGAAACTGCCAGAAGACCTTCAGAGTTGGACCTCAGTGTTTGGGCTGAATGATGGGGGTGGAGATGTTCCTTTAGGTATACTGGGCTAAGGCCGTTTAGGGCTTTAAAGGTCAGTACCAACACTTTGAATTGTGCTCGGAAACGTACTGGGAGCCAATGTAGGTCTTTCAGGACTGGTGTTATATGATCTCGGCAGCCACACCCAGTCACCACTCTAGCTACCGCATTCTGGATTAATTATAGTTTCTTGGTCACCTTTAAAAGTAGCCCCAAGTAAGGCACATTGCAGTAGTCCAAGCGGGAGATAACCAGAGCATGCACTACTCTGGCGAGTAGTTGCCTTTCAGTTGTTTTTGGATTAGAGATCCCATCAGCTCCAACCAGCATGGCAAATGGTCAAGGATGACAGCAATTGTAGTCTAAAATATTTGGAGGGCCCCAAGTTGGGGAAGGCTGGTGTATACATTTGTATGGGCGAGCCCCTGGTTCACAAGTGACATCATCTGAATGATTCCAATGCCAAAGGGCTGCCCCATAGTTCAGGGCTGCCCACTTGAATAAAATATTGGAGGGGCATGTGTCAGGGACTGGGCAGAAGAGGAATGGTGAAGAGGAAGACAGCATAGATTTACAACTGGGGTTAGAGGGACATAGCAGCTCAGAGGCAGATGAGGGGAAAAGTTGGAAAATCATGGGAAAGCCAGAACAACACCCAGCTGACACGTCATTAGAAAGCATTCCAGACCCACCATCTCCCAGAACCTGGCGAGCCTTAAAGGTAGTAGAGCAAAGATCTCAAAGACAGAGGGCCAGCGGCAGAGCATATGCCTGCACTGCCTGGGGTGGGCGTGCTCCTGAGGGGGGCATGGCATGCTCCCAAGGGAGGGCGTGGTGTGAAGGGTGCCCTCCCAGGTGTGGGATAGCTGCTCAGGTGCCCAGAGTGGTGCATGAGCCCTTCAGCCGGGGGTGGAGCTAGGCACCCATGGTGGACATTCGGCGTACCGCCAAGCCTCCCCCAAGCTGTCAAAACGAAGGAGAAAGGGGGGGATGCTGTTGGCAAAGCAGCATCTACCCCACTTACCCCGACAGCTCGAGGTAGGCTTGGGAGTCATGGGCGAGTGGTGCGCTGAATGTCACCCCCCTCAGTGAGGGCACCTGGGGCAGTCCGCCCCCCTCCTACACCCCTGCAGAGGGCACTTAGTGGCATCCGTAGAGAAGACAATGAGAATGAGGAATGAGGAAGTGGAAGAGACAGGGTGTATGGAGATTCACTCGGGACAACGCCATTATCCAAGAGGCTGAGTTCTGTAGCCTCTCTCTGTAAACATTGAAATAAAAAAGAATGGTAAGAAACTTTCCCTTGTCTTTATTGTTTCCTGGGCCACCAGCCAGGAGTCGCTGACAGCAGGTAAGCCCTGCCCTATATAATCACATGACATAGCACACATACACTATTTGAATGGCAATGTTCATCAATTTTGGGGGGCCTGACTGCCTCAAATATTTTCATGAGGTGGCCGAAGTGACCTCAGCCTCTTGGAACTGGCTCCTACATCATAGTTTATGGCCAGCGTTCTAGTAACAAGCATGAACTTCCCGTTCCAACTTCAAGCTTCTGAAATGGAAAACTGCATGATTTCCATTTCTTTTTAATAAACAAAAGTTATTTAAAACCTGAAATCTGAAACTTACTTATTGCTGTCAAGACTGTCATATTTTTGATTTAGGGTAGGAGTCAACAGCAATGCTCAAAAGCAATCAAGCAGGAGTAACCAGATGTAGCTTTGATTATGTACGATCTTGGCAAATGAAGACCCGTGTAGGTGGATACACTCAAAAAGTTCTGGTTCATAAACTGCCCACAGGGACAGTTTAATATTTCAGGGTTGTAGGTGTGCAACCTAACACATATATAACTTTATTTGCAAAAAAAGAAGGGTGCATTGAACTAGCCTTAATTAGTTATTTTAAGGTGACATCTGAAGTGGTGTGAGGTTTCTTCAAGCAGAATGACACATGCAAATGATTCTGGGGATAATAACTTACCGTTGAGTAGCATTTGCTGTTAATTCTTTGAATATTTCCTGTGAGGTAACTGAAGTTTAGTGCAGTAGATAAGCAGGGCTGTTTTAGCATGTGTGGCACTGGAGGGCAGCTCAGAGTTGTTGAGCTTTTTGGGGGGAGGGGCAGCCAATCTCTCCCATGCCGCTGCAGTTGGAGGGAGGAGAGCAATCCCTGCAGAGGCTTGGGAGAGAAACTACATACCTCATGTGAGCAGCGTGCGTGTGCTGGGCGGGCCTCTTGACAGCCCGCCAATCCCAGGCATGTAGGCGGGCACAGCTGTCCAGCCACCTCAGCGCCCGCAGCACAAAAACCTGCAGCTCTCTGACAGGCTCTGCTCCGTTCGGCAGTGGCTGTCAGCTGGCCTGGCTCTTCATTCCCCAGATTCAAAATCTTGGCCCTGGACTCTCAGGCTGGCGCCCCTGGGTGCCCGGCGCCCGGGTGCCCCACACCCCTAGCGCCTATGGGTAAACCGGCCCTGTAGATAAGCTAAGTAAAGAGGCTGCACGGCATGCCTGGACTATGTGCTGCTATGAATCCTGGCTTTGTCTGTAGACATAGTTACCACACAAAAATGCCTTTCTCACATTCTTCAGGCAGTTACAAACCAAAAACAGTACAGTGGTACCTCGGGTAACATACGCTTCAGGTTACATACACTTCAGGTTACAGACTCTGCTGACCCAGAACTAGTACTTCGGGTTAAGAACTTTGCTTCAGGATGAGAACAGACATCGCGCGCTGGAGGCACAGTGGCAGCGGGAAGTCCCATTAGCTAAAGTGGTACCTCAGGTTAAGAACAGTTTCAGGTTAAGAACGGACCTCCAGAATGAATTAAGTTCATAACCAGAGGTAGCATTGTATCTCTTGTGGGCCATTGCTGTGGGCTATTTCTTCTTTGTTAGCCTTTTGTCTAGGGGTGGGTGAAGATTTCAGTTTTGGTTTATCTCAGTTCCCCATTTCCCCCCCAATTTTAAGTTCAGCTCTCCACATTTCCAGATCAGTTTGCATTTTAAAAAAATTCTCGTGAAACTTCAGCAGCGTTTCTTTGTGCAAATTTCTCCTACTATACTCATTTTTACACACAGTTGTGCCTAATGTACACATTTCTGCTATTTTCCCCAATATAATATGTTTTATAGGCTAGTTTCACCAATGTATGTTCCATGCGTTCATATACACCTTTTACCCTAATACGCTTTTTTTTAAAAAAAATCCACATTATGTGGCTGGAGCATTGCAAAATTCAGAGAAGTGCAGCTTTCGAAGGACAGCTACAATTGTGTTCAAGCACTGTATCTCCCTATGGAATAACGAAGAAAGAAAAGTTGGGGTGGGGATTATTCACTGTATCTCCTGACTTTGATACCTAGCCAAAGATCACATTTATTTGGAATAAATGACCATCAGGGTCCCTTCCAACTCTTTAGTTCTATGATTCCACATTGTCCCACAGAACATCTTTTTTCCCCTTTTGGAAATACTTTTTATTTGAGTTTACAAGTGTAAAGTTATAACAGTACCAAATTCATATCCGAAATTAGAGATTTCTATGAATCGCCAGACTTCCCACCCTCCCCTCCATGGGTCTTATTATCAACATTTTCAACTGCATATTATTTCATAATCCATATTCTGTATCTCTCCATATTGTCCACATTGTTTGTTACATTACAAGTGTTATTAGAATCCTTCTCATGTTTTCATCTGCTTGCAGTGGTCTCCTAAATAAATGATAATTTTTTCCCGTTCTTTCTTGAAAATTTTGTCTTCTTGGTTCCTGAGTTTTCCAGTCAGTTTTGCTATTTCGGCGTAGTCCAACAGCTTGGTTTGCCATTGCTCTCTGGTAGGGACTTTATCTTCTTTCCATCTCTGGGCTTATAGCATGCATGCAGCTGTTGTCATGTACATGAAAAGTTTTTCTGCTCCTTTGGGATCTTGGTACCTACAATTCTTAATAAAAAAAAGCTTCTTTTTAAAATAGAAGTTATTTTAAACATTTTTTTTCAATTCATTATATATCATTCCCCAGAATGCTTTTATTACCTTACATGGCCATCACATATGGTGAAAGGTACCTTCTTTTTCTTAACATTTCCAGCAGGTATTTGTACTTGTCTTATACATTTTTGCTAACTTAAAAAAAGTAAAGGACCCCTGACAGTTAAGTCCAGTTGCAAATGACTCTGGGGTTGCTGTGCTCATCTCACTTTACAGGCCAAGGGAGCCGGCATTTGTCCGCAGTTTTTCCAGAGTCAAATACCACCGC